>NC_072431.2:41731250-42035000 GCF_028878055.3 Symphalangus syndactylus
AGTAATGAAAATGTTTTGCAATTAGATAAGATTGTTGGCCAGGCATGGTGGCTTACTCCTGTAGTCCTAGCACTTTGGGAGATGGAGACAGGAGTATCGCTTGAGCCCAAGAGTTCAAGACCAACCTTAGCAATATACTGAGACCTTATCTCAATTAAAAAAAAAATGATGATGGTTTTACAACATTGTGAATGTACTAAATGCCACTGAATTGTTCCTTTTAAAATGGTTAATTTTATATTATGGGAATTTACACAATAAAACACACATACAAACATACACTCACACATTGAGATATCACTACACATCAAATAGATGGAATAAAACTTTTAAAACTGACTGCACTGGGTTTTGACATGGTTATAGAGGAATTAGAACCCTATGTGTGGGAATATAAAATTGTAAAACTACTTAGGAAAACAGTTTGGCTTTAAAAAGCTTAAAAAGCTAAACAAAAACCAACCACATGATTCATTCACTCTTTTCTTGGGAATTTGCCCAAGAAAAAAAGAGGATATGGCCGTACAGACTCTTGAACTAGAATATACCTAACAGCTTTATTTGTAATAGCCCCCAAATTGGAAACATCTGAAATGTCCACCAACAGGTTAATGAATAAAGAAACCATAGTATATCCGTACAATGGAATGCTACTCAGCCATGTAGAAAGATGAACTATTCACACATTACAATATGGCTGAAGCTCAAAGTAATTTTTCTAAGTGAAGTAACCCACGCAAAAAGGGAACACATACTATATGATTTCATTTATACAAAATTCTAAACAAAATAGACAAATCTCTAGTGGCAAGAAATAGATTGTTAGTTGCCTGGGGACAGGAAGAAGGGGAGTAGGGAGGGAGAAAGAATTACAAAAGGGATGAAAAAACTTTTTGGAGTGATGGATATATTGACTATCTTGATTATGGTACTGTTTCACAAGTATATTCATAAGTCAAAATTTATCAAATTGTACACTGTACATATGTGTATTTTGTATATCAATTATACTTTAATAATTCTATTTTTAAAATAAAAATATTGGTGGCCAGGCTCAGTGGCTCACGCCTGTAATACTAGCACTTTGGGAGGCCAAGGCGGATGGATCACTTGAGGTCAGGAATTCAAGACCAGCTTGACCAACATGATAAAACCCCATGTCTGCTAAAAATATAAAAATCAGCTGGGCATG
Organism: Symphalangus syndactylus; assembly: GCF_028878055.3. Classification (NCBI taxonomy): domain Eukaryota; kingdom Metazoa; phylum Chordata; class Mammalia; order Primates; family Hylobatidae; genus Symphalangus; species Symphalangus syndactylus. Next base: position 41,732,443 of record NC_072431.2, read on the forward strand.
GAGGTGCACGACTGTAATCCCAGCTACTCAGGAGGCTGAGGCAGGAGAATTGTTTGAACATGGAAGGTGGAGGTTGCAGTGAGCTGAAATTGTGCCAGCCTGGGCAACAGAGTGAGACTCTGTCTCAAAAAATATATATATATTGATGAGGATGTGGAGTAACTGGAACCCTTGTACACTGCTTATGGGAGAGAAAAATGTGTAGTTGCTTTTCACAGTTTGGCAGTTCCTTAAAAAGTTAAACATAGAGTTACCATTAAATCCATCACTTCTACAACTAGGTATATGCTCAAGAGAAATGAAAACATACGTCCACAGAAGAAGTCACAGATTAATGTTCATGCGGCATCATAATGGCCAAAAGATGGAAACAACCCAAATTCTATTAAATAAAGAAAGGATAAACAAAATGTTATATATCTATACAGTGGAATATTATTTATCCATGAAAAGGAATGAAGTACTGATTCATGGTACAAGACGGCTGACTCTCCAAAACATTATGCTAAGTGAAATAAGCCAAAAATGAAAGGGCAGATGTATAATTTCACTTATTTGTGATATATATGATACCTCATAGAGGCAAATTAATAGAGACGAAGTAGAATAGAGCTTACCAAATACTATGGGGAGAAAGGAATGGGGAGTTATTGTTTAATGGGTATAGAGTTTCTGTTTGGCATGACGAAAAAGTTCTGGAAATGGAAAATTATGGTGATTGCACAAAATTATGAATGTGCTTAATTCCACTGAATTGTACACTTCAAAATGGTTAAAATAGTAAATTGATGTTATATTTATTTTACCTCAATGAAAAAGTAATACATGAAATTATGATACTGTAATGAATAGAGGACTTCCAGTTACAGTAGATGGAAATAGTTGATGATTCCTCTTCACAAAAAAATAAGTATAAAAGTGGATAAATTTGTCAGAAACAACAACTTCTACGCACTGGAGATCAACCCAAGGCAGACAACACATTGAGAAACATTAATTCTTGAAAAACTGTTGCAGTTTTGGGTTTGAATAGTGAGAGTCTGTGGTCTTCTTGTCTGGAGCTGCTCCTATACCCCTACTCCAGGGAACTTAGTGGACAAGAATGGTAGTTTTACCAGCTTTTGACTGGTCAAGGATACTATGACATTTGATGTCAGAGGAATACTCAGAAGTGGAGAATAAAAATTTGTGTCTTTGCCAGCTAAAATTGTCAAATTAGTTTTAAAGTGGTGGGGAAAACCCCTAGTTTTGTTAACCAAAAGTTAGTTCCACTTGGGAGACCTGGAAATGAGATCTGTATAGGGGCTCTCCACACATCCCTTGCTAACTAGCAAACTACACATGTTCAAAGAATACCCAAGAGCATCTGGCAAAAAGTAAAAAGACAAAGGACACTAAATATTTGGCTCAAACTTTTAGTAGGTTCTGCAACCCACACACAGATAATTGGCAAGTGGTAGAAATCTTATTGGCTCAAGATATTTGAGCACAACCTTGAGGCTGATTGAGCCACAACTGTTGGCTGACCACTGAGTAATGTTGAAACGGGCGACTTCTAGGAAGCCAGATTACAAAATAATAGTAGGAATAAAGAAACGGAACAGAAACATTCACAGAAAAAATTATACAAATTCTCTACAATCTCTTCCAGAAAATAGAAACAAAGGGAATGCTTCCTAACACATTATGTCAAGCTGGAATTATTCCAGTACCCAAACTAGGCTAGACAAAGACATTACAAGAAAGGGAAAGTACAGATCAAAATCTCTCATAAGTATAGGTGCAAAAATCTACAGCTAAGGCCAGCCACAATGGCTAATACCTGTAACCCCAGCACTTTGGGAGGTTGAGGCGGGAGGATTGCTTGATCCCAGGAGTTCAAGACCAGCCCAGGCGACATAGGGAGACCTCCATCTGTTCAATACAAATAACATTTAGCTGGGTGCAGTGGCTCACGCCTGTAATCAGACCACTTTGGGAGGCCAAAGTGGGTGCATTGCCTAAGCTCAGGAGTTCAAGACCAGCCTGGGCAACATGGTAAAACTCCACCTCTACTAAAATACAAAGAATTATCCGGACTTCAGTGGTGCGTGCCTGTAGTCTCAGCTACTCGGGAGGCTGAGGCACAAGAATCGCTTGAACCTGGGAGGCAGAGGTTGCAGTGAGCTGAGATCACGCCACTCCACTCCATCCTGGGCAACAGAGCAAGATTCGATGTCTCCAAAAAAGTATAAATAAATAAAATAAAAATAAAATTTAGCTGGGCATGGTGGTACACGCTTGTGGTTCTACATACTCTTGAGGCCTAGGTGAGAGGATCTGTTGGACTCAGGAGATCAAGGTTACAGTGAACCATGACTGTGCCACTGCACTCCAGTCTGGGTGACAGAGCGAGACCCAGTCGTAGGAAAAATATTTTTTTTCAACTAAGTGTTAGCAAATCAAATCCCACAATGCACAAAAACAATTATATACCATGACCAACTGGTATTTATTCCAGTTATGCAAGGTTGGTTTAGCAAAGATCAACTAATGAAATTCATGACATCAACTGGCTAAAGAAATCATATGATCCTATCAATAGATGCATAAAAACAAGTTGACAAAGTCCAACACCCATTTATGACAAAAATCTTTTTCAAACTGAGAATAGAAGGGAACTCCCTCAAGTTGATAAAAGACATCAACAGAGAAACTACCTCTAAAATACTTAATAGTGAGAGAATAGATGCTTTCCCACTAAGATCAGAAACAGGGCAGAGATGTCCACTTTCACCGCTCCCATTCGACGTCATACTGAAGTGCCTATTTAATTCAATAAGACAAGGAAAAGAAACAAAATGCCTGCAGACTGGGAAAGAAGAAATGAAACTATCTTTGTTTGCAGATTTAAACAATCAACCAAAAAATCTGGAACTAATAAATACTTGTATCAAAGCTTCCCGATACGAAGTGAATATATAAAATCCAGTTGCCTTCTTATATTCCAGCAATAAACAATTTGAATTTGACATTAAAGAAACAATACCTTTTACATTACCACCAAACCCTAGAAGTACTTAGATATAAATCTGACAAAGTATGTACCAGAACTATATGAGGAAAACTATAAAACTCTGACAAAAGAAATCAAAGATCTAAGTAAATTGTGAGATATTCCACGTACATGGATAGGAAGAGTCTATTATGTCAAGATGTCAGTACTTTCCAACTTGATTTATAGATTTAACAGAATCTCAATCAAAGTCATTGCCAATTATTTTGGGGACATCAACAAGCTGATTCTGAAGTTTATACATAAAGACAAAAGATGCAGAATAGCCAAGACGATATTGAAGAACAAGGTTAGAGGACTGACACTCCCCAATTTCATGGCTTACTGTAAAGCTACAGTAATCAACAGTGTGGTACTGATAAAAGAGAGGACAAATTGATACAGAACACAGAAATAGACCTACACAAAGAATAGTCAATGGATCTTTGACAAAAGAGCAAAGGCAATTTAATGTAGGAAGGATAGTCCTTTCAATAAATGGTGCTGGAACTGGACATCTGCATGCAAAAAAATGAATCTAAACATAGGCCTTACAGCTTCCAGAAAAATTAATTAAGCATGGATAGACCTAAATGTAAAACCGCACCATGGAATACTATGCAGCCATAAAAAATGATGAGTTCATGTCCTTTGTAGGGACATGGATGAAACTGGAAAACATCATTCTCAGTAAACTATTGCGAGGACAAAAATCCAAACACCGCATGTTCTCACTCATAGGTGGGAATTGAACAATGAGAACTCATGGACACAAGAAGGGGAACATCACACTCCAGGGACTGTTGTGGGGTGGGGGGAGGGGGGAGGGACAGCATTAGGAGATATACCTAATGCTAAATGACGAGTTAATGGGTGCAGCAAACCAACATGGCACATGGATACATATGTAACAAACCTGCACATTGTGCACATGTACCCTAAAACCTAAAGTATAATAATAAAAAAAAAAAGACTGTCTCAAAAAAAAAAATGTAAAACTATAAAACTCCTGGATGATAACACTGGAGAAAGTCTAAGTGACCTAGAGTTTGCAGGGAATTTTTAGATACAATACCAAAAGCATATACTCCATAAAAGAAAAAAATTGATAAGTCTCTAAAAAAATTTAACAAGATTAAAATTTAAAACTTCTCTGCAAAAGACACCATTAAGAGAATGAAAAAACAAGCCACAGAGTGGGAGAAAATATTTGCAAAATACGTATCTGATGACTGTTATTCAAACATGCAGAGAACTATTTAAAATTCAAAAATAAGGAAACAGACAACCTGATTAATAAATGAGCAAAGGATCTAAACATATAAAGAAAAGATAACATATGGCAAATAAGCATATGAAAAGATGCTCAGCATCATATGCCATTAGGGAATTGTTAATTAAAATGAGAGTATTACATCCAGACAATGGAATATTATTCAGTACTAAAAAGAAATGACCTATTAAGAAATGAAAAGACATGGAGAAACCTTAAACACATATTGCCAAGTGAAAGAATCCAATCTGAAAAGGTTATATACTGTTTAATTCTAACTATATGACATTCTGCAAAAGGTAAATCTATGGAGACAATAAAAAGAGCAGTGGTCGTCAAGGGGTTCAGGGTGAGGTAGGGAGAGAGGGATAAATGGGTGTAACACATAATTTTTAGAATTGTGAAACTATCCTGTATGATACAATAATGGTAGATACATGTCATTATACATCTGTCAGAACTCATGCAAAGCAACAGAAAGCATACCCTCTAATGTAATCTGTACCTTTAGTTAATAATGTATCAGTATTGGCTCATCAGTTGTGGTCAGTGTACCACAGTAATCAAGATATTAATAACTGGGGAAGAGATTTGAGGGTTTATATGGGAACTCTCTGTACTTGCAACTTATTTTTCTGTAAAACTACGATTGCTTTAAAAAGTATATTAATTTTTAAAAGAATAATCAGAGACATCAGTAGCTACACACTGCATGAGAGACAAATTCTGAACTTTTAAGTCCAGGCAAGTTACTAAAAGTAAATAAAACTTTCAGGAAAATAAAACAGAATTTAGAGTTGCTACATGCTTTCTAAAAGTCAAAACTACTAGATATGCAAAGATGAGACATGCTCTGGAAATAAAAAAATCACTAGAAATTGAATCTGAGTGGGCCCAGATGTTAGATTTTGCAAAGGACCTCAACACAGCTATTAAAAATATGTTGAAAAATTTTTAAAAACTTACATTCAAAGAAGTAATGGGAAACATAATAGCGGTGACTCAACATAAAGGGGGAATCTAAATAGATAAATAGAATCTATAGAAAAGGAACCAAGTAGAAATTCTAGAGCTTAAAAGTAAGATAACTGAAATGAAAAATTTACTTGATGGACTTAGCAGCAAATTGAAACACTCAGTAAACTTGAAGATCATTAAAAATTACCCAATGAGATCATTAGAAATTATCCAATGCAATGTCAGGTAACCGGTATACATGTAATGGGCATCCCAGTATGAGGGTGAGGGGGGAGAAAAAAAAATTGACAAAATAATTAATGAACACCTCCCAGTTTTGGTAGAAACTTGAGATTCAAGAAGCTCAACAAATCCCATAAAGGAAAAACACTAAAGGACCACACCTGGAAGCATTATCATGAAAGTGCTGACAGCTAAAGTCAAAAAGAAACTCTTGAAAGAAGCAAGAAAAATCAGCTGTTTTCAGAAACAGTGATCTCCAGAAGACAATACAATGGCATATTTAAAGTCCTGGAGATGGGTTTATGGAGGGAACTGACAACAAAGAATACTATATACCATAAAATTAGCCTTCAGAAATGAAGGCGAAATAAAGATGTTTCTAAGAAAATAAAAACTGAGAGATCTGGTTAATAGCCAGCCTGTACTACAAACACTACTTCAGATTTCTTCAGATTGAAAGAATATGATACCTGATAGTAACTCATATCCAGAGGAAAGAATGAAGGGGACTGGTAAAAGTAAATTTGTGTGTAAAAGACTTCAAAATATTTTTTTCTATTTTCCTAATTTCTTCAAAAAACAAAGTGTTTAAAGCCATAATTATAGCACTTTTTTGTTGAATGCATAACATATAAATATAATTGACATTAATAATACTAAGGAGGGTAGTGGAAATGGAGCATTTAGGAGCAAATTTGTTAAAGTAAGATTGAGTCGTTTAAAGTAGATTGTCATAAATTAGAGACTAAAAGTATAATTCCTAAAGTAATGGACTGAATATATATATATATATACATGTGCACACACACAAACATATGTGTTTAGCATACTTGTTTAACATAAAAGATCATATAGGAGTAACAGAGGACCGAAAAGGACATATAGGAAAAAAATAGCAAGCTGGGAAATACAAATTCAACTATATCAGTAATTACAATGAAGGTGAATGGACTTCAGTCAGATGGTAGAGATTTACATCCCTTTATTCCTATGCTACACTATTGTGGCTATATTCCATTTGCCCCTGCAAATTCACCATTCTTAGTCCACTTTACTTTTTACCCTAGGAGTTAGATTTGTGTGAATTATTTAGGTCCATGTACTCTCTGCCATTTGGTCAGTTTCCACCAATGAGGAGCCCTTGAAGAATATCAGGGAAAAGGAGGAGTATGTGGACAGTTATTTATTCCCCTGGCTCCCTTCCCATATGGGTACCTCAGGCTCCCTATGTGTCTACATTGGCCATGGCCTTTTCTACACTATTCCTTCCTTCTGGCTACAGCAGCTAATTTCGCTCCCCATAAGGTCAGTAACAACTCCACTGATATTAGCCCTGCGTTATTGTACTGTTTCTTAGGGTTGCCTTTCACCCTCTTTTACGAATACATAAACCCTCCTTGAATTATCCAAACTCCAAAGTGTGTATGTGTCCTAAGGGAACCTGGGCTGATACATATACCTATAATTTTTATGTGAGTTGTTTTTTTCACATTTCTTTATATTAGCCATCTTGTCCTTAAGTATTCTTCAAATATCCTTCACATTTTTCTTTTTCATTCTGAGAAATATTTTAGTCTGTCTTTCACATCTTTCTTCACTTTTGTTTTTTTCTTTGAGACAGAGTTTTGCTCTTTTGCCCATGCTGGTGTGAAGTGGCGTGATCTCGGCTCACTGCAACCTCCACCCCACCAGTTTCAACCAATTCTCCTGCCTCAGCCTCCCGAGTAGCTCGGATTATAGGCGCCTGCCACCACACACAGCTAATTTTTGTATTTTTAGCAGAGACAGGGTTTTGCCATGTTGGCCAGGCTGATCTCAAACTCCTGACCTCAGGTAATCCACCCGCCTCAGCCTCTTTCTTCACTTTTAATGTGACTATAGTGCATGTTTAAATTATTTTGTTATTTTCCATTAGCTAATTCCTTACACGGTACTAATTGCCTTTGAATTCATGTTATCATTTTATTTTAATTCTTCTCTTTGACTTTCCTGTTGCATCTTGTTTGAAATAACCAAGCACATGAAAAATAAATGTTTATATTTTCCTCAGAGGAAACTAGTTACAGAATATATGCTATTTTATATGTCTTTTTACCTTTTGTCTCGGCTCACTATAGCTTCTGCCTCCCAGGCTCAAGCGATTCTCCTGCCTCAGCCTCCCAAGTACAGGCATGCATCACCATGCTCAGCTAATTTTTGTATTTTTTTGTGGGTTTCACCATGTTGCCCAGGCTGGTCTTGAAGCCCTGAGCTCAAGTGATCCACCTCCCAAAGTGCTGGAATTACAGGTGTGAGCCATCATGCCCGGCCTGTAGTTTCTTTTCAAAACACTCTTCTTTTCTTTTCTTTCTTTTTTTCCTACATACTTAGTAAGTTCTTCTGGCATTTTTTTCAATAGAGAGCATTGAAGAAGAAAACTTATACTTCCTCACTTTCATATTAAACTGTTTGCAAATTGTGTTCTTAGTGCTAACTTAGAAGGCAGGTTTCTACCTCTCTCTGCAATACTTGTTGACATTTATCTTAAATGGATCTGTTGGCCCTTCTTGGGGTTTTTTTGTCTTGGGTTCTCTGTCTAAATTAGTCAGATCTCAGTTCACAATGCTTTGATAATATGTGATCTATTCAAGCCTATCTTTCCATCCTTTGTCTACTACCAATATATATCATATATTTCAACCCTGTGCTCCTGCTTCTTTATGTGTTATATGCTGGGAGTTGTAAACTCTGTAGGTATAACAGAGAAAAGAGGCTATGGTGGAATCTTTGGCAGGCTTCTCGTTCTGGTTTCCTCAGAATATTACTCCGTGCAGTTGGGAAACGGCTGTCTTTTTATTGATCAATATATTACAACATGTAATGAGAGTTGAGTTCTTTTCCTGCCTATGTTAGTCCAACCTGTTCTTGTTGATAGAATATATTTCTGATTGCATTCCCACTATTATAACAGGAAAAATTCCACTAAGGTTTTGACTTATTGTTGTTTAAAGCTCCTGTACTCTTTTTTGGGGGTTAACTTCCAAGTCTACTTAATGCTTTTTTATATTCCAGTGAATCTTTTAAATGTGGAAGAATTTGAGATTATCTAGTAGAATTTCCTATTTGATCAAGATATGGTACAGAGGTTAAATTAGTATTCTATAGGCTCAACCAAATGTTGTAAGATACAAGCACATTTTCTGATTACTAGTCCATTGCCCTTGCCATTGTTTCATGATAAATCTTTTATTATTTGAGTTTGTCAATAATTCCATTAGAAGGAACACTAATATAGAAGTCAGCATATCTGGATTTTAGTGACAACCATGTCAATAATTAGCTAAATGATTTTAGAAGTCACTGAACCTTATTTGTAATTACATCATGTATCGTATAACCCAGAAGATCCAGGTTTTCTTTAGGATCTTTTTCACTTGTAAAATTCAATTTCAAGTTGTTTTGATGTCTAGGATGCCAAGCAAAGACTATCTCAAGTTTTGTTTAGAGGTACTAGGTAACACAAAACCTGTAAGATACGATTCTTTCCAACTCTTTGATATGTTCTATTAAAAGAATTATAGAATATCTGGGTCAGCTGCATATGTAAGGTTGGGTATACATTTGAACAGATTCCACAATAGTTTAATAGAATAAATGTTGTAGAAATGATTTTTTAAAAAGAATATTAATATCACGTGTTTATTGAATATTTGTTAGGTAAAATTCTTACAGAATTTTTAATAAAAAGATGGTGTGGGAGGTTAATTAAAAAGGACACTTGGAGCCAGGTGTGGTGGCTCATGCCTGTAATCCCAGCACTTTGGGAGGCCAAGGCGGGTGGATCACTTGAGGTCAGGAGTTCAAGACTAGCCTGGCCAACATGGTGAAACCCTGTCTCTACCAAAAAGTATAAAAAATTAGCCAAGTGTGGTGGCATGCGCCTGTAATCCCAGCTACTTGGGAGGCTGAGGCAGGAGAATCACTTGAACCCAGGAGGCGGAGGTTGCAGTGAGTTGAGATGGCGCCCCTGCACTCCAGCCTGGGTGACAGAGTGAGACTCCACCTCAAAAAAAAATAAAAATAAAAATAAAAAAGGACATTTGGGCCAGGCACAGTGGCTCATGCCTGTAATTCCAGCACTTTAGGAGGCCAAGATAGGAAGATTGCTTGAGCCTAGGAGTTTGAGACCAGACTGGGCTACAGAGTGAGATGCCATCTCTACAAAAAACAAAAAAATTAGCCAGGCATGGTGGCACACACCTGTAGTTCCAACTTCTTGGGAGGCTGAGGCAGGAGGATCACTTGACCTAGGAGGTCAGGGCTGTTAGTAAATCGTGTTTATACCACTCAACAATGCATGAAGTCTTTGAGCAATAGAGCAAGATACTGTCTCAAAAAAAAAATTCTTCTTGCATGCTCAACATCATTAATTATAGGGAAATGCAAATCCGAACCACAATGAGATACCACTTTGTGCCCACTAGAATGGCTGTAATCAAAATGATAGACAGTGGCCAGCCGCGGTGGCTCACGCCTGTAATCTCAGCACTTTAGGAGGCCGAGGTGGGTGGATCACCTGAGGTCAGGAGTTTGAGACCAGCCTGGCCAACGTGATGAAACCCTGTCTCTATTAAAAATACAAAATTAGCCATGTGTTGTGGCGCGTGCCTATAATCCCACCTATTTGGGAGGGTGAGGCAGGAGAATCACTTGAACCCGGTAGGTGGAGGTTGCAGTGAGCCAAGATCATGCCATTGCATGCCAACCTGGGCAACAAGAGCAAAACTCCATCTCAAAATAAAAAAAAGAGAGTAACAAGTGATGGTAAAGATGGAGAGAAATTAGCATCCCTGTACATTGCTGGGGAGAAAGTAAAATTGTTTAGCCAGTGTGGAAAGCAGTCTGTCAGTTCCTCAGAAAATTATAGTTATTATATGACTCAGCAATTTTACTTCTAGGTATATACCCCAAAGAGTGGAATAAATACATTTTCACACAAAAATGTGTATATGAATGTTTATAGCAGTATTATTCATAATAGCTCAAAATTTGAAACAATTTAAATATTCACTAATAGATGAATGGAAAAATAAAATGTGATCTATTCATATAATGAAATATTATTCAGCAATGAAACAGAATGAAGTGCCAATAAATGCTACAATATGGATCAACCCTGAAAACTTATGCTATGTGAAAGGAGCTAGTCACAAAAGACCACATATTTTATGGCTCCATTTATATAAAATATGTGGAATAGGCAAATTCCACATATTTTTCAGGAACTAGGGGAAGAGGGGAGTCAGTAGTGATGGGTAATGGGTGTGGGGTATCTTTTGTGGGTGATGAAAATCTATAGTGATGGTTGTACAGATCTGTGACTAAAAAGCACTAAATTATATATTTTAAAGGGGTAAGTTTTATGGTAAATGAATTATATTTCAATAATGTTTTAAAACCTCAAAAAATTATATCTTCCTACCAATCCTGACATAGCTGACCCCATGAATGTACTCTTGAAAACATAATAAATGAAAACCTACACTACTGCCAAAGATTAAGATTGGCAGAAAAGTGATTATGAGAATATACAAGGTTTTTTCACTAACACTAAGGAGAGAGCTGGAATGAGAAAAAACATAAATCACATACTTTTCCTCATAAAATAAAATAAGTTCTAGTCCTTGAAAAAGAGATAAACTTTTTCTCCTACTATTAACTCCCCTTGATTGAAATGAGGTTTATAATAATCAGAAGGCTCTATAGCCATCTCATTACTCGTTTTTGAGATGGCCATAATACTGTACCAACCCATTTCTATTTTTTTCTATATTCACAATGTAAGAGTAATGGTAAAATAAGTGCAATGCAATTCTTGGATATATGATTCCCCACATAAGTGAGGAAAGAAAGTATCTTGATAACATTATGTGCTGGAGATTATATTCACAGTTTTTTTTTAAGGAATTTTAAGGCTAGTTAATAAAAGGAATTTTTATCAATTAAATTAAAAATAAACGAATAGGATCTTATATTTCTAGATGAGATGGAGTAACTGGACAAAATTTAACCTGCTACCTGAAATAAAGAATAGGAATATGTGAAACAAGTGGTTTTTAAGACATTGGGCATTGGGCAACAAAGGACATTGTTTGCTGAGAGGCATTAATCAAACAAGGTTGGCCCTATTATGGTCTCAGCTTACTGCTGTGAGAGACTTTCCAAGCTCTGTCACAGAAAAGGGGAACAGAGGTAGCACTCAGAGACTCATGACTTGAGGAGACATTGATGATAGTCTGTAGAGACCAAGGTCACTAGATATCACAGGGTGCAGTACTGAAGTGGTGAGAGTCACTACAAGAACTCCAGAGATCTGCAGAAGATCCTTGTCATGTTTACAGTAGAGTACTCATCAGTATATGAATATGAGGGAGCTACCCAAGGCTAGGGAAAGAACCACTGAAAAGGTTTAGAAGAGGGAAGAGTGTACGCAGTTCTCACAGGAATAGGAATAGTGCCTTTTGCCACCTACCAGACTAGAAAACCTCACTATTTATGGGGCATAGGGTACAATGTTTTAAAAGATCTTGCATCAATAGTGTGGAATCCTTAGCCCTAAACTTAAATGCTCCTGTGGTTCTGTCTGACATATCTTAAAAGCAAGACCTGAAAGGATTAAATCGTTTCCAATTTGACTGCAACCCAGAAAAAAAGCCCAGGAATCTTTATAGTAATACAAACATGTTCAGCACCTCACAGGATAAAATTCACAATATATGACACCCAGTAAAAACACTAGCAGGCATGGAAACAAGCAAAAAAAATAAAAAAGACTAAAATGGTAAAATTGACAGATAAGGATACCAAAACTTCTTATAACTGTATTCTGTATGTAAGATAAAGCTGGAGAAAAGATCAAACATGTTAAGTAAAAAAAATGAATGATATAGAAGAAATCCAAAACAAACTTCTGGTGCTGATAACTATAATGTCTGAGATGGAAAACACAAGAGATGGGATTAACTAGAGGTCATATCTTGTAGAAGAAAAGATTGGTGAATTTGAAGAAATTACAATAGAAAACATTCAAAGGAAGGCAGAAAGAGAAGAATTAATTATTAAAAAATGAATAGAACTGCACTAAGCTGTGGGACACCTTCATAAATAACAGATGTGCATCACTTGTATTCAACTATAAATATAGCATAATATATTTGTAATGGGACCTCTTTAAGGAAGGGAAGGCAGAAAAAAATACTTGAAGAAATCATAGCTGAGCTTTTCCAAATTTGATGATAGTTTTAAACCCAGAGACTGAAGAAACTCAAGCCAAAAACCAAGAAACATGAAGAAAACTACATCAGTGTAGGTCACCATCAAATGGTTCAAAAATAGTAATAAGAGAAAATCTTGAAAGCAGCTTGAGGAAAAAAAAGACATATGACCTACAGCAGGGGTCCCCAACCCCTGGGCCATGGACTGGTACCAGTCCTGGTCTGTGGCCTTTTAGGAACTGGGCCGCACAGCAGGAGGTGAGTGGTGGGCAAGAGAAGCTTCATCTGTATTTGCAGCCACTCCCCAACACTCATACTACTGCCTGAGCTCCACCTCCTGTCAGATCAGTGGCAGCATTAGATTCTCACAGGAACACAAACCCTATTGTGAACTGTGCATGTGAGGGATCTAGGTTGTGCACTCCTTATGAGAATCTAATGTCTGATGATCTGTCAGTGGCTCCCATCACTCCCAGATGGGACCATCTAGTTGCAGGAAAACAAGCTCAGGGCTCCCCTGATTCTACATTATGGTGAGCTATATAGGCCTTGTATCCAAAATGTATAAAGAACTCTCAAAACTCAATAATAAGAAAATATATAACACAATTTTTAAAATGGCCAACGAGTTGAACAGACATTTCACCAAAAAATATAAAAGGGTGGCAAATAAACATATAAAAATGCTCAACATCATTAGTAATTAGAGAAATGCAAATTAACACCACAATCAGATAACACCACACACCTATTAGAATGACTAAAATTTAAAAAACAAACTACCCCCTCATTTTGGCTAGGGATGTGGGATATGTGGAGTACTTATTCACTGTTGGTGGGCATGTAAAATGTTATAGCCACTTTGGTAAACAGTTTGACAGTTTTTTAAAAAAATTAAATACATACCTACCATATGATCCAGCTATTCCACTCCTTGGTATATACCCAGGAAATGTAATGACATAAGTCTGTGTAAAATTTCTTATATAAACGTTCATAGCAACATGATTTATAATAGCTAAAAGGTAGAAAAAAAATCTAAATATTAACCCAAGAGTAGGTAAATAAAACCTGGTATCTGTTTAATGAAATACAATTTAGCAATAAAAGAAAATGAACAATTTAAACATGCAAACAATGAGTGAATCTGAAAATTATACTGAATGGAAGAAGCCAGACAAAAAAGAATACATAGTGTATGATCTTATTTATATGAACTTCCAAAAATGCAAAGTAATCTATTGTGATTGAAAGCAAATCAGTCGTTGCATGGGATCCATGGAGTTGGGTAACATGGAAGAGTGGGGGGAAGCACTATAAAGGAGCAAGAGGGGCTGAATGCGGTGGCTCACACCTGTAATCCCAGCACTTTGGGAGGCCAAGGCAGGTGGTTTAGTTGAGGTCAGGAGTTTGAGACCAGCCTAAGCAACATGCTGAAACCCCATCTCTACTAAAAATACAAAAATTAGCCGGGCATGGTGGCATGTGCCTGTAACCCCAGCTACTTGGAGGCTGAGGCAGGAGAATCTCTTGAACCTGGGAGGTGGAGGTTGCAGTGAGCCAAGATCATGCTGCTGCATTCCAGCCTGGATGACAGAGTGAGACTCTTTCTCAAAAAATAAATAAATAAATAAATAAATAAATAAATAAATAAATAAATAGTGGGGGAAGGCAAGAGGAAACTTTGGAGGTAAAGGATATATCCATAATCTTTACTATGTTAAGGTTTCCACAAGTATATACGTATGACAAAATGATCTAATTATGCATTTTAAATATGTGCAATTTGTTGTATGCAAATTACAATAAGTTCTCACTTTGCGTGGTTCCAGTATGCAAAAATTTCAGTCAGCATACTTCAGTTAAATCTCATCCATCCTCTAAAATCCTTTAAATTTACCACAGAATATTTATTATGAATAATTGCATAAAGTAAAATGTTTGCTGCTAGCTCTTCAGTCCACAAATCATTACAAATAACAGATGCATGGCATGATCAGTGACCCATCACGTTACTTTTTCAAAGTCGTCTGGTGGTGATTTTTTTATTTTATTGGTCGTTGTTCAGTTCATGCACAGACAGCAAAGCATGTAGTTGTGTTGTCTTCTTGTCTCGCAGTAATAAATCTACATGACATTTTACCAAAATGAATAATCAAGGGAATTGGCTAACTGTGATGGTTAATTTTATGTATCAATTAATCTGGGCCATGGAGTGCTCAGGTATTTGGTCAGTCATTATTCTGAGTGTGTCTCTGAGAGTGTTTTTATATGAAATGTACATTTGAATCAGTAGACTGAGTAAAGGAGATTGTTCTCCCTAATGTGGATGTGAATCAGTTGAAGGCCTGAATAGAATAAAAACGTTGATCCTACTGTGAGTAAGAGGAAACAACTCCTGCCTAACTATTGAGCTGGGAGACTGGACTTTTCTTGCCTTCAGACTTGAACCGAAACATTGGCTCTTGGGTCTTGAGTCTGCCAGCTTTCAGACTTAAACTATTGTCTCTCTTGGGTTTCCAATTTGCTGACTGTAGGTCTTGGGACTAATACATAATTGTAAGGGTGAATTCCTTATAATAAATATCTTTATACATACATCCTTTTGGTTTTGTTTCTCTGGAGAATCCTGACTAATATAGATTTTGGATCCAAGATGTGGGGTTCTTCTGTAACAAATACCTAAAATGTGGAAGTGGCTTTGGGACTGGGTAAGTGTAGAGGCTGGAAGTTTTGAGATGCATCCTAGAAATATATATGTTTAATGAATGATTGTGGTGAGGGCTCAGAAGGAAAACAGCAGAGCAGGAGAGAAAGCATCTGTCTTTAAGAGAACACATAAATAATCATGAACAGAATGTTAGAATGGTAGAAATATGTATGTTAAAGGCCATTCTGGTAAGCTCTCAGGTGTAAAAGAGGAACAGGTGGCAATCCTTGTTATAAAGGGGCAAAAATCTTGTTTGAATTATGTTCTAGTATTTTGCAGTAAGTAGAATTTTTAAGCCAGGGTCCCCAACCCCTGGCTGCAGATTGGTATGAGTCCATGGCCTATTAGTGTTGCAGGAAGTCAGGGACCCCAAACAGGGGGACTGGCTGAAGCCATGGCAGAAGAACATAAATTGTGAAAATTTCATGGACATTTATTAGATCCCCAAATTAATACTTTTATAATTTCTTATGCCTGTCTTTACTGCAGTCTCTGAACATAAATTGTGAAGATTTCATGGACACTTATCACTTCCCCAATCAATACCCTTGTGATTTCCTATGCCTGTGTTTACTTTAATCTCTTAATCCTGTCATCTTGTAAGCTGAGGAGGATGTATGTCGCCTCAGGACCTTGTGATGATTGCATTAACTGCACAAATTGTAGAGCACGTGTGTTTGAACAATATGAAATCTGGGCACCTTGAAAAAAGAACAGGATAACAGCAATGTTCAGGGAACAAGAGAGATAACCTTAAACTCTGACTGCTGGTGAGCCAGGCGGAACAGAGCCATATTTCTCTTCTTTCAAAATCAAATGGGAGAAATATCACTGAATTCTTTTTCTCAGCAAGGAACATCCCTGAGAAAGAGAATGTGCCCCTGAGGGTGGGCCTCTAAAATGGCCCCCTTGGGTGTGGCCGTCTTCTATGGTCAAAACTGTAGGGATGAAATAAGCCCCAGTCTCCCATAGCGCTCCCAGGCTTATTAGGACGAGGAAATTCCCACCTAATAAATTTTGGTCAGACTGGTTGCTCTCAAACCCTGTCTCCTGATAAGATGTTATCAATGACAGTGGTGCCTGAAACTTCATTAGCAATTTTAATTTCACCCCGGTCCTGTGGTCCTGTGATCTTGCTCTGCCTCCATTTGCCTTGTGATATTCTATTACCTTGTGAAGTACATGATCTCTGTGACCCACACCCTATTCGTACACTCCCTCCCCTTTTGCAAATCCCTAATAAAAACTTGCTGGTTTTACGGCTCAGGGGGCATCATGGAACCTATTGACATATGATGTCTCCCCCGGACACCCAGCTTTAAAATTTCTCCCTTTTGTACTCTGTCCCTTTATTTTTCAACCTAGCCAATGCTTAGGGAAAATAGAAAAGAACCTACGTGACTATCAGGGGCAGGTTCCCCGATAATTAGGAACTGGGCCACACAAGCAGGAGGTAAGCAGCAGTTGAGTGAGCATTACCACCCGAGCTCCACCTCCTGTCAGATCAGCAGTGGCATTAGATTCTCAGAGGAGCGTGAACCCTATTGTGAGCAGTGCATGGGAGGGATCTAGGTTGCACATTCCTTATGAGAATCTAACTAATGCCTGATGATCTGAGGTGGAACAGTTTCATCCTGAAACCATGGCACCCTCCCACCTTGCTCCATCTGTGGGAAAATTGTCTTCCATGAAACTGGTCCCTGGTGCCGAAAAGGTTAGGGACCACTATTTTAAGCAATGAAATTGGGCATTTAGCAGAGGTGATTAAAAAAAAACTTTTTTTAGAGACAGGGCTCTTTCTGTTGCCCAGCCTGGAGTACAATGGCATGATCATAGCTCACTGCAACCTTTACCTCCCAGGCCCAAGTGATCCTCACACCTCAGCCTCCTGAGTAGCTGAGACTATAGGCGCATGCCACCATGCCCGGCTAATTTTATTGTTTGTAGAGAAAAGGTTTCACCATGTTGCCCAGGCTGGTCTCGAACTCCTGGGCTCAAGCAATCCACCTGCCTCGGGCTCTCAAAATGCTGAGATTACACATGTGAGCCACTGTGCCTGGCCCAGAGGTGATTTTTAAAGCCAAGTATTGAAAATGTAGCATAGGTCCTCCTTACTACTTATAGTAAAATGTAAGAGGCAAGAAATGTAAAAGGAATTATTAAGGAAAAAGTTATCAGAACATAGAGATTGGGAAAATTCTTAACCTATCCATACTGCACAAAACTTGTTCTGAAGAGAACACGAAGGGTGGTATGGCAGAAGAACCACTTGATAAAGAAATAGTGGGTGTGCCTCCTGGGTGTATTCGTCAATCTCAGCAGAAGCTAGGAATAGAAATGCAATTATAACAACAAAGACACTGCCAGTTTGAACTGAGGACAGAGAAAGACAAGACAGAATGAAGGAAGGCTTTCAGACTTCTTGAATTCTACAGGGCAGGAACGTAGAGCAGTTCAGCTGCAAATGTGCACTATTCTCAAGGAAAGGGAAGAATAACACCAAAGGTGATTCAGAAATCATGAGTGCTGCTACTACCAGCACTAGCCTAAGGGGTAAGACAGCTTCTTAGTTGGTTTCAGAGGGTAATGCCCTCACAGAGAGCCACAGGTGCATGCAGGATCAGACCAAACAGCTGTTGGCATGATATTGCCATCCCAGTAGGCCTGGAAGGTGGGATATCAAGCCAAACACACTTATCTCCAGCCTTAAGATCTAGTGAAGTTTTTCTTACTAGGTTTTAGAGTTGCTAGGGACCTGCCATCATATTCTTCTTCCCTACTTCCCCCTTTTGGAATGGGAATGTCTATCCTATGCATAGCCCACCACTGTATTTTTAAAGCATATAGCTTGTCTGGTTTCACAAGTTCATAGCTGAAGAAGAATTTTTCCTGAAGATGAATAGTACCTTGAGTCTCACCCATATCTGATTTAGATGATACTTACTTAATCCTTTATTAGAGATCGGGTCTTGCTCTGTAGTGCAGTGGCATAATCATAGCTAACTGCAGTGTCTACCTCCTGGGGTCAAGAGATCCTCCCGTCTCAGCCTCCATGTAGCTAGTAATACATGTGACAGCCACTATACCCAGGTTAGATAATATTTAAATGAGACTTGGGCTTTAGATGTTTGAGTTGATGCTTGAATGAGTTAAGACTTTTTTTTTTGTGTGTGTGTGTGTGTGTGTGTGTGATGGAGTTTCACTCTTGTTGCCCAGGCTGGAGTGCAATGACACATTCTCCACTCACTGCAACCTCTGCCTCCTGGGTTCAAGCGATTCTCCTGCCTCAGCCTCCTGAGTAGCTGGGATTACAGGTGCCCACCACCACACCTGGCTAATTTTTTGTATTTTTAATACAGATGGGATTTCGCCATGTTGGCCTGGCTGGTCTTGAACTCCTAACCTCAGGTCATCCACCTACCTCAGACTCCCAAAGTGCTGGGATTACAGGCATGAGCCACTGCACCAGCCAAGTTAAGACTTTTAAGGCATGTATTTTGCATATGAGAAGGATATGAATTACGGGGGACCAAGGATGGAATGTTGGGCTGAATATTTAGATCCCCTGAAAGTTCATATGTTGAAGCTCTAAACTCCAGTGTGGCTGTTTTTGGAAATGGGGCCTGTAAGGGTAAGTGAGATTGTAAGAATGAGGCTTGATCTGATAGGATTAGTGTTTTTATAAGGAGAGATGATGGAGAGCTCACTTTCCCCGTATGCCATGTTAGGAAAGAGCAAGATGGTAGCTGCATATAAGCCAAGAGAAGAGGCTTCAGAATGAAACCAATCTTACCATCACCTTGATCTTAGACTTAACCAGCTTTTAGAACTATAAGAAAAAATTTTTGTGAGTTAAACCACCAGTGTATTTTATTTTGTTGTGGCAACCCAAGCAGACAAATACACTCACAAAGATGAAAGTGAAGCAAACAAGTAAAACGTGATAATGCTGTTGGTGATATTCAAGTCTATCATAAATGGAGTTATAGAAAAAATAGCTGATTATGAAAATGTTGACATTGCTGTCATTCAAAAGATTCTAGATATTAAGTCAGGAACTTAGTATTGGTGAAGTTATCAACATAAATGAAGAAAGTGATTGTGAGGAAAAGTATTAAGATGTCCCAAGGAAAGTGATACAGCAAAAAAGTTTCAAGATAACTCATGAGATACTCGATAATATTGAAAACACAAAGGATAAAATGATGGAACGTGATCCATACTTAGAAAGGAGTATGAAATTCACCAAGGCATAGAAAAGGTGAACATTCCCTACGTTAATTTATAGGAGAAGAAGGGAAGCACTGTTCATCCTACTCTTGATAGGATTTTTAACAAAGATAAAACATTTTAATTCTCTTTTTTAAATGTTTTAAATTATTTCATACAAAATAAATATTAGTTGTAGTCTTTTTTCATTTTTCTATAATTTATTCCTACATTAGGAAAGTGTTCCATGTTTTGCCAAAAATTAGTAAAAGTCACAGGACAATTATAATTTCCCCCATTAATTATTAAGAATGTTTTGGCTGGGCACGCTGGCTCACACCTGTAATCCCAGCACTTTGCGAGGCCGAGGCGAGTGGATCACTTGAGGGCCAGCAATTCAAGACCAGCCTGGCCAACATGATGAAACACCATCTGCACTAAAAATACAAAAATTAGTCAGGTGTGGTGGCTGGCACCTGTAATCCCAGCTACTTGGGAGGCCGAGACAGGAGAATCACTTGAACCCAGGAGGCAGAGGTTGCAGTGAGCCAAGATGGTGCCATTGCACTCCAGCCTAGGTGACAGAGCGAGACTTTGTTTCAAAAAAAAAAAGACTGTAAACTAGTTCAACCATTGTGGAAGTCAGTGTGGCGATTCCTCAGGGATCTCGAACTAGAAATACCATTTGACCCAGCCATCCCATTACTGGGTATATACCCAAAGGACTATAAATCATGCTGCTATAAAGACACATGCACACGTATGTTTATTGCGGCACTATTCACAATAGCAAAGAGTTGGAACCAACCCAAATGTCCAACAACGATAGACTGGATAAAGAAAATGTGGCACATATGCACCATGGAATACTATGCAGCCATAAAAAATGATGAGTTCGTGTCCTTTGTAGGGACATGGATGAAACTGGAAAACATCATTCTCAGTAAACTATCGCAAGGACAAAAAACCAAACACCACATGTTCTCACTCATAGGTGGGAATTGAACAATGAGAACTCATGGACACAGGAAGGGGAACATCACACTCCGGGGACTGTTGTGGGGTGGGGGGAGGGGGGAGGGACAGCATTAGGAGATACACCTAATGCTAAATGACGAGTTAATGGGTGCAGGAAATCAACATGGCACATGGATACATATGTAACAAACCTGCACATTGTGCACATGTACCCTAAAACCCTAAAGTATAATAATAAAAAAAAAAAAGACAGAAAAGAAAAAGAAAATAGAAAATAATCAATCTATGGAAAACATACTGTAGAACAAGAGAAACATTCTCGTCAAAATTCAATGTGTATAACACTGAAAATTAAGTAGAAGAAAATCCACATTTTCAATTTCTGCTATAAAGTTAAAGAGTAAGCTTGATCTTAATAGAACTTGAGCAGAAAATGCAAACTAAAATAGAAAAATTTCAGAATTAGATAAAAGGGAGTTGAATGATACAAGGAAAGATTCTAAGTAGATTAATGCTTTGCTGGTAGAATTATTTATGTCTATATTAGAGGGAATATGTACCTAGATGTGCAAACATTGTGATACTGAGTTTACCTTGTGAGCAGAGGAGAAAAAAGGAAAAACATGAAAATAATATTATATTTGAGAGATACCTAAGGTATGTTTATAATTTCAAAATAAGAACAGTGTTGGGATAACTGGCTAGCCATATGCAGAAGATTGAAACTGGACCCCTTCCTTACACCATATACAAAAATCAACTCAAGATGGATTAAAGAATTAAATGTAAAACCCAAAACTAAAAACCCTAGAAAACAACCTAGGCAATACTATTCAGGAGATAGGCACAGGCAAAGATTTCATGACCAGACTCCAAAAGCAATTGCAATAAAAGCAAAAATTGACAAATGGCATTTAATTAAACTGAAGAGCTTCCGCATAGCAAAAGCAACTATCAACAGAGTAAACAGACTGCCTACAGAATGAGAGAACATTTTTGCCAACTATGCATCTGACAAGGTCTGATATGCAGCATCTATAAGGAAATTAAACAAATTTACAAGAAAAAAAAACCACTAAAAAGTGGGCAAAGGACATGAACAAACACTTTTCTTTTTTTTTTTTTTTTTTTTGAGATGGAGTCTCGCTCTGTCGCCCAGGCTGGAGTGCAGTGGTGCAATCTCAGCTCACTGCAAGCTCCGCCTCCCGGGTTCACGCCATTCTCTTGCCTCAGCCTCTCTGAGTAGCTGGGACTACAGGCGCCTGCCACCACGCCCGGCTAATTTTTTGTATTTTTTAGTAGAGACGGGATTTCACTGTGGTCTCAATCTCCTGACCTCATGATCCGCCCGCCTCGGCCTCCCAAAGTGCTGAGGTTACAAGCGTGAGCCACCATGCCTGGCCTGAACACTTTTCAAAAGAAGACATACATGTGCCCAACAATCATGTGGAAAAAAGCTTAACATCACAGATAATTAGACAAATGCAAATCAAAACCACAATGAGATACTAACACCAGTCAAACTGGCTATTATTAAAAAGTCAAAAAATAACAGATGCTGGCGAGATTGTGGAGAAAAAGGAATGCTTTTACACTGTTAGTGGGAGTGTAAATTAGTTCAACCATTGTGGAAGACAGTGTGGCTATAAATCATTTCTTCTAGATTTTCCAATGTATTGGCATATAGTTGCTCCTGGTAGACACTAACGATCCTCTGAATTTCTGCAATATCAGTTGTAATGTCTCCTTTTTCACTCTAATTTTATTTATTTGGGTTTTTTTTCTTTGTCTAAAGGTTTGTCAATTTTATTTTTTTCAAAAAACAATTTTTGTTTTGCTAATTTTTGTTTTGTTTTCTTCATTTCTATTTCATTTATTTCTTCGCTGAGCTTTATTATTTCTTTTCTTCTACTAATCTTGGATTTGATTTGCTATTGCTTTTCTAGTTCTTTTTTTTTTTTTTAATGTTTCATCCTGTCTTATGATGCTGAGCTTTTCCAGTTGTTTAAGATGCATCATTAGGTTATTTATTTGAAGTTTTTCTTCTTTTCGATGTAGGTACTTACAGCTATAAATTTCGTTCTTACCACTACCTTCACTGTATTCCATAGGTTTTGGTATGTTGTGTTTCCATTATTTGTTTCAAGAAAGCTTTCAATTTCCTTCTTAATTTTTCATTGACACACTGGCCTTTCACGAGCATATTGTTTAATTTTCATGTGTTTGTATAGTTTCCAAAATTCCTCTTGTTATTGAGTTCTGGTTTCATTCCATGTGATTAGAGAATATATTTGATATTATTTCAGGGTTTTTTTGAATGTTTTAAGATTTGTTTTGCGAACTAATTTATGGTCTATCCTTGAGAATGATTCATATGCCAAGAAGAAGAATGTATATTCTGCAGCTGTTGCATGAAATGTTCTGTAAATAGCTATGAGGCCCATTTTTTGTATATAGCAGATTAAGTCTAATGTTTCTTTGTTGATTTGTGTCTGGGAGATCTGTCCAATGCTGAAAGTGGGATTTTGAATTCACTATTATCATATTGGAATCTATCTCTCTCTTTAGTTCTAATATTTGCTTTATATATCTGGCTGCTCCAGTGTTGGGTATATATGTATTTAGAATTATTATATCCTTTGCTGAATGAACCTTTCTGATTATGTAATGAACTTCTGTATCTCTTCTTAGGGTTTTTGTTTTGAAATCTATTTTGTCTATGTCAATATAGCTATTCCTGCTTTTTTTGTTTCCATTGGCACCAAATGCATGTTTTTCCATCCCTTCATTTTCAGTCTATGTGTATCTTCATGGGTGAAGTGTGTTTCCTATAGGCAACAAATCACTGGGTCTTATTTTTTTTAATCCATATAGCTACTCTGTGTCTTTTGATTGGAGATTTTAGTCTATTTACATTTAGTGTTATTATTGATAAGTAGGGACTAACTCCTGCCACTTTGCTACTTGTTTTCTGGTTTGTTTATTTGTTTTGTGATCTTCTCCTTCACTCCTTCCTTCCTGTCTTCCTTTTAGTTAGATTTTTTTCTAGCGATATGATTTAATTTCTTTTTATTTTTTGTGCATCCTTTGTATGTTTTCTGATTTGAGAGTACTGTGAAACTTGCAAATACTACCTTATAACCCACTATTTTAAACTGATGACAACTTAACACTGCTTGCATAAACAAATAGGAGAGAGAAAACTAATAAAAACAATATACTTTAAGTTCATCTCCCTGCTTTTTAACTTTTTGTGGTTTCTCCTTGTTTCATTGTAACTGTCTATGTCTAGAAACGTTCTTGTAGTTATTACTTTTGATTGGTTTATCATTTATTCTTTCTACTTAAGAGTAATTTACACACCACAGTTACAGTGTTATACTATCCTGGGTTTTTTTATGTGCTTACCATTACCAGTGTTTTTTAACTTCAGATGATTTCTTCTTGCTTATTAATGTCCTTTTCTTTCAGATTGAGGAAATCCCTTTAAGATTTCTTGTAGGACAGGTCTGGTCTTGATGAAAGCCCTCAGCTTTCGTTTGTCTGGGAACATCTTTGTCCTTCCTGATTTGAAGAATATTTTTGCTGGATATAGAATGCTAGGGTAAAAGTGTTTTTTTTTGTTTTGTTTTGCTTTGCTTTTTGCTTTTGTGTGTGTGTGTGTGTGTGTGTGTGTGTGTGTGTGTGTGTGTGTGTTTTCCCAGCACTTTAAATATGTTATGCTACTCTCTCCTGGCCTATAAGTTTCCATTGAAAAGTCTGCTGCCAGACATATTGGAGCTCCATTGTATGCTGTTTATTTCTTTTATCTTGCTGCTTTTAGAATATTTTATTTATTCTTGACCTTTGGGAGTTTGATCTGCTTGGTGTTCTGTAACCTTCCTGTACTTGAATGTTGATGTCTTTAAGTTTGGGAATTTCTTTGATATCCCTTAGAATAAAGTTTCTATCCCTATCTCTTTCTCTACCTCCTCTTTAAGGCCAGTAACTCTTAGATTTGCCCTTTTGAAGCTATTTTCTACATCTTTTAGGCATGCCTCATTGTATTTTTATTCTTTTTCTTTTGTCTCCTCTGACTTTGTATTTTTAAATAGCTTGTCTTCAAGCTCACTGGTTTTTTTTTCTGCTTAATCAAGTCTGCTATTAAAAAACTCTGATGCATTCTTCAGCATGTCAGTTGCATTTTCAACTCTAGAATTTCTGCTTGATTCTTTTAAATTATTTCAATCTCTCTGTTAAACTTATCTGATAGAATTCTGAATGACTTATCTGTGTTATCTTGAATTCTTTGAAGCTTCCTCACAACAGTTATTCTGAATTCTTTGTCTGAAAGGTCATATATCTCTTTTTCTCCAGGATTGTTCCCTGGTGTCTTATTTAGTTCATTTGGTGAGGTCATGTTTTCCTGGATGATGTTGATGCTTATAGATGTTCATCAGTGTCTGGACATTGAAGAATTAGGTATTTATTATAGTCTCCACAGTCTGGGCTTGTTTGTGCCTGTCGTTCTTGAGAAGTCTTTCTAGGTATTCAAAGGGACTTGGGCCCCAAGCCCAATAATGCTGTGGTTTTTGTGGACTCATGCCTAAGGTATCACCTTGGTGGTCGTGGATAAGAGCCAGAATTCTCTTGATTACTACGCAGAGACTTTTGTTCTTTTTTCTTACTTTCTTCTAGACAAACGGAGTCTCTCTGTCTGTGCTGAGTCACCTGGAACTGGGGGTATGGTGATGCAAGCACCCTTGTAGCCACCACTACTGTTACTGCAGTGGGTCAGACTTGAAGCCAGCACAGCAATGGTCCCTGCCCAAGGACCTTTCCTTCAGGGTGGCGAGTTCCTCCAGGTCCCCGGCATATCCAGAGATGCTGTCTGGGAGCCAAGGATTGGAGTCAAAAACTTTAGAAATTTACAGCCAGGTGTGGTGGCTCACACGTGTAATCCTAACAATTTGGGAGGCTGAGGTAGATGGATTGCTTGAGCTCACAAGTTCGAGAACAGTGTGGTCAACATGGTGAAACCCTGTCTCTACAGAAAAATACAAAAAAAATTACTCGGGCATGGTGGTGTGCACCTGTAGTCCCAGCTACTTGAGAGGCTGCGGTGGGAGGATTGCTTGAGTGTGGGAGGTTGAGGCCGCAGTGAGCTGTGATCGTGCCACTGCACTCCAGCCTAGGTGACAGAGGGTCTCGAAAAAATAAAAATAAAAAGCCTTAGCAATTTACCTGATGTTTTATTTTACTATGGCTAAGCTAGCACTCAAACCACAATATAGAGGCCTTCCCCAGTGTTTCCTCTGCTTTCCACAGGCAGGGGAGCTTCTCCTTGTGGCCAGCACCACCACCAGTCCATGGCAGGTTCTGCCAGGCCACAGCTGATGTTCAGTTCAAGCCCAAGGACTCTTTTATCAGCTTGTGGTGAATGCTTCCAGGCCTGGGACTCACCCTCAGGACAGTGGGCTCCCCTCTGGAGCCCTTCCCCAGGCAGGTCCAGAAATTCTGTCCAAGAGCCTAGGCCTGGACTTAGGGACCCTTAGAGCTTGCTTGTTGCTCTACCCCACTGTATACAAGCTGGTACCTAAGGTGCAAGACAAAGTCCCTTTTACTTT
The DNA here is from genome assembly GCF_028878055.3 of Symphalangus syndactylus. NCBI lineage: Eukaryota > Metazoa > Chordata > Mammalia > Primates > Hylobatidae > Symphalangus > Symphalangus syndactylus. Next base: position 41,758,706 of record NC_072431.2, read on the forward strand.
TTCCTCTACTTTTCTCAAACAGAAGGAGTCTTCCACCATAGCCACCACAACTGGGATTGTGCTGGGTCCCACCTGAAGCCAGTACATCTCAGAGCCTGAGGCCCACTGTGCACTCCCCAGGTATTGCTGCTGGTTATTCAGGGCCCAAGGACTCTTTAGTCAGCAGGTGATGAATCTTCCCAGGACTGGGTCCTTCCCTTGAAGGTAGTGGATTCCCTTTTGGCCCAGGGTATGTCTAGAAATGTCATCTGGAAGCTAGTGCCTGGAGTGGGGGCCTCACAGCTCTGCCCAGTGCCCTATCCTGTTGTGATTGAGCTGGTTTCCAATATGCAAGACCAAGTCCTCTTTATTACTCTTAGCTCTCCTTGAGCAAAAGGAGGGAGGTCACTTTCATTGCTACAAGCTGGATTGCCTGGATTGGGAGAGGGATGGCGTAAGCACTCCTATAGCCACCCCAACTAGTATCTTCCTAGGTCACATGCCACCACAGTTCCCTGGCTCTTAGCCCAGCCTAGCATTAGGATTTGCCTAGGAATTGCAGTCCTTGTGTCCTATAATGTCTTTCAAGTTTACCTAGGATCTCAGAGCACTTCAGCCCACAGTGGTGAGGCTTGTCAAGAAACTCAAGTGCTGACCACTGCGATGAGTGATTTCCCTCTGTCTTGTTCTGATCCAAATGCTGTAGTCCAAAAGCCCCCTCCATGCACAGGTGCCAGCTGAGTCCAGCACAGGTTTATTCTTCACCATGACGGGGCATCACTGAGTTCAGTATAAGTCTCCTAGGAGCTGCATTCTCCCTCCCCACAGTGGTGAGAGTTTCTCTCCATGCAACACAACTACCATCAGGAGGTGGGAGCGGGGAGGCAGTGGCAATTCAAGACCATCTCTCCTGCCCTCCTCAATGCCTCTTTCAGGAATATGAAGTTAAAGCCAGGTACTGTGATTGCTCACCTTACGTTTGGTGTGCAGATAGTTAATAAAATTTGGTGTTCCATTTGGGGGTTGAGCAGTGTAGGCTTCTATTCTGCCACCGTGCTCTGCCCCCCCTTACCCATGTTATGTTTTTTCTATTTGTTTTGTTTTGTTTTGTTTGAGATGGAGTCTTGTCCTGTCACCTAGGCTGGAGTGCAGTGGCATGAACATGGTTCACTGCTGCCTTGACCTCCCAGGCTTAAGCAATCCTCCCACTTCAGCCTCCCTAGTATCTAAGACTGCATGTGCTACCACACCTGGCTATTTTTTAAATTTTTTATAGAGACAGGGTCTCCCTATGTTGCCCAGGGACTTTTTGTTTTAAAGAGTAAGATACCTCTTGATTATCAGTTTTGCCATTATGGACCATTATTATCTAAACAATGCTTTAGATATTTGCATGGTTTCAATTAAGCATGTTTTCAATTAGGAAAAGAGACTCCTGTTTAAAGCTGGTAAAAAGAAGCTACAGACATGTCCTCTTATGATACCTAAAAATATGCACTATAACAATGTTAAAAAGAGGAAGGGAAGAATAGCAGAACTAGACAAGAAAAAAAAAATAAGAAACAAATTATTCACCAGCAGCAACCAGAAATAACAAACAGGATAGAATTTCATCATACATTTCAAAAGATGATAGCCAAGGAAAGAAATAGAAAATTTCCTGAAGCATAGTATGGCGCCCAGCACCACATCTGCTCCGAAAAAGCTGTGATCTTGAGACTCGTCATTAAGATACCTAAAATGGTAGAGGAATCAATTTATGGAGTTTTTGTTTTGGGTTTTGTTGTTTTTTTTTGTTTGTTTGTTTTTTTACATTTTTCTTTCTCTTACTCTGTGAAAGTAGAAACAGCTGCTGAGAAGAGATGACTAAAAGCTGAAAAGTGAAGAATTAACACTGATTTCTTGGCAGAAGCAGAAGCTTCAGGACTCCTGAATTGAGGGAATGATCTAAATTCCAAGGATTATCTCTCAGTGAGAACAAGGTATGTTCCCTTTCCTGAGTAGATAGGGCAAACCTCCCAGAAAATCTCAAACAACTGAATCCCATTCCTCCACCCAAAGCTGCACATTAAAGTTGCCAGAAAATTCCAGCTGACATGTCTTTTTTCTATTCTTAGACTTCAGCCATACTAAATTTCTCATGGTATGGCCATTTTTCTTTGCTATTTGAAAAAATCCTGTTTGTAGCACCTTGTAGCCATGTGACTTCTGCCGTTTGTTTTGTTTCTCCAAAGATAATTCGCCTCTCTTTGGATTGTCTCTTCATTAAATATATGGAGGGAAAAAAAGAGAAGTTTTAAAAAGTAATTTTAAGTCATTCAGGCTAGGGATATTTTAAAGTCATTGACTATCTTTTAAACAAAACTCAGTGACATTTTCGGTAAACATTTCTGGTAAAACAGTAAACACTTTCCAGAATAAGCAGAAAATAATGCTTTTTAGTATTTTTGTCTTCAAAGATGGAGAAGAAACTAAAGCTAAGGAAGTTATCATTCAGTATTGCACTCCTCAGAGTAAAATCAGACATAAAACCACACAGTTGCTAAATTCATTAAACCAGCAGCGAAATAATATTTTGTCTATACCGAAGGCAAAAACCAAGTCGTCAAAATTCTTTATACACATGATACTTTTGGACAGTATAATATCAACAATATATAATATGAAAGCACAGTTATTCTAACATGTGCATGCTAATGGATAATTACCATTACAGTTGGATGCAGATTTTCTATGGCAAGGGTATGAGCAAATCTTTGATCTATATGCAGTTCATATAAGGGGGGAAAGTGCTTGACAACTTGTTCCTTTCATATTGAAAATCCGTGCAAAAAGGAGATGAGATTTTTAAAAATTGGCTTGTGATTATTTTGTGAGTCAAAAAAGTTTTCTAAAAATGATGTGTTAAGATCAGTATTAACAGAGCAGCAGCTATAGAACAAGAAAGATCACCATTACATTAAAGAAATTGCACTAGAATATTTTCACACTGTGCTATTCCTAGAACATAATTGTCTATAAATGTGAACTCTGATCTTGATTCTCTTATTAAAGATAGTAGTGAAAATTGTACTCATTATTGAATTTTGGTCCTTGTGTATATATTTTTTAGAATACAGTGAAAATATGGCTGGGCACGGTGGCTCACACCTGTAATCCCAGCACTTTGGGAGCAAGAGGTGGGTAGATCACCTGAGGTCAGGAGTTCAAGACCAGCCTGGCCAACATGCCAAAACCTCGTCTCTACTAAATATACAAAAATTAGCTGGATGTGGTGGTATGTTCCGGTAATTCCAGCTACTTGGGAGGCTGAGGCATGAGAATTGCTTGAACCTGGGAAGCAGAGTTGCAGTGAGCCGAGATCGTGCCACTGCACCCCAGCCTGGGTGACGGAGTGAGACTCTAAAAAAAAAAAAAAAAAAAAAAAGAATGCAGTGAAAATAAATGGGCAGTGAATATAAAAACTCCGGTTTCCAACCTGAAACATACTGGCTGTCAAGAGAGAAGGTAGTCGTGAATTTTTAAAATCGGATATGAGATAAAAACATTTCCTCATGGCCCTAAAAAAGACCATTTTAGTGATTTCAGGGAGCTTTCCCAAATGGCATGTGGTAGTACCATGAATAGCTTGAAACTGTCCTTCAGGGCTAAACTATTATGAATTTTAATGCTGAAGATAATATGTGAGGACAACCTATGATGCAAACATGGTTTAATCACTGTCGGGTGGCCTCTTTAACACACTGAGGATATGTATTCTCCTTCGCCTGTCTCCACCCAGAAAAAGTAGTCATTCCTTACTAAGTAAATTGTGTACTCATTTTACTTTGAATATTTATATTAGAGTAGTTATCACATTGTATCAGATACTTTGGGGTGTGAATGCCTCTCAGTTGGACTGTGCATTCTTCAAGGGCTAGCAGTTTTGCTCTGCCTCAACAGAGGTGTGCTGGTAACTCTTTTTTTTTTTTTTTTTTTTTTTTAATTTATTTTTTATTTATTTATTTTTTTTTTTATTATACTTTAGGGTTTTAGGGTACATGTGCACAATGTGCAGGTTTGTTACATATGTATCCATGTGCCATGTTGATTTCCTGCACCCATTAATTCGTCATTTAGCATTAGGTGTATCTCCTAATGCTGTCCCTCCCCCCTCCCCCCACCCCACAACAGTCCCCGGAGCGTGATGTTCCCCTTCCTGTGTCCATGAGTTCTCATTGTTCAATTCCCACCTATGAGTGAGAACATGCGGTGTTTGGTTTTTTGTCCTTGCGATAGTTTACTGAGAATGATGTTTTCCAGTTTCATCCATGTCCCTACAAAGGACACGAACTCATCATTTTTTATGGCTGCATAGTATTCCATGGTGTATATGTGCCACATTTTCTTAATCCAGTCTATCGTTGTTGGACATTTGGGTTGGTTCCAACTCTTTGCTATTGTGAATAGTGCCGCAATAAACATACGTGTGCATGTGTCTTTATAGCAGCATGATTTATAGTCCTTTGGGTATATACCCAGTAATGGGATGGCTGGGTCAAATGGTATTTCTAGTTCGAGATCCCTGAGGAATCGCCACACTGACTTCCACAATGGTTGAACTAGTTTACAGTCCCACCAACAGTGTAAAAGTGTTCCTATTTCTCCACATCCTCTCCAGCACCTGTTGTTTCCTGATTTTTTAATGATGGCCATTCTAACTGGTGTGAGATGGTATCTCACTGTGGTTTTGATTTGCATTTCTCTGATGGCCAGTGATGAGGAGCATTTCTTCATGTGTTTTTTGGCTGCATAAATGTCTTCTTTTGAGAAGTGTCTGTTCATGTCCTCTGCCCACTTTTTGATGGGGTTGTTTGTTTTTTTCTTGTAAATTTGTTTGAGTTCATTGTAGATTCTGGATATTAGCCCTTTGTCAGATGAGTAGGTTGCAAAAATTTTCTCCCATTGTGTAGGTTGCCTGTTCACTCTGATGATAGTTTCTTTTGCTGTGCAGAAGCTCTTCAGTTTAATTAGATCCCATTTGTCGATTTTGGCTTTTGTTGCCATTGCTTTTGGTGTTTTAGACATGAAGTCCTTGCCCACGCCTATGTCCTGAATGGTATTGCCTAGGTTTTCTTGTAGGATTTTAATGGTTTTAGGTCTAACATATAAGTCTTTAATCCATCTTGAATTAATTTTTGTATAAGGTGTAAGGAAGGGATCCAGTTGCAGCTTTCTACATATGGCTAGCCAGTTTTCCCAGCACCATTTATTAAATAGGGAATCCTTTCCCCATTTCTTGTTTTTGTCAGGTTTGTCAAAGATCAGATAGTTGTAGCTATGTGGCATCATTTCTGAGGGCTCTGTTCTGTTCCATTGATCTATGTCTCTGTTGTGGTACCAGTACCATGCTGTTTTGGTTACTGTAGCCTTGTAGTAGAGTTTAAAGTCAGGTAGCGTGATGCCTCCAGCTTTGTTCTTTTGGCTTAGGATTGACTTGGCGATGCGGGCTCTTTTTTGGTTCCATATGAACTTTAAAGTAGTTTTTTCCAATTCTGTGAAGAAAGTCATTGGTAGCTTGATGGGGATGGCATTGAATCTATAAATTACCTTGGGCAGTATGGCCATTTTCACGATATTGATTCTTCCAACCCATGAGCATGGAATGTTCTTCCATTTGTTTGTATCCTCTTTTATTTCATTGAGCAGTGGTTTGTAGTTCTCCTTGAAGAGGTCCTTCACATCCCTGGTAAGTTGGATTCCTAGGTATTTTATTCTCTTTGAAGCAATTGTGAATGGGAGTTCACTCATGATTTGGCTCTCTGTTTGTCTGTTATTGGTGTACAAGAATGCTTGTGATTTTTGTACATTGATTTTGTATCCTGAGACTTTGCCGAAGTTGCTAATCAGCTTAAGGAGATTTTGGGCTGAGACAATGGGGTTTTCTAGATATACAATCATGTCATCTGCAAACAGGGACAATTTGACTTCCTCTTTTCCTAATTGAATACCCTTTATTTCCTTCCCCTGCCTGATTGCTCTGGCCAGAACTTCCAGCACTATGTTGAATAGTAGCGGTGAGAGAGGGCATCCCTGTCTTGTGCCAGTTTTCAGAGGGAATGCTTCCAGTTTTTGCCCATTCAGTATGATATTGGCTGTGGGTTTGTTGTAGATAGCTCTTATTATTTTGAGATACGTCCCATCAATACCTAATTTATTGAGAGTTTTTAGCATGAAGGGTTGTTGAATTTTGTCAAAGGCCTTTTCTGCATCTATTGAGATAATCATGTGGTTTTTGTCTTTGGTTCTGTTTATATGCTGGATTACATTTATTGATTTGCGTATGTTGAACCAGCCTTGCATCCCAGGGATGAAGCCCACTTGATCATGGTGGATAAGGTTTTTGATGTGCTGCTGGATTCGGTTTGCCAGTATTTTATTGAGGATTTTTGCATCAATGTTCATCAAGGATATTGGTCTGAAATTCTCTTTTTTGGTTATGTCTCTGCCAGGTTTTGGTATCAGGACGATGCTGGCTTCGTAAAATGTGTTAGGGAGGATTCCCTCTTTTTCTATCGATTGGAATAGTTTCAGAAGGAATGGTACCAGTTCCTCCTTGTACCTCTGGTAGAATTCAGCTGTGAATCCATCAGGTCCTGGACTCTTTTTGGTTGGTAAGCTATTGATTATTGCCACAATTTCAGAACCTGTTATTGGTCTATTCAGAGATTCAACTTCTTCCTGGTTTAGTCTTGGGAGGGTGTATTTGTCGAGGAATTTATCCATTTCTTCCAGATTTTCTAGTTTATTTGCATAGAGGTGTTTGTAGTATTCTCTGATGGTAGATTGTATTTCTGTGGGATCGGTGGTGATATCCCCTTTTTCGTTTTTTATTGCATCTATTTGATTCTTCTCTCTTTTCTTCTTTATTAGTCTTGCTAGCGGTCCATCAATTTTGTTGATCTTTTCAAAAAACCAGCTCCTAGATTCATTAATTTTTTGAAGGGTTTTTTGTGTCTCTATTTCCTTCAGTTCTCCTCTGATTTTAGTTATTTCTAGCCTTCTGCTAGCTTTTGAATGTGTTTGCTCTTGCTTTTCTAGTTCTTTTAATTGTGATGTTAGGGTGTCAATTTTGGATCTTTCCTGCTTTCTCTTGTGGGCATTTAGTGCTATAAATTTCCCTCTACACACTGCTTTGAACGTGTCCCAGAGATTCTGGTATGTTGTGTCTTTGTTCTCGTTGGTTTCAAAGAACATCTTTATTTCTGCCTTCATTTCATTATGTACCCAATAGTCATTCAGGAGCAGGTTGTTCAGTTTCCATGTAGTTGAGCGGTTTTGACTAAGTTTCTTAATCCTGAGTTCTAGTTTGATTGCACTGTGGTCTGAGAGACAGTTTGTTATAATCTCTGTTCTTTTACATTTGCTGAGAAGAGCTTTACTTCCAACTATGTGGTCAATTTTGGAATAGGTGTGGTGTGGTGCTGAAAAAAATGTATATTCTGTTGATTTGGGGTGGAGAGTTCTGTAGATGTCTATTAGGTCCACTTTATGTAGAGCTGAGTTCAATTCCTGGATATCCTTGTTAACTTTCTGTCTCGTTGATCTGTCTAATGCTGACAGTGGGGTGTTAAAATCTCCCATTATTATTGTGTGGGATTTTAAGTCCCTTTGTAGGTCACTGAGGACTTGCTTTATGAATCTGGGTGCTCCTGTGTTGGGTGCATATATATTTAGGATAGTTAGCTCTTCTTGTTGAATTGATCCCTTTACCATTATGTAATGGCCTTCTTTGTCTCTTTTGATCTTTGTTGGTTTAAAGTCTATTTTATCAGAGACTAGGATTGCAACCCCTGCCTTTTTTTGTTTTCCAGCTGCTTGATAGATCTTCCTCCATCCCTTTATTTTGAGTCTATGTGTGTCTCTGCACGTGAGATGGGTTTCCTGAATACAGCACACTGATGGGTCCTGACTCCTTATCCAGTTTGCCAGTCTGTGTCTTTTGATTGGAGCATTTAGCCCATTTACATTTAACGTGAATATTGTTATGTGTGAATCTGATCCTGTCATTATGATGTTAGTTGGTTATTTTGCTCGTTAGTTGCTATAGTTTCTTCCTAGCCTCGATGGTCTTTACAATTTGGCATGTTTTTGCAGGGGCTGGTACCGGTTGTTCCTTTCCATGTTTAGTGCTTCCTTCAGGAGCTCTTTTAGGGCAGGCCTGGTGGTGACAAAATCACTCAGCGTTTGCTTGTCTGTAAAGTATTTTATTTCTCCTTCACTTATGAAGCTTAGTTTGGCGGGATAGGAAATTCTGGGTTGAAAATTCTTTTCTTTAAGAATGTTGAATATCGGCCCCCACTCTCTTCTGGCTTGTAGAGTTTCTGCTGAGAGATCAGCTGTTAGTCTGATGGGCTTCCCTTTGTGGGTAACCCGACCTTTCTCTCTGGCTGCCCTTAACATTTTTTCCTTCATTTCAACTTTGGTGAATCTGACAATTATGTGTCTTGGAGTTGCCCTTCTTGAGGAGTATCTTTGTGGCGTTCTCTGTATTTCCTGAATCTGAATGCTGGCCTGCCTTGCTAGATTGGGGAAGTTCTCCTGGATAATATCTTGCAGAGTGTTTTCCAACTTGGTTCCATTCTCCCCATCATTTTCAGGTACACCAATCAGACGTAGGTTTGGTCTTTTCACATAGTCCCAAATTTCTTGGAGGCTTTGTTCATTTCTTTTTATTCTTTTTTCTCTAAACTTCCCTTCTCGCTTCATTTCATTCATTTCATCTTCTATCAGCGATACCCTGTCTTCCAGTTGATCGCATCTGCTACTGAGGCTTCTGCATTCTTCGCGTAGTTCTCGAAACTTGGCTTTCAGCTCCATCATCTCCTTTAAGCCCTTCTCTCCATTGGTTATTCTAGTTATCCATTCTTCTAATTTTTTTTCAAAGTTTTTAACTTCTTTGCTATTGTTTTGAATTTCCTCTCGTAGCTCAGAGTAGTTTGATCGTCTGAAGCCTTCTTCTCTCAACTCATCAAAGTCATCCTCCATCCAGCTTTGTTCCGTTGCTGGTGAGGAACTGCGTTCCTTTGGAGGAGGAGAGGTGCTCTGTTTTTTAGAGTTTCCAGTTTTTTTGGTCTGTTTTTTCCCCATCTTTGTGGTTTTGTCTACTTTTTGTCTTCGATGATGGTGATGTACAGATGGGTTTTTGGTGTGGATGTCCTTTCTGTTTGTTAATTTTCCTTCTACCAGACAAGACCCTCAGCTGCAGGTCTGTTGGAGTTTACTAGAGGTCCACTCCAGACCCTGTTTGGCTGGGTGTCAGCACCGGTGGCTGCAGAACAGCGGATTTTTGTGAGACCACAAATTCAGCTGTCTGATAGTTCCTCTGAAAGTTTTGTCTCAGAGGAGTACCCGGTTGAATGAGGTGTCAGTCTGTCCCACTGGGGGGGTGCCTCCCAGTTAGGCTGCTCAGGGGTGAGGGACCCACTTTAGGAGGCAGTCTGTCCGTTCTCAGATCTCCAGCTGCGTGCTGGGAGAACCACTACTCTCTTCAAAGCTGTCAGTCAGACAGGGACATTTAAGGCTGTGGAGGTTCTTGCTGAGTTTTTGGTTGTCTGTGCCCTGCCCCCAGAGGTGGAGCCTACAGAGGCAGGCGGGCCTCCTTGAGCTGTGGTGGGCTCCACCCAGTTCGAGCTTCCTGGCTGCTTTGTTTACCTAAGCAAGCCTGGGCAATGGCGGGCGCCCCTCCCCCAGCCTCGTTGCCGCCTTGCAGCGTGATCTCAGACTGCTGTGCTAGCAATCAGCAAGACTCTGTGGGCATAGGACCCTCCAAGCCAGGTGCGGGACACAATCTCCTAGTGTGCCGTTTTCCAGGCCCGTTGGAAAAGCGCAGTATTAGGACGGGACTGACCCGATATTCCAGGTGCCGTCTGTTTCCCCTTTCTTTGACTAGGAAAGGGAACTCCCTGACCCCTTGCGCTTCCCGAGTGAGGCAATGCCTCGCCCTGCTTCGGCTCGCGCACAGTGCGCTTCACCGACTGTCCTGAACCCACTGTTAGGCACTCCCTAGTGAGATGAAACCGGTACCTCAAGCAGAAATGCAGAAATCACCCGTCTTCTGTGTCGCTGGGGCTGGGAGCTGGAGACCGGAGCTGTTCCTATTCGGCCATCTTGGCTCCACCCCAAGGTAACTCTTTAAAAATAGACTTTCTGGGAGAGTGAGACCTTGTCTAAAAAAAAAAAAAAAAAAAAAAAAAGGCTTTCTGGGAATAAAAATGTATGCTTATAAGTACATACCTAAGTTTATAAATTCTATTGATTTAACAGCAGTATCATACAGTTTACAAATAATAATAAAATATGCAGTACTGTCTTGTAAAATTCATATAGCCAGTTGATTCTCACAGAATGCTCTAGTTGGTTTTTACCCAACTCTTGTGTCTGTAGTCTTATTGGTAGCCAATCTATGGTTGCAATTGTTGAGCAAATGCAATTCTGACATGCATGTTTATTGATATTTTTGTTTAAATGAGTAAGAGGAACATAAAACAACAAAAGTATATGTTGGAACTTTACTTTTTCATCAGTGATGTGAACAACTTCTTGCTAGATTTTTAATAGTTTTGAAATATTGGAAGATTATTTCATCATTTCTTGTGATATTTACAGTGTAGCACTTTAATTTGCACTATTTAAATTTTTTCTGTCTCTTTCTTATCAGCACCACATTAAGTTATAGCCCACATTAAGTTATATATGAGGCGTAAACATTCCCACCATGGCTGATTTCAGGCTTCCAACATGGCATCACTTATCACAGAGTTGGGAAGAGATGGACAGTAGCACACCACTACATAGGTGTTTCTTTGCCATAGTACAATAGAGATAAATAACCTCAAGTGCATACATAATAGTAGAGTAAGATGTGATGAGTTTTAAGGACTTATTTGTTTTTAATAAATAAATTTAAATTTATTTTATGTTTGAAGAGATTTATTTTTTGGTAATGACTATTTAATAACCAGCTTGCAAAATTCCTGAGAATTTAGCATTTGACTTTTATAAGCTGGGCAGAATCAGGCCCAGCACATGGATGCCCCTGTAGTGCTGTGCATAACCTACACAGCTTTGTGTGACTGGCTTGGGTGAACAGCAGTCTGTTAGTTAACTCAATCAATTTATTCTATTTGTTATTATGCCCTTGGATTTCATACAGGATTGCCATAGGAAAGATCATACAAATGATCTCTGTGTACCTGATATAAAATTACTTCAAAAACTTTCTCTATTCCTCCAATATTTTGTTAATTTTGTCTTAATGAATTGCTAAATTTCTGACTTACCAGATAAGGAGAATGGTAATTATATTCCCTCTTCATTTTGTCTGCATTGAAACTCACAGGTAAATTGTCTGCAACTTACCTATAACTGTTAAAGGACAATGATATCTTTAAATTTCTTCTTTTTAAAAATGAAATCTATGCTGAAATCTTGTGATATATATATACACATATATACATATATACACATATATATGTATATATATACACATATACAAATATATATACACATACATATATCAGACACATATATTTGCATGTACCATTTGAAATTTGGTTTCTTATCAACATTTGAAAGGAAATGTTGAGTAAATTCTTGATTTGTTACCTTTATTTACCAGTTTTCAAAATGAGTTGGTTCCCTAGCATCATTCAAAGGTGAACAAAAAGGTTTTTTTAGTATAATTATGAACTCATTTATTAAAATACATATTTGTTATGTTTCTATCCATTGCAGTTATTGTTAACATTCAAATTGTTTCATCTTTGGCCAATGGGAGCCACCTCATATTGGACCCTTCAAATTGGCTACCAAGTCCTTTTGACATGACACCAATAATCTTTCATAATTTCCATGCTTACTGGTGTGAAAGGGTATTCTAAGCTCATTTTTGAATATTTCTTGACCCAAATATGGAGTCAGCCATTGCTTCATGGAATTTTTTAGGGGTAGATGGTGCATAGAAACCATAATCTGTATACTGTGGGTATGTGCTGGTTGCTATAAACTGGTCCCTATTTCTAGATATTTACAGTATGCAAGTAAGATGTATTTTTAAGTATAAAATATAAAATGAGTTCATTGTAATACATACATTTTAAATTCAGTATCACAGAGTTTTTATGCAATTCAAAAATTAATTTCCCAAAAACACCAACATGTTCATTTTTTTCTTTTTATTTATTTAATCATTTATTTTTTGACAGGGTCTTGCTCTGTTGCCCAGGCTGGAATGCAGTGGCACAATCATGGCTCACTGTAGTTTTGACCTCCTGGGCTCAAGCAGTCCTCCCACCTCAACCTCCTGAGTACCTGGGACTACAGGTGTGTACCACCATGCCCAGGTAAATTTTAAAATTTTTTGTAAAGTTGGGGTTTCACCATGTTGCCGAGGCTGGTCTCTAACTCCTGGGCTCAAGCAATCCTCCTACTTGGGCCTCTCAAAATGTTGGGATTACACACGTGAGCCACCGGGCTTGGCCATTTGCTCTTTCTCAGACTGTGCTTGCAACAATGTTACAATAACACCACCAATAATAGCATAAGAATATGGTTAGTGATAATTTCAGTTGCTGTTTTGTCTTGTTGCTTTGAATACTATATACTGTTAAATTAGTGTGTTTTAGTTGTTGTGTTTTAAAATCACTTGGAATAATTCTCTATGGTTATGCCACCAACTTCACATACAAGTAAGTTCATTTATTTATTTGGGTTTCACTTTTATGGGATTGTATTTTGGTTTTTTGGTTTTTTTGAGATGCAATCTCACTCTGTTGCCCAGGGTGAAATTTAGTGGCATGGTCATAGCCCACTGCAGCCTTGAACTCCTGGGCTCAAGCAATCCTCCTGCCTTGGCTTCCCAAAGCACTGAGATTACAGATGCAAGCCAGTGCACCTGGCCTGCTTTTTAACTTTGTTTCTCTTTTATAATAATGTAAATGACTTTATATGGTTCCAAATTCACATCTACAATACAGGTTTTATGAGATACCCACATACTGTACTGTTCCTATTTTACTACTCTGCTCCCTTCCTCCTTTTAGGTAACCATGTTTTTTTTAAAGGTTTTAATTTATCCTTTCAATTAAAAAATAGGTAAACATTTAGATGAATGGTGACATACTATACTACGTTTTTCTCCAACTTGCTTTCTTCACTTAACAATAAATACTAGAATTCACTGTAAAGTGCTTCATACTGTGTATGTCCCTCATACTTTTTAATTTTTATTTCTTTATATTTTATTTTTTATTATACTTTAAGTTCTGTGGTACATGTGCAGAATGTGCAGGTTTGTTACATAGGTATACAAATACCATGGTGGTTTACTGCACCCATTAACCCATCATCTACATTAGGTATTTCTCCTAATGCTATCCCTCCCCTAGCCCCCTACCCCCCAACAGGCCCCAGTGTGTGAGGTTCCCCTCGCTGTGTCCATGTGTTCTCATTGTTCAACTCCCACTTATGAGTGAGAACATGCGGTGTTTGGTTTTCTGTTCTTGTGTTAGTTTGCTGAGAATGATGGTTTCCAGCTTCATCCATGTCCCTGCAAAAGACATGAAATCATCCTTTTTTATGGCCGCATAGTATTCCATGTTGTATATGTGCCACGTTTTCTTTATCCAGTCTATCATTGATGGGCATTTGGGTTGGTTCCAAGTCTTTGCTATTGTGAATAGTGCCGCAATAAACATACGTGTGCATGTGTCTTTATAGCAGCATGATTTATAATCCTTTGGATATATACCCACTAATGAGATTGCTGGGTCAAACAGTATTTCTAGTTCTAGATGCTTGAGGAATTGCCACACTGTCTTCCACAATGGTTGAACTAATTTACACTCCCACCAACAGTATAAAAGCATACCTATTTCTCCACATTCTCCCCAGCATCTGTTGTTTCCTGACGTTTTAATGATTGCCATTCTAACTGGCATGAGATGGTAGCTCATTGTGGTTTTGATTTGCATTTCTGTAATGACCAGTGATGATGAGCTTTTTTCATGTTTGTTTGCTGCATAAATGTTTTCTTTTGAGAAGTGCCTGTTCACATTCTTCACCCACCCCACTTTTTGATGGGGTTGTTTTTTCTTGTAAATTTGTTTAAGTTCTTTGTACATTCTAGATATTAGCTCTTTGTCACATGGATAGATTGCAAAAATTTTCTCCCATTCTGTAGGTTTCCTGTTCACTCTGATGATAGTTTCTTTTGCTGTGCAGAAGCTCTTTAGTTTAATTAGTCCCATTTGTCAATTTTGGCTTTTGTTGCCATTACTTCTGGTGTTTTATTCATGAAGTCTTGCCTTCATGAATAGCCCTTGCCTATGTCCTGAATGGTATTGCCTAGGTTTTCTTCTAGGGTTTTTATGGTTTTAGGTCTTACGTTTAAGTCTTTAATCCATCTTGAGTTAATTTTTGTATAAGGTGTAAGGAAGTGGTCCAGTTTCAGTATGGCTAGCCAGTTTTCCCAACACCATTTATTAAATAGGGAATCCTTTCCCCATTTCTTGTTTTTGTCAGGTCTGTCAAAGATCAGATGGTTGTAGATGTGTGGTTTTATTTCTCAGGTTTCTGTTCTGTTCCATTGGTCTATATATCTGTTTCGGTACCAGTACTGTGCTGTTTTGATTACTGTAGCCTTGTAGTATAGTTTGAAGTCAGGTAGTGTGACACCTCCAGCTTCATTCTTTTTGCTTAAGATTGTCTTGGCCATGCGGGCTCGATTTTGGTTCCATATGAAATTTGAGGTAGTTTTTTCTAATTCTGTGAAGAAAGTCACTGGTAGCTTGATAGGGATAGCATTGAATCTATAAATTACTTTGGGCAGTATGGCCATTTTCACAATATTGACTCTTCCTATCCATAAGCATGGAATGTTCTTCCATTTGTTTGTGTCCTCTCTTACTTCCTTGAGCAGTGGTTTGTAGTTCTCCTTGAAGAGGTCTTTCACATCCCTTGTAAGTTGGATTCCTAGGTATTGTATTCTCTTTATAGCAGTTGTGAATGGGAGTTCACTCATGATTTGGCTCTCCGTTTCTCTATTATTGGTATGTAGGAATGCTTGTGATTTTTGCACAATTGATTTTGTATCCTGAGACTTTGCTAAAGTTGCTTATCTGCTTAAGGAGATTTTGCGCTGAGACGATGGGGTTTTCTAAATACACAGTCATGTCATCTGCAAACAGGGGCAATTTGACTTCCTCTTTTCCTGTTTGAATACCCTTTATTTCTTTCTCTTGCCTGATTGCCCTAGCCAGAACTTCTAATACTATGTTGAATAGGAGTGGTGAGAGGGGGCATCCTTGTCTTGTGCTGGTTTTCAAAGGGAATGCTTCCAAATTTTGCCCATATGATATTTATTGTGGGTTTGTCTTAAATAGCTCTTATTATTTTGAGATATACTTCATCAGTACCTAGTTCATTAAGAGTCTTTAGCATGAAGGGGTTTTGAATTTTATCGAAGGCCTTTTCTGCATCTATTGAGATAATCATGTGGTTTTTGTCATTGATTCTGTTTATGTGATGGATTACGTTTATTGATTTGCATATGTTGAACCAGCCTTGCATCCCAGGGTTGAATCTGACTTGATCTTGGTGGATAAGCTTTTTGATGTGCTGCTGGATTTGGTTTGACAGTTTTTTATTGAGAATTTTCACATTGATGTTCATCAAGGATATTGGCCTGAAATTTTCTTTTTTTTGGTGTGTCTGCCAGGTTTTGGTATCAGGATGATGCTGGCCTCATAAAAAGAGGGAGGATTCCCTCTTTTTCTATTGTTTGGAATAGTTTCAGAAGGAATGGTACCAACTCCTCTGTGTACCTCTGGTAGAATTCAGCTGTGAATCCGTCTGGTCCTGGACTTTTTTTGTGTGGTAGGATATTAATTACTGTCTCAATTTCAAAACATGTTATTGGTCTATTCAGGGATTCAACTTCTTCTTTGTTTAGACTTGGGAGGCTGTATGTGTCTATGAAATTATCCCTTTCTTGGCCGGGCGCGGTGGCTCAAGCCTGTAATCCCAGCACTTTGGGAGGCCGAGGCGGGCGGATCACGAGGTCAGGAGATCGAGACCACGGTGAAACCCTGTCTCTACTAAAAATACAAAAAATTAGCCAGGCGCGGTGGCGGGCGCCTGTAGTCCCAGCTACTCAGGAGGCTGAGGCAGGAGAATGGCGTGAACCCGGGAGGCAGAGCTTGCAGTGAGCCGAGATTGCGCCACTGCACTCCAGCCTGGGCGACAGAGCGAGACTCCGTCTCAAAAAGAAATTATCCCTTTCTTCTAGATTTTCTAGTTCATTTGCGTAGAGGTGTTTATAGTGTTCTCTGATGGTAGTTTGTATGTCTGTGGTATCAGTGGTGACATCTACTTTATCATTTTTTATTGCGTCCATTTGATTCTTCTCTCTTTTCTTCTTTATTAGTCTGGCAGGTGGTCTATCTCTTTTGTTGATCTTTTCAAAAAACCAGGTCCTGGATTCATTCATCTTTTGAAGGGTTTTTCATGTCTCTATCTCTTTTGGTTCTGTTCTGATCTTAGTTATTTCTTGTCTTCTGCTAGCTTTTGAATTTGTTTGCTCTTGCTTTTCTAGTTCTTTTAATTGTAATGTTAGAGTGTCAGTTTTAGATCTTTCCTCCTTTCTCTTGTGGGCATTTAGTGTTATAAATTTCCCTCTACACACTGCTTTAAATGTGTCCCAGAGATTTTGGGACATTGTGTCTTTGCTCTTATTGGTTTCAAAGAATATCTTTATTTCTGCCTTAATGTTGTTATTTACCCACTATTCATTCAGGTTGTTCAGTTTCCATGTAGTTGTGCAGTTTTGACTGAGTTTCTTAATCCTGAGTTCTAATTTGATTGCACTGTGGTGAGACTGTTTGTTATGATTTCCATTCTTTTGCATTTGCTGAGGAGTGTTTTACTTCTTATGTGGTCAATTTTAGAATAAGTGCGACGTGGTGCTGAGAAGAATGTATATTCTGTTGATTTGGGGTGGAGAGTTATATAGATGTTTATTAGATCCGCTTGGTCCAGAGCTGAGTTGAAGTCCTGAATATTCTTAATTTTTCGTCTTGTTGATCTGTCTAATATTGACAGTGGGGTGTTAAAGTCTCCCACTATTATTATGTGGGAGTCTAAGTCTCTTTGTAGGTCTCTAAGAACTTGCTTTATGAATCTGGGTGCTCATGTATTGGGTGCATATATATATTTAGGATAGTTACCTCCTCTTGTGCTGATCCCTTTACTATTATGTAATGGCCTTCTTTGTCTCTTTTGATCTCTGTTAGTTTAAAGTCTGTTTTCTCAGAGACTAGAATTGCAACCTCTGCTTTTTTTTTTTTTTTTTTTTTGCTTTCCATTTGCTTGCTAAATATTCCTCCATCCCTTTATTTTGAGCCTATGTGCGTCTTTGCATGTGAGATGGGTCTCCTGAATACAGCACACCAATGGGTCTTGACTCTTTATCCATTTTGCCAGTCTGTGTCTTTTAGTTGGGGTATTTAGCCTGTTTACATTTAAGTTTAGTATTATGTGTGAATTTGATCCTGTCATTATGATGCTAGCTGGTTGTTTTTCCTGTTCGTTGATGCAGTTTCTTCATAGTGTCAATGACCTTTACAATTTGGTATGTTTTTGCAGTGGCTGGTAGCAGTTGTTCCTTTCCATGTTTAGTGCTTCCTTCAGGAGCTCTTGTAAGGCAGGCCTGGTGGTGACAAAATCTCTCAGCATTTGCTTGTCTGTGAAGGATTTCATTTATCCTTTGCTTATGAAGCTTAGTTTGGCTGTATATGAAATTCTGGGTTAAAAATTCTTTTCTTTAAGAATGTTGAATATTGGCCCCCACTCTCTTCTGGCTTGTAGGGTTTCTGCAGAGAGATCCACTCTTAGTCTCATGGGCTTCCCTTTGTGGGTAACCCGACTTTTCTTTCTGGCTGCCGTTAACATTTTTTCCTTCATTTCAACCTTGGCGAATCTGATGATTGTGTGTCTTGGGGTTGCTCTTCTCAAGGAGTATCTTTGTGTTGTGCTCTGTATTTCCTGAATTTGAATGTTGGCCTGTCTTGCTAGGCTGGGGAAGTTCTCCTGGATAATATGCTGAGGAGTGTTTTCCAACTTGGTTCTACTCTCTGTCATTTTCAGGCCCACCAGTCAAACATAGGTTTGGTCTTTTCACATAGTCCCATATTTCTTGGAGGCTTTGTTCATTCTTTTTCATTCTTTTTTCTCTAATCTTGTCTTCTCATTTTATTTTATTAAGTTGATATTCAATCTCTGATATCCTTTCTTCTGCTTGATCGGTTCAGCTATTGATACTTGCATATGCTTCACAAAGTTCTCATGCTGTGTTTTTCAGTTCCATCAGATCATTTAGGTTCTCTAAACTGGTTATTCTAGTTAGCAATTCCTCTAACCTTTTTTCAAGATTCTTAGCTTCCTTGCATTGGGTTAGAATATGCTCCTTTAGCTCAGAGGAGTTTGTTATGACTCACCTTCTGAAGCCCACTTCTGTCAATTTGTCGAACTCATTCTCCATCTAGTTTCGTTCTCTTGCTGGCGAGGAGTTGTGATCCTTTGGAGGAGAAGAGGCATTCTGGTCTTTGGAATTTTCAGCCTTTTGGGCTGGTTTCTCCCCATCTTCGTGGATTTATCTACCTTTGATGCTTCATGTTGGTGACCTTTGGATGGTGTCTCTGAGTGGATGTCCTTTTTATTGATGTTGGTGCTATTCCTTTCTGTTTGCTAGTTTTCCCTCAAACAGTCAGGCCCCTCTGCTGCAGGTCTGCTGGAGGTCCACTCCAGACCCTGTTTGCCTGGGTCTCACCAGTGGAGGCTGCAGAACAGCAAAGATTGCTGCCTCTTCCTCCCTCTGGAAGCTTCGTCCCAGAGGGGCACCTGCCAGATGCCAGCCAGACCTCTCCTATATGAGGTATCTGTCGGCCCCTACTGGGAGGTGTCTCCCCATCAGGAGGCACAGGGGTCAGGGACCCACTTGAGGAGGCAGTCTGACCCTTAGCAGAGCTCAAACACTGTGCTGGGATATCCGCTGCTCACTTCAGAGCCATCAGGCAGGGAGGTTTACTTCTGAAGCTTTGCCCACAGCCGTCCCTTCCCCCAGGTGCTGTGTCCCAGGGAGTTGGGGGTTATATCTATAAGCCCCTGACTGGGGCTGCTGCCTTCTTTTCAGAGATGCCCTGCCCAGAGAAGAGAAATCTAGAGAGGCAGTCTGGCCACAGAGGCCTTGCTGAGCTGTGGTGGGCTCCACCCAGTTCAAACCTCCCAGCAGCTTTGTTTACACTGTGAGGATAAAACTACCCACTCAAGCCTCGTCAATGGCAGATGCCCCTCCCCCCACCAAGCTAAAGTGTCCCAGGTTGACTTCAGACTGCTGTGCTGGCAGCGAGAATTTCAAGCCAGTGGATCTTAGCTTGCTAGGCTCTGCCTCACGCCTTTTTAAAAACTGCATAGTACTCCACTGTGTGGATGTACCATAATTAATTCAACCATTTCAGTATGACAGATATTTGGATTATTTCCAGGCTTTTGCTATAACAGTGCTTCAAAGAATAAATTCCTGTATATATACCTATTTTCATACTTATTTCAATATATACATATTTTTATCAGCATTGGTCAGACTTTTAGAAGTGAGATTTGCTAGCAAAAATAAAATAAACACATATGTAACTTTGTTACATACTGCCAAATTCTCCCTTGTTGGGGTTTTTCCATTTTGTACTCCAAAAAGAAGAGGAAGAAGAAAAAAAGAAAGAAACAAAAAACTGCCCCTTTTTTCTGTAGGAGCCTCACTCACTAGCAGCCTGTTTTGTAAAAGCTGGAATTTTGGGAATCTGAAGGATGAGAAACAGTATCTCCGCAATTCTTCATGTGCATTTCTCTTACTATGAGCAAGGTTACGAATGTTTTTATTTAAGGGGCATTTCTTCCCCTTAAATGCCCTTGGGCATTTCTTTTTTGTGTGTGTGTTTTTTTTTTTTTTTTTTCTGAGACAGGGTCTTGCATGTTGCCCAGGCTGTAATGCAGTGGTTAGTTATAGTGCACTACAACTTCAAACACCTAGGCTCAAGTGATCTTCTTATGTTAACCTCCCAAGTACCTGCAACTACAGGTGTATACCATTGCACCCAGCTCACTCTCTCGTGCATGCTCTTGCTCTTTCTCTTTCTCTCCTTCCTTCTTTCCTTCCTTCCTTCCTTCCCTCCTTCTCTCCTCCCTCCTTCATCTTTCTTTTTCTCTCTCTTCCTTTCCCTTCCCTTCCCTCTCCCCTCTCCCTCCCCTCTCCTTTCCCTTCTCTTCCCTTCCCTTCCCTTTTCCTTCCCTTCCCTCTTCCTTTCTTTTCTTTCCTCTTTCTTTCTTCCTTTCTTTCCTTTCCTGTTTCTCTCTTCCTTTCATTCGTCTTTTTTTTTTTGAGACAGGGTCTCACTCTATCACCCTGGCTGGAGTCCGGTGGTTTGATCATGACTTACTGCAGCCTGGACCTCCCAGGCTTCGAATAGCTGGGACTACAGGGACACACCACCATGCCCCACTACTTTTTGTATTTTTTGTAAAGACAGTCTCATCATGTTGCCTAGGCTGGTCTTTAATTCTCTGCCTGCCTCAACCTCTCAAAGTGCTGGCATTACAGGCATGAGCCACTGTGCCCGGCCCCATTTCTTTTTCTCTAAAATGACTGCTTATCTCTCAAGTCATTTTGCTGTCAGGTTGTTAGTCTTTTTCTTCTCTGTTTTTAGGCAGGCTTTACATATAAGGTTATTCAACTGTCTCATATAAGTTGCAAGTATTTCTTTACAGTTTGTCATTTGTCTTTATAGTTTGCTTGTGGTGTTTTTGTTTTGGCTATAGAAAAGCTATTTTATGTAGTAAGATTTACCAATATTTCCCTTTATTGTATCTGGTTTTGACCATTGCTGGGAAAGTTTTCTTTACGCTCTAATTATTGGGGAATCCTCCCATAATTTTTTCTAGTACTTGTATAGGTTCAATTCTTCATGTTTAAATATCTGATCTTTTTCAGTTTTATTTTTGGAACAGATCCAAGTTTATCCTTTTCCTTATGAATACCCAGTTATTTGAATACCACTTTGGTTTTTGCCTTTTTTCTTTTTTTTTGAGACAGTATTCACTCTGTTGCCCAGGCTGGAGTGCAGTGACACAATCATGACTTACTTCAGCCTTGACCTCTTGGACTCAAGCGATCCTTCTGCCTTGGCCTCCCTGGTAGCTAGGACTACATGCACATTGCACCACCGTGCCTAGCTAATTTTTTTTTTTTGAGATGGAGTTTCGCTCTTGTTGCCCAGGCTGGAGTGCAATGGCATGATCTCGGGTCACCACAACCTCCGCCTCCCGGGTTCAAGCAATTCTCCTGCCTCAGCCTCCCGAATAGTTGGGATTACAGGCCTGTCCCACCACACCTGGCTAATTTTGTAATTTTTGGTAGAGATGGGGGTTTCTCCATGTTGTCAGGCTGGTCTTGAACTCCTGACCTCAGGTGATCCACCTGCCTCGGCCTCCCAAAGTGCTGGGATTACAGGCGTGAGCCACTGTAGCTGGCACCTAGCTAATTTTAATTTTTTTTGTAGAGACAGGATCTAGCTATGTTGCCCAGGCTGGTCCCAAGCTCAAACAGTCCTCCTGCCTTGGCCTCCCAAAGTGCTGGGATTACAGGCATGAACTACCATGTGTGGCCTTAAACACCAATTATCAAAAAGTCCATCTCTTCCTCACTGCTTTGAGATAAAGCTTTTATCTATACTAAATTTCCATATATACTTGGGTCAATTTCTCATTTTTCTATTATGTTTCATTGGTTTTTCATTCATGTGCCAGTGCCAACTATTAAGCTTTAAAGGTTTTATAATGCTTTAGTATCTGTTATGATTGTCCCCTCCACCCCTGGCAAAGCTCTCTTTTTCAAGATTTCCTGTGTTTTCTTGTTTCTTTTTCCAACTGAATTTTTTAACAAATTTGTGCTTACAGCCTTGTTCTTAATCAGGGATGTTTATCAGAAGCGCCTTTAGAGTTAAAGAAGAAAAGAAATACTTGACCCCCACCCAGACATAGTGAATTCTGGACGTTGGGGACATTTGAATTCACATAGTGAATTCTGGACACTGGGGACAATTCTAGATATTTAAAACAATCTCTACAGTTGATTCTGATAATCCCATTTTTAAAAGAGGCCTATAAAGCATCATAGCCAGGTTTTAATTCCAGACTACTTTATGATTTGTTTTCCCTTATGTATTCTGGCCCGTAGTTAATGACTACAGCAACTACTGTAAGCCAGAAATTTCTCTAGTCCTCTTTCACTCCTTCCTCTTCCTTAATTCTATTTTCAGTTAGTCACCAAACTGAAATTTTACCTCAGAAATATCTGGCTATAAATCTCCAATGCCACTGTCTCTTACCATAATTTTTATAGACTGTTAAGCAATCTCTTAATACTGCAGTCTATCATTTGCACTGCCTATACAGTTATTGTTCCCTCAAAACAAGGTTAATCATGCCACTCCTTTGCTAGCCTTTGTTGGCTCTTAGGATAAATTCAACCACCTTACCATGGTACTTAGGCCTTTTACTCTCAGGTCCCAGCCTTCATCTTGGTCATGACATCCCTATCATTCCTTTATCTCTGTCCTTCCCCATACCGAATATTCCCGCATACAGATTTTCTCACTAGTGGATGGACACCAGATCTAGTATCTCTGCATATTTACACTTATTGTTTCTTTCACGTAGAAGACCACCTCCCACCCCGAACTTCTTTGCCTGGTAAGCTCTCAGTATTTGAGATGCAGTTCAAATAACATCTCTTTGATAAAGCCTTTTCTAGTCTCCCAGTGAGAATTAGTTGCCTCATCCTCTTTATTCTCACAAAACTTTATTATTTGTATCTTTATAATGTGATTTATAAAGATTCTCTAATCTCCCAGGCATTTCACACTTTCCACATCAACCAGAATATGAGCTTTTCATGTTTTTCCAGCCTCTAGCATAGCGCGTAGCATATAGCAAGCACTCAAATGTTTGTTCAATGAATGAAAACAAATAAAGCTTCATTAGGCTGTAGTGATTGAAACAGAAACAAGATATAACAGTGGCCAGCTTGTTATACTGTTGAGATCTCTCGTTTGTTTTTCTTTGTAGTCAGCCTTCCTAGACTTCATTCTCTGTACATAGCAATTCCTTACTCTTTGAGGAACCATCTACAATACTCGTAGTAGTTAGATAGCCATCCAACTCTTATCTCTATATCTACCTATTTAAGAAGTTCTGTCTTTGTCCTAAAAACAGATGCTGCTTTACAGAAGAAAGTGCAAAAATTTAGTCCATATTGGTGGCATAATTAGTCTGTGGGATGGGTAAATAGGTATAGAATTTCAGAGTTAATTATTCACTAAAAGTTAATTATTCGCTAAAATTGGAAAAGGTCTGCTTGATCATTAAATTCTTTCACAATTATGTACATGATGAAGTACTAATACAGATGATGATCTTGGGTAGAAGACTAAGTGCTGTTGGGAGTTAAATTATTTTATAACTATAGCAATTATTTTATCTGAAGTTTTCCCCCTCAACTGTATGATTATGTTATAATCTCTGAAATGATCAAGTATGATAACATGAAAAAGGGAAGGAATCATATTTTAAAAATAATTTAAGCGCAATTTCTTAGTAAGAAGGTATCAAATAGAGTAATCCAGTTTAAAATTTCTAGGAAATCATTTTTTTTAAGAAGAACAGTTTAAAAGTACAGATTAAATTGAATAGTATATCTGAATTACCAAATAACATTAAATAATTTTAAATATATATTTTAATTTAAAATTAAAGTTTTTATTAGAGTTTTATTGAAATAGAGAAATATATTTATGAATTTGAGATACCTATGTCAGTCTTTCATTTACCAACTATTTTGTTAATTATTGATTTCCATATAACTTCACCATTGAGAATGTCACATATTTCCTTAAGTATATAACGAGCCCTTCATTATAAAAATATATCTTAAAATGTTTTTAAAAGACATTAAAATCAAGGTTTTCACTGTCACCCCTTTTCTCCTTTTTTCCAACCTTTTTATGATGATACGATGTATTTTGTTACAAGTTACTTCCTTGTACAATCAAGTAAAAGACAACTTTGGGTTGTATGTGGCTCCAGCTTGAAATTGCATATACATATTCTTATAAAAATTTTTGAATTATGATTCTAAAATTACTCAGGGGAATGGAGTTTTTATATAGTAGTTAATCACTTTCATTACATATATTCTGTTTTTTCTGTTGATTAGACATATTTCCACAATTTAAATTAATGAATTTTATTACTTTAAATTATTTTTTTTCACAGATTTCTTTTCTAAAATCCAGGCAATGTAAATTACATATCCTGATGAAACCATTGGGAAACCAGTGTGGCGTCTGCAATCCCAATATTTCAAAATATTACTGGAACCAAAAATTGAACTATGCTTTGCAGTATATTGTTTGAAGTATTTAAGCAAAGGATGTATTCTTAATTATTCAAGTTACAGTGTGCCACTTAACTTTATTTCAAGCGAGGTATATTTTGGGAGAATTCTTTATGAAAATCAAGATAACTTGAATCTAGCACTTTTTCCTTATCTTTTCAAAATTAAATATTTTCAACAGTAATGCTAATGATTACGTAGTGTCAGTAATAGATTGTTAAAATATTAATATTCAATACGCATAGAAATATCAGTGAATTCTATTTTTTAGTTCCACATACTTAAAAATATTATTTATTTAATGACCACCATTATAGAACAATGCATTAACTTTTTCGTATGTGACTTGGAATAGAAGTCTTAGATACTAAGTGCGTTCATACTTATATTTTAATCTATATTTTTCTTCTGGAACATTATTAGTAAATTTTGAGATTATAGAACTGTTGACCCAGTCATACATGTACAGAGCTTGGCCTCCGAGTTAATTAAATATGAGTTAATAATATATTATAAGGAAATTATTGTCCTTATTACAGTTATTAGGTAGTTACTCAAATTATAGCTTGAAAGGAATGCAGAGCATGAAAAACTCAGGATTAAATTATGCATTTGAACCTTAGGCCAGTTTTTACTGTAGAGACAGTTTGCTGCTAAAAGAGAAATTGTATGTCATTGAAATTAAATGCTTTTCTGGGGATGGAAGATTCCAGTTTTTTAATGAAATTACTGAGTGTGGTGTAGTGAAATGATTAAAATCTGTATTCCGGGAATGTGGCAGGGAAAAAAAAATCAATAAGTGCTAGCACAGCTTTGCTGCTCAATGTGAATCCTGAGAATGAAATAAACTACTACAAAAATAATAATTAAAAACATATCAGCACATTAATTTATTTAGCATCAGTCTCCTGAGACATCATCTTCACTAATTTTTAGCATACATTTTACTATGTAATGAGCAGCCTTCTTTTCAGATATCCCTATTAGACAGGCAGTATTTCTGCCCTTCCCCCAGTGCTCCTGCATTGCAATCATTGTACTTGCACTTATTATGTTACAAATGACCGAGGTAAGGCTGACATTCTCAGTGCATGCAAAAAGACCGAGTCTGCCAAGCTTTTTTTTTTCCTAATGAAGCAGCTTTGTGAAATCTCCCCATGTGTTAATACTAATGAAGATCCTCCAGCACAATTAAAATCACAGCCAGTGGCTGAAGAGGAAACATAAAACAATAGCATCTTTTAAGATACATTTATCCACATATGTATAAAATATACATAGATGATCAAATTATTCTCCGATAGCTTAATTTTTACTTACTCTTCATCCTGAAAATTAAATTATACAATTTTTAATTATATGAACTTTGAGACTTTCTTGTGTTCTGGAGGGAAAAAACGGTACCTCAACGAACTTCTAAAAAAAAAAATACGTATCTTCTTGGCTAATAAAGTGTTATCAAGATTAAGGCTTTTAAAAAAATTGTTTTTAGGACTCTATAGGATGGGGTGCGTGAGGGAATGGGGTGTATTGTGTCTTTAGTTTAACTTGATTGGTTGCAGGATTTGGGAATTGGGGTTGGGGGAGTGGAAGGGTAAAAACAAAGTTGGAAGAGATTCTGGGGGTAGACACATAGCATATGACTGTATGTGTAGTTTAAAGGAGCAAAGGGCTACCAGTCTTACTCATAACTTGATTTTTAAAAAGTGTTCAGTGCCTACAATTTGCTATGCTTTTTTCTAACCTCTCAGAAACTGGAAAAAAAGCTATCGAGATTACCTTTTACAGTGTGTGCATATAACTTTAAAACGACTATTTTAACGTCTTTAATTTAAATTTTATTTTAACGTAGTGCATAAACATTACAGCCAGTTTAACTTGTCCGTAGAAAGGCAGTAGAATTTTACCCCGGGACCATCTTGCATCCTGCTTTTTGAGTTTTAACATCCGCAAAATCTCGGCATATTAATTTAGTTGGTTTGTAGAATTCTGAGTTTAGGAACAAAAAAAGTTTAGGTGGAGATGGTTGACCTATGCTCCCTGCTCTGTAGCTTTTGTTTTTTAAAAACTAAGTTTTAAATCCCGTTTTCTGTCCTGTCTTCTTTAAAAGCAAAACAAAACATTTTAAGTTTCTTAACTTTTTCCTGGGACAAGGAACGGTGCAAACTCAAAGCTACAGTATTCTTGGAAAGAAGAAGCAACCCCCTCCCTTGGCTCCTTTAGGAGCTGATAGGTCATTTATTATTGGAACTGAAATGGTATAAACAATTCTCTTTCTTTTTTTTCCCTTGTTAACAGCAACTTTCATTGTTAGAGAGAGGAGAGAGAGAGAAGCCTTGTTGGTTGACGTCACTTGGTTCATGAAGCCTTCGCCTAGAAGTGAAGCTGCTGAACAAACCTTGAGAAGAATCATCTCCTGCTTCAATCTGCTGCTGGATAGGAACTAATCAGAGAGAGAGAGGCGGAAGACGGAGAAGGAGGGAGTCGAAGGCTTTCCCGATCACAAATCTCACCTCCACTACAACTCTCTTTATACTTTTCTTGCGGAAATAATAATAGAAATAAGGAGGTGGTGGGGTTTCCAAAAATCTTAACCTTCAACCATCTGGGGAAAAGGCAAAAATCCCATCTACCGCAACTCTCAGTTCGAAAGTAAAGGTGAGTTTAAAATCCTCGGGCGTGAGGGGTGCGGGTGAGGATGTAAATTCCCAGTGTTACAAAGCCGGTGGAAACAGCAGCGGAGAAACTGCGCTCGGGCAAGCGGGGGACTCCGGAGTTGCTGCGTGGAGGCGCTCGCCCCGCCGCCCTCTCGCCCTCCGCCGCTGTTTACCCTCGCCGGTCGGTGCGGCTCTTTGTTGTGGTGGCCGGAAGGCTGGGGTGGTTCTCGGGGTCCCGAGTGGAGTTTGGGGGAGGAGGACACGGAGATGTGCCGTCCTGGGTGGGAGGTGGGGGGTGCGGCCACAGGAGAACGTAAACTTTATTCCTAGAAGCCAGTGCGGGACTTCGCTGGAGTAGGGCCGCGGGCTGTGCTCCCGGCCGGGCAGGCGCTGCCGCCGCGAGTCCGCCGCCTTTGTGCCGGCCGCCCTGGCTTCGCGTCTCCTTCCTCTTCCCCTTCGGCTTCCAGGGCTCAGGTCGCCGCCAACAGTTTTGCTTCTTAAAAAAACAACCTCTGTCAGCGTTGCGATGGCCGTTCCTACCCCGGAATATCCGCTGCTCCCCCACTCCGTGCCAGGGTAGTTTCTGGATCACCCCCCACCCCCGTCCGCCTCCTGCTGCCCTTTTTTGCCTCCGCCCCCTCTTCCCAGTCGGACTGACGAGCTGCGTCTACCACCCCCACTCCCCAGCTTGGGCCTCCAGCTCTCCCGTGTGTAGCTGGAGGCTCTGAGTTTACTGAAGATGAGCGGGGGTGGGGGTGGGGCAGGTGGGATTGGGAAAAGATCTGGATACCTGGGAAGGTCTATGTCAGGATGCAGAAGGTTTGAGGAGCATTGCTTCTCATACAGTAAGGTCTGTGCCTTGGTCTCATGTTTTAGCAGTTCTTCCCCGGGAACGACCGCCAGCTCCCAACTCCTCTGCTTCCCTCTTTTAATCTTCTTGTCGCTACCCCTCCCCCCCGCCCCCGTTCTCTTTCGCGGCTCCCTCCCCTTTAAGTAGTTTCACGAACCCCAGAATTGGGATTTGGGAAGGGGAAGGAAGTGTTTGAAGAGTCAGAGCTGGCTCTGTTGTTTGGGAGATTTTCTCTTCTTTCTCCCTCTGTATTTATCTTTTGTCTGTTGCTTCCTTATAAAGAGGGAAGCAGCTGCAGTCCTTGGCCGAGTTGTTGAAATTTATCCCTTTGTGTATATTACAATATCCTCCATTTTTTTTCCTGCCCTCTAAACAACAAGCGTTTCGCCATCTTGGGCAATTTTATTCCCAAGTCTCTCTCTTTTTTATTTTTGAGGAAAGGAAAGAAGCATTAGGAAGTGTGTCTGGATAAGGCTCAAAGTTTAGGGAATGTTCAGGGGGCCCAGTGACGTCATGTAAACTTTATGGAGAAATTTTCCCAAGAGTAAATTTTTTGCTTAATTTTTCTCCTGTTTTATAGGATTGTGTAACTTACAGGTTACTGATAAGTTGTGTGGCTTATTTTTGTGTTTTGCTCTCAAAATGAGTATACGAAGTCTGCGCATTGTATGTTTTGGTAACAGGTGGAAGATTATGTGCAAAAAATGGTAAAAAACTTTTGTGCGTCATTTGTTATTTATCTGGTTTTTGTGTACTTTTTTTAATTTAAAGGTTTCAACTGTTATCTGTAGTCAGTATATTCCCTTTCTTATTTGCTCCACTCTCCCCTATGGATTTTTTGAAAACTAGCTTGGTTAATATTTATGTATGGTTATTTTAGATTATCTGGCTCCCCGTTTATAATAAAATGTTCTGGAGTTTTCTTTTTCTATTATTTATTTACATTTTGAAAAGAAATGACTATAGAAAATACCTTAAGATAATGGATACTTTAAAATTTAGTAGCAGATATTAAGTCAAACAATTGTTGAGTATTTAAGAGGCAGAATTGATTTTAAAAGTTATTTTATAATCGCTAGCTATAAACTGTTTGTCAGCCATTATGAACAGATAAACAAAAACTAGCACTGTTTTAATTTGCTTGTCTAACATAGTTTTTTGCCTCACAAAAGTTGGTTTGGTCACATGACCAAACTTAATGATACACTGACTAGTATATAAATAAGAGGCACTGTAAATTGAATGGGAAAGTGGAATTCTGTCTCCTGTAGTCATTTTCAGTCAGCATATTTACATCTCTTCTAACAAGGACATGAAACTGTCTGTATTTAATTTGCATTCTCTTTGTCTTCTGGGTTGAGGGAAAAACACTGACTACAATTAAATTTTAAAAAGCTAATAGAAACAATTCTGAATACATTGAAAAGGTTTGTCTAACACACAAAAATTTATGTTCTATATGGTATGTTTTTATTTCTGTAGCAGTCTTCTTTGGTGTTATTTATCCAGGAATTTGCTTCATGTAATATGCTATATAGAAAGCTTGACTGAGTTGAATGTCTGCCATTTGTGTGAATTGTAGGTAGGTGAAAAATGTTTAAATAGTTAAAAGCACATAGAACAGATGGTTCTAAATTATACATGCAACAAAGGACTAGAAGATTTGGCAGATTATAAATGGCAAGCAACAGAGGATAAGCAGTTTAAGAAAATGGTAGTTAAGTACATTTGATGTCTCACACCTATTGTAAACACTGTACATATTATTGTCACTCTGCTGCATAATCAGTAATTTGGACAACATTAAGACACTCGTATGGTTCAGATAGAAAAAAGTAATTTTTACAAGTATTTGAAACAAGTGGTTGAATTTAAAATTATTTTAAGCCTACGATGATGATGAAGAGTTTTTTTTTTTTTTAGGAAATCAGATTGTATGTTTTAAAGATACAAAATGATTTATGAGAACTTAATATTGTGTTCTTATAATGGTTGGAGAGAAATAGGAATGAGTACATATTTTAAAATCCAGATAATAGTAGCTTCACTGTTCTCACGTTAAACTAGTGCCGAATTGTAGTACCATTTACTCTTACAAACACTAATGAAAAAATACTTCTAAACTCTTCAGTCTTGGAAATGCATTTATTGGAATACTGCTGGCATCATTTATGAAATACTTATTAAATGAAGGAAGGATATATTTTAGTTTTAATTTTTGAGTTTTGTACATAACATGATACTGATTTTACTTGAATATAGTTTATTTAGAATTTTTAGAATAGATGGATTCTTATGCAGTTTTTTTCTTTCTAGAAGAGTCTCTGAGTAATTATATTTAGCATTTTCAAAAAATTTGGAATAACTTGAAGTATTCAACTTGGTAGAAATTTGTTTTTATTTTTTATAAGCCATTCATTTAAAATGCACATAAGACTGTAATGGAAACCTTAGAATTTTAATTCTGTTGCCCTTTCTCCCATTTCTTTGTTTGCATGTTTATTATAGAACTGCAGTGTAAAGGAGCAGATGTTTTGCCAAACATCCTGATGTGTTGCTTTTTCTTATGGGAGTGCATAACAGTTCCTTCTGATGCATCAACTTGACAGCTGGTTGATTTCATGGAGCTGCTAAGAAGCCATTAGTGGTGTCATTGAATTGAAACAGAACAGTCATTCCCAGCTTGAACTGCAATTGTTAATGTCTTTGTTGCTACTTTTGTGTTACTATACAAGATGTAGGATATCACAGTTGCATGAAAGTTCAGGATTTCTGTCTTATCTCCTTGAATTAGTGAAAGTATATTTTGGAACTTGATTACTTTTAGGTTTAAAGGTTTCTCAGAGAAGGGATTTTAAGCTGTAGTTTCTGAGTAGAACTACCAAAAGAAGAAATACAATTTAGCACAAAGTAATATGGTGATTTTGACCCTTAAGAGGAATTATGTCATCAAGTTTTAGTGATTATTAATATACTTGATTTCCTGGGGGATTAATTAAGTTACCTAGTTAGGTATTTTAAGAGTTTTTTTGGTTACATAAAATTAAGTATTTTGTACCATGAAGTTTTAAAAATACTGTTGCCTTATTTAATGTTAATCCATTTGGCTGTTTCTTTAAACTTTTGTTGTAGGAAGTAATCAGAAAAGAAAAATAATTATTGGGGAAAGAGGCAGTTTTGTATTTAATTTTTCTTTATAATGAGGCTAAAATGTTATTTAAAAATTCATACAAACTATGATCTAAAATAACTTACTAGTAGACATTTAATGATTTTTAAAAATTGAAATTATATTTTTATTGTTATAACTTTTATTGATAGTTTCAGCTATCATACTAAAATGTGTGATACTAAATATGTGATACTAAAATGGTGTCATACTAAATATGTTATACTAAAATCGTGTCATCCCATTGGTGCCTACATATATTCTACTTTTTCTAATTATTTGCATGGTGTTTTTTGGTGGTAGAGGAAATGGGAGGGAGAAAAGAGGAAGAATGAAAAGTGATAATCCCAACACAAAAAACACATTAAACAAATTCATGTAAATAAGATTTAAGGATATAATATAGTTTATTTATTAGTACGTTAAGAGAATTTTTCTAGTCCCAATATTTATTGACTTTTAATTTGTAGGTCTTTGGGTGTATTAGGCATTTAAATAATTCTTCAAAGAGCGTAAAATTTGTAACACTTAAAATAGTTTGCCATTACAAAAATAAATACTTAAAATATGAAATTGATTAGAATATATAATTTGCTCAAAACTTCCTCTACAATGTAAATTTTTAACACTTATGCCATTGATTCCAGAATTATGATTTCCTGAAATCATAAGTTTGTAGAGACCCTTTCCTTCTAAATAGGTTGTACATTACTGACTAAAGCTAAGATTTATATTCAGACATTATGCTTTCTCCACCCTTTTTACATAGTAGCCATAAAACTCCTTAAAAAGAAAATCATTCTGTTACCTTCGACTATGACTCAATATTTAAGAAATGTATTTACTCATAACATATTTTTGTTGAGGTAGATATTCATATAAATCAAATTATGGTACATTGAATTGTGTATGAAATGTGAACTTTTTTTTAAAGGACCCGGGGTGCTTAGTTTATTTTTAGAGATAATATAGTCTTAATTGTACTACACATAAACATCCTGTAGTTTAAATAGGAATTTTCAGGCATCAGATTTCTTAAAGGAAGGTAATTCTCAATAGAAAGGTCATTTTAAAAGTTCAAACTTTGATTTACAGGTTTTTCTGTTGACCGTATTAAGTATGAAATTATGGGTAATAAATATATTTAATTCATTTTCAACTGCATATTGAGTTATAAAATATTGGCCACATCTTTATTGAAAACAGAAAAAGTAAATGAATATATATGACTTTTAAATGTATTTTGAGTGCTATTTGATTTGTGGCAGTCATAATAGAGTTTGAAATGTAAAATATTTAAAAGTGTGGATAGTTACAGTTAAACATTGAGTTTTTAACATTAATAGGGTTTTATAAGAATATGAGGTAAAAATATAGTTTTTATTCCACATACTTAAATTTTTACTATAGAAGGTTAAGAGTATTTCAATTTGTTTTAAAAGATAAAGTTAATGCTTTAAAAATAGTTTTTATAATTTATAAAATTCAACTTGTACTTTGGCTTTTGAATGTCTTTCATTCAAATAACTATTGCGTATTGAGGATAATAATAATGACGACAACATAGATAAGAACCTTTACTAATTTTGTGTTGTGCACATGTGTGCATGGTGTATAAGAAAAGGGAGCATTTGGTTTGAAGATGATTCTTGCATTGGTACTTCAGCTATGTGTAGACATAATTGTGTGTTTCTTCCTGTTTTCTCCTCTTAACACTTTTCCACAAACATGCACTCATTAATCAAAGACGGTGCACTCCTGCTGAGGGCAGAGAGGTTCATCAAATTGGCAGTCAGTTTGGTGTAAAGAACGGTGTACTGAAGCTCTTAACTCGCTAGGACATAAATAAATCTAAGGTCTTTGTATGCAAACCCTAGAGGTTAATACTGTATAATTCAGTGTCCTGTCTTTGTTTTTATGATTGATGTTTTTAAATGTTTCAAGCTTGGTGAAAGTCTTCTAGTAGGTCAGGTCTGACAATCTGATTGGCTGTAGTAAGAAAGCATTAGGTTGTCAGAAGGACTTTGAGTATGCTGCAGAGATTTTGATTTTGATTTTTTTCCCTACGAGATCATTGTCATATTGCCTGAGCTGTTATAGGAATGTACCAATGATTGACATTGCCTGCTGTGATAATGGACCTAGTGCATGAAATGCCAATAGTTCGGTCCTATTTGTTCAGAAGCTTACTGTTATTTGTATCCTTAACAGAGCTAACATGTAGAACAAGCAAAACTACTGGGATTTCTCTGTAGAAATAGTGCTGGGATTTGGCTTTAACATGAATTGGTTGCATATTCATAATTTAAGAACAGCTGGTTACAGCAAGCACATAGTCATTTGCAAGCTATTATGAACCATTCCACTCACATGGAGGCTGTGCTTGGTGATTTTTTTTTTTTTTTTTTTTTTTTTATTGATCTACCTGCATTTAAAATCTTGTCACTGCTGCTACAGAAGCTCTTCATTTTAGCTGTGTTTGCAACACAGAACAGGTTCAATTTTAAATATTTAATTTAAACTTAATGCTGAATAAAATGAAGAAGCTTTGAAGGAAACAAGTGTAAAAGGTCATGTCTTACCTGTCATATAGTTATTCATGGCCAGAATCAACCAAACAAACCTAGATTATGCAACTATTGTAATTTTTGGAATATGTGTTTTATGATTTTGTCCATAGATCAATAACAGAATTATCCTTGATTTGAAAATATTGCTAATAACATTTTACTAGTTATACATAGTTTTGGGAAACAACATTAACAGTAGATTGTGATTAATTAGTCTAAAACAATGTCATCTAATATGTAGAAAAGTAGTAGTATAATACTTTTAGCTTATGAGTGGTGGTGTAAAGCAAGATAGAAGGGAAAATTGGCAGGACTTTATAACTGGATTAGAATAATGCTAATCCTAAAACTATAGAGTTACTCTAGTTTTTTAGAAGGAATCTAATAAGGAGTCTCTTTTGCTTTTTGAGCCACTTCTGGAATATTAAGCACAGGTATGCTCTTACAGTATTTAGGTGGTATTGGTAAGTTAGGCCAGCTATAATAGTTTCCTGCATGTCGTCAGTAATAACTGTAAGGAAAGAGGAGAACACCTTTATATCTCAAGCTTTCAGTGAGAAGGGTGGGAGGAGAAAATGTTAAATGCTATTTCAGCTCTCCTTTCAGGAATCACAGGGAGCTGTGCTTTGATTTGTGTATATTAAAATAAGTGAATACCTGAGTGATTTACAATGATGCGTTTCCACACTTGGTGTTAGGCTTACATGTGCATGTATGTGTTTGTCCCCACACTAGATGATGAAGTAGCTCTCAGCACTTCAAGGTTGAGTACCAGTCCTAAGAGTACATTTTACTCTTTCTTGGCTTCACAAATGGCTGGATAGGTTCATAATATAACAGAATATATGGCCAAATTTAATCTAACTGATAGTAGGCTGTACTGTTTTTTAAACAATAAATCCAAAGGTTATTAAAGGATGATGCATTATGTTTTAGTTTTGAGTTGCATAGGATCATAACTATAATTAGTTAACTTTCCATTATTTGAGATTATATCAGGCATTTTGTAAATTATTTTATGTCTTCTTCACTCCCTTTTGACTATTGTCCTTTCATTTATTTCTCTGCTCTTTAGCATCTCATCACAGAATAAATGAAGGAAAATTCAAACAAATCTGGTTTTCCCTGCCTTCCCCACTTCTTGATGAAGAGGGGTTCTTAGTTTTTTACTAAAATGGAGGTTTGGGATTTTATTTGTCTGCCTTTTCTGGTTCTCATTACATAATTATATTTAGGAAAGAAAAAGGGTGAGTTAATGGACTGAATTTTTATTTTTACTTTTTATTTTTTTGGAGACAGGGTCTCACTCTGTTGTCCAGGCTGGAGTGCAGTGGCACGATCCCAGTTTACTGCAGCCTCAACCTCCTGAGCTCAAGTGATCCCCACCACCTCAGTCCCCCAAGTAGCTGGGACTACAGGCTTACGCCGCCATGCCTGGCTAATTTTTGTATTTTTGTAGAGATGAGGTTTTAGCATGTTTCCCAGGCTACTCCTGAACTTCTGGACTCAAACAATCTGCGCACCTTGGCCTCTCAAGGTGCTGGGATTACAGGCATGAGCCACCACACCTGGCCTGACTGAATTTTTCTATACTGTATTAGTAACCCAGCAAAACAAAAAATTTAGACGTTGTTTGAAAAAATAAAATGACTCAGTGATACCCACCACAGGAGAATTGCACATATTTGATACGCTTGTATTGTTCTAGTATTAATAATAGGAAAAGGAGGAGGCATCTGCCTTCATTCTTTAAGCTTTTATTGAATGCTATCTCCAAGCATGCTCTGGGAGAGCTATGGATAACAATTTATGGACGTTCATAGTAAGAGAGAGATAGCTTCTCATTGGAATAATTAGAAAAGGCCCCTTGGTTTAGGTAGCATTGAACTAGATCAAGAACAATTAAATTTTGAATATTCACAGATCAGGAAGAAAAGATCCAAGAAAAGAAGGACTGCATAATCCTATTGTAGAACAAATATAGAGCTAGAGCTCCATATTAGAGCCAGTCCATTTGACATCTGGGATGTCTGCCTTTTCAAGGTCACCCCAACCCATACCTCTTCCACTAGAAGGAAAAGAAAATGTCATGGGATCCTTCCTTTCCTCCATTGCTTTCAAAATTGACTGCTTGGCTTTTTCTGGAGAAGATGGGTTAATCAGTTTCAAATCCTCCATTTCAGTGATAGGCTTATTTGTGGAGGCCGGGTTAAAACTGACAAAACTGCCCTTTCTAGTTAGAGGTATTCAAATCTTCTGTTTTGAGATTAACCAGAACCCCTCCTTTTTCCTTGGTTCTTTTCCTATGCTTTTGTGAACAGTTTTTCTGGAAGCCTAATGCATGATCACCCCTGCTAAGAACATTGAGTAGAGAGTAGAGGGTGATATATGTGTATCCCTTTTCTCCATGATGATGGCTCCGGCTCAAAAAACACTTTTACTTCTTTTAGTTCCTTTGGATGAATGCAGAAGACAAGCAGACTGCTGGACTGCCAGTAACAGGCATATCCATAAGGACAAAAAGGAGGGCCGGACGCGGTGGCTCATGTCTGTAATCCCAGCACTCTGGGAGGCCGAGACAGGCAGATCACTTGAGGCCAGGAGTTTGAGACCAGCCTGGCCAACATGGTGGAACCCTGTCTCTCCTAAAAATATAAAAATTATTTTTTTTGAGGCGGAGGTTGCAGTGAGCTGAGATAGTACCATTGCACTCCAGCTTGGGTGACAGAGTGAGACTCCATCTCAAAAAAAAAAAAAAAGCCCACTAAAAAAGAGTATGAAAAAGAAAGATTTAAAAAATTTTCAAAACATAAATGTATGAAAGATCTTTTACATAATGTCTTGGCCAAGGACAATAAATTTTAGTAGTTAGTCTTTTCCTAACTTCATTATTATGATGATTACATCATCATAATAATGAAATTTATTATTATTGCATATTAATGAAATGTGTTTTATTTGCATTATTGTGATGAACATTTACTTGCAAGAGATTTGTCATAAGAAAACCTTAAAACTTTTATGTAACCATTTTTTTATCTTGTACAAGGATAAGTTGAGGTAAATTAAAGATGGAAAACAGTGGAAATAAAAGGTTATCTAGTGTCTAAGTTTAGTTCAAAGCCATACTTATCATCTTTTCTGGTTTCTATGATGACATGGTTGTTGAAACATGCTTCTTATCTTTGGGTAATGTATTACTGTTAACATAAACCATTGTGATGACATAGGAAGCACCAAAACCTATCTTCAACATTTGAAAAAATCAGGAGCCGTATATAAGTCACAAAATGACCTTTTCTTCATTTCTGGGTTGTTAGTGCAGCATGCTGAAAAAAACAGGCTCTGCAAGACATTAACTGACAGAGGTGTGGGTCAAATCTCTGTATTTTAAAAGAGGGGTTACTTTGGAGCCAAAGTTAAGTGTTCTTGGGGTTTGGGCAGAAACAACGAAAAAGGAGACAATTTTAAATAAGGTTTCTAAATCAGTCAGAGTGGAGCATTGTTATGTAATCAAGTCCTTTTGGAACATATCAAGATTTTGTCCATAGGAGTGTAAGTATTTTAGCATAAAATTTCTGTGCCTTGTCATTAATATTTTCTGCAGCTTGTTGGGAAAGTAACTCTTATCTGTAATCATGCCTTGGGGATTTGAAGTAAAAAGTTGAAGGGTTAGGGAAGGGCAGTGTGAATAGTAAACACTTGGTCCAGGAAGAGAACATGTAATAAGTTTAGACAGTTAGATAAAAGCTCTCTTTGCCCTTCCCGCTGCAGAAAGCCTGTTTGTAGGTACACTTGCCAAAACTCACAAAAGAGAAGAATTGTTTTAAAGAACGTGAAAATGTTTTTGTACTGTGTGTGAAATGGGAAGGTAGGAATAAGGCATGCCCGGGAAGAAAAGCTAAATTGAATGTGACCAGAATTTTACTGTTTTTAAATTTTTATTATTATTAATTTTTTAGAGACAGGGTCTTGCTCTGTTGCCCAGACTGGACTGAACTGGGCACAAGAGATCCTCCCATCTTAGCCTCCTGAGTAGCTGGGACTACAGGCATGCACCACTGGGCCCAGCTGTTTTTTTTATAATGAAGTGTTCTATGACATAGTACCTTGAATTTGACCTTTTGCATTTTAATATGAGCCACCTTTTGTGAAATAGATTATTTTTGCAAATATTTTATTTGTTCCAGGTAGCATTTAATATATTGCAGGTACCAACTAAATTAATTACATGTACATGGGTAAAAATACATGTTTGTTTCTATATTTATAATCTCAGCACTTTAAAAGTGAGCTAAAAATAATCCTACAGCTACCCATGGAAATAAATAAAAATCACTTATCAAGCCAGGCACAGTGCCTCACACCTGTAATCCCAGCACTTTGGGAGGCCAAAATGGGAGCATCACTTGAGGCTAGGAGTTCAAGATCAGCCTGGTCAACATAGCAAGATCTTGGTCTCTACACAAAATAAAAAAAAAAAAAATCAGCTGGGTGTGGTGGCATGCACCCATAGTCCTGGCTACTTGGGAGGCTGAAGTGGAAAGATTGCTCGAACCCTGGAGCTCGAGGCTGCAATGAGCTATTATTGCACTCCAGCCTGTGTAACAGAGTGAGATCCTGTCTCTGTCTCTCTCTCTTTCTCTCTCCCGCGCACGCACACACTCCAGCCTGTGTAACAGAGTGTGATCCTGTCTCTCTCTCTCTCTCTCTAGGGCACACACACACACGAAATATATTAACTTGTCAGTTCTTTAGATTTAAAAATAAATTTCCTACTTTTAAGCTGAAAAATGCCCTCCTCACCAAACTTTTTGTTATTATTTCTCATATTTTTAATTTTTTGACATTTAATGATTCTGCATTCCTTTCTGCTAGTAAAACTGTCCTTTTATGCCTATGTTAAGGCCCAACTTCCCATCAACACTTATCTATACCATATTTTCATGTTGTATTGTATTCTCTAAAATTTCTATTATAGGGAATGTTGAGCTAGATAACTAAAGGTCAGTTTTTTAAAGCATTGTCATGTTTTGGTTGTAATTTTGTTTCAACCTCTTGGGATAGGAATCTTTCGAAAAAATACTGATTTTATTAAATATATTGAGAGTATTCAAACTATGCTTCTTTGATAAGGCAGGCTTATCATACTGGTAAGTAATTCTATTACATTTTAGATGCCTAAATTAAGACTACTTGAGTATCAAAATATTGTACTCTATAAATATGTACAATTATTATGTGTCAATTAAAAATAGCTGGGCATGATGATTCACACCTGTAATCCCAGCTACTCGGGAGGCTGAGGTGGGAACATTGCTGGAGGCTAGGAGTGTGAGACCAGCCAGAGCAACATAGTAAGACTCCTACCTCTAAAAATAAAATAAAATATAAAATACATATATAAGAAAGGGAAAAATCTATTTGAGAGTATAACTTGGAATTAAAAAAAATAAATTCCCATATCATTTGTGTCATTTGCCTCTTTATGTTAAAAGGGTATATGCAGCTGTACAACTTTCCAGTTACTTATTCCTTCTTACAGTTAATCATATTCATTATCCTTTGACTTTTCTTCTTTAAAATTAAAAGTGTATTTCTTCACTATAAAATATTAATAAAAGTTTTAAAAAATACAGAAAAGCATTAAGATAAAAATTTCAAATCTTCAAAATTCTATTATTCACAGGCTACTATATGCATTGTTAGTTTGTTTTATGTTGAAATGAAATATTTACTGAAATGAAAGTGTTCATTAATGAAACAGCAGGTTAGTTGTCATGAACCTATTCCTGCAAAAGATGAAAATGACAGGAGTGGCCATAGAGTGAAAGGCGTCTGTGGTATTACCTAAGAAAGAACTAAAATAATCCACTGGATTAAGTGACAAGGACATTAGTGACCTTGGCATTAATAGTTTCAGTGGAGTGGTTTGGATTAAAGCTATAGAAATGGAAACATGTTTAAATAGTTTTGGGGTTT
Source organism: Symphalangus syndactylus (assembly GCF_028878055.3). Lineage (NCBI taxonomy): Eukaryota > Metazoa > Chordata > Mammalia > Primates > Hylobatidae > Symphalangus > Symphalangus syndactylus. The sequence goes on from NC_072431.2 coordinate 41,798,454, forward strand.
TGTTTTGTTTTTTTTTCGTAAGGAGGAGAAAAAGAAATTGGGTAGTTTCTGGGAAGGAAATACAGGAAGATGATTTTTTTTTTTTTTTTTAAACAGGGTGAATGAAGATACAGGGGCAGAGGATATAATTCAGAGATTCTGTAAGAAATGGGAAGAAATAGGTTCCAGACCCATGTTAGACTGATTATCACGAACTAGAATGAGGGATACTCTTTCATTGTAACTAGAGGGAAAGAGAAAATGTGGGAATGTGTAGTGGTGAAATTGGAGCTTGAGGAAAGAAATTTCAGAGAATTCTAGTTCCAAATATTAGCACTTCTTTTAACAGAAATGCCTTCTTATGGCATTTTAAATAAAACAAGTTTTAATTTCCATTTTTAAAATGTCTGTATTTTTACAAAATAGCTGTTATGTAGTTTTTGCATTCTACATTGTTTATTAGCTCTTATTTGGATTATATCATGGGCATTTTCTCTTGTCATTAAGTATTTTAAAAGACTACATAATAATTTATCCAATCTTAGGACATTTAAGTTTTTTGTTTTTGTTTTTGTTTTTTGAGACGGAGTCTCACTGTGTTGCCTAGGCTGGAATGCAATGGTGCTATCTCGGCTCACTGCAACCTCCGCCTCCTGGGTTCAAGCAATTCCCCTGCCTCAGCCTCCCGAGTAGCTGGGACTACAGGCACATGCCACCATGCCCGGTTAATTTTTGTATTTTTATTAGACATTGGGTTTCACTATATTGGCCTGGCTGGTCTTGAACTCCCGGCCTCAAGCAGTCCACCCTCCTCAGCCTTCCAAAGTGTTGGGATTATGGGTGTGAGCCACCATACCTAGCCTCACTATATGTTGTTATATGATGGGATGAAATATCATCAAACATCCCTCAGCTTTTTTTATTCTAAGTTATTTCTGTAGGATTCATTCTTAGAGCTTGAATTGCTAGGTCAATGAATATGAATATTTTATGGTATTCTGGAAAATATTAACTGGTTTGTATATGTGGCAAAGAGAGCCTTGATTTGTAGTGTCTACTCTTGCTTGTGTAAAAACTGCCACCATGGCCTATTTCAATCCTACAACTTAATGCCACTGAACAAAGTTGAGAAATGTAGTTGTACAATCATTATATAGTATTTTCATCATAACCATACTATAGACGTAAATAACTTCGTACAGCATAAATAATAAAATGCAAAATAATTAGGAAGTGATGTTTTGAGTGTTTATTACCCTATTATAATTTATTGACTGTAAGTTTATATAATTTAATTAATAATGATTGTTTTTAACAACTAGATTTCAAGAATTCCCGAGAATTATCAGTTAACTCTTGTGAGCCACTATGAGCAAGCTCTAGCATACCAATGCTAGGTTATCTTTTCTAGTTCTCCTCTTCCTCCTTTCCTCTTCCTATTTCTTACTCCCATTTCTGATATGTATGGTGGAATTCTTTACCCCTAGATTGTTGTTTCCAGTATAGCGAGAAATATGGGTATAGAAGACCAGTGTATCATTTTTTTCATTTATGGCTCCTAAGTTTGTCTTGCTTTAAACTGAAATCTTTATGCATGATGGAGTCTAAGTGAAAGAAGTGAAGTTTAGATTCCCAACTTATTTTTTTTCCAGAAGACTCCAGTTTTCCCCAAAACATCCTACCGACTGTTGATTGAATTACTCAACTCTACTGTTTTTAACAATTTTTCAGTTGATTTTCTAGGGTTTTCTAGATATATAATCATATACAAACAAAAATAATTTTGCTACCTTTAGTATTTGTAACTTTATTGTATAAAGAATGAAATTAAGCTGACTACTAATTGCAGTGTATTGGTAACATTGGGCACTCTTATCTTTTCCTGACTTCGGAAATGATTCTAGGACTTAAACTTTTTTTATGATATTACCTTTTGGTTTGTTACATGTATTTTTAAAGATCATGTTAAGCAAGCATGCATCTATTTCTATCTTTTTTTTTGAGACGGAGTTTCACTCCTGTTGCCCAGGCTGGAGTACAATGGCACAATCTTGGCTCACTGCAACCTCTACCTCCCAGGTTCAAGTGATTCTCCTGCCTCAGCCTCCCGAGTAGCTGGAATTACAGGCACCCGCCATCACACCTGGCTAATTTTTGTATTTTTAGTAGAGGTGAGGTTTCTCCATGTTGGCCAGGCTGGTCTTGAACTCCTGACCTTGTGATCCACCCGCCTCAGCCTCCCGAAGTGCAGGGATTAGAGGTGTGAGCCACCGCACCGAGCCTTTTTTTTTTTTTTCTTTTGTGACAGGGTCTCACTCTGTCACCCATTCTGGAGTGCAGTGGCACAATCTAGGCTCACTGCAGCCTTGACCTCCCAGGTGCAAGTGATTCTTTAGACTTTTTAAAAATCAAGAAAGGAAGTTGAATTTTATTAAATGCTTGGGAAACTGGTAATGCTTGTTTACCTCAGTGTTGTTGAAGGGGTTTTTTTGGTTCCTTGTTTTATGATTTGTGCTACAGGTATAGATGTTGATCATTTTAAATATTTGGAATAAGGGGCAAGAAGAGCTAGGCAACAGGAAGTATAGTTTCCATATATTTTTTCCTAGAACTTTTTCTCTGAGTCTCTTGAGATCTTTGCTGTTGTTCTGTATGTGAGGGTGGAACTCTGATTTTAGCAGTTTCCCTGCTTTAAGGAGAACTTGGCACACCTGAAGATGTGAGTGGGAGGAGGGAGAGAATGACTCTGTATTCCTGTGCATTATGAGTTTTGTGTGATGAGTCAGAGCTTTTGTCTGCTTAGTCAGATTTGATCCTCACCTTCAAAGCTGTCTCCTCAACCCTAATGAAAGGTTGAGAAAAATAAAAATGATGAGGTCAAAAAAGTAGCTCGATTATTTTCTGCTCTGCGAACATGTGTCCCAAGATCTGTGATTCTCCCCACTTCTCTTTATAGGCCCCCCATGATTCTAAACAGCAACTATGAAAGTTATGGGTTAGGACATTTGTGAATATTCTTTTACTTACTAAATTGTGAACCTTGCCCTCTTAGGGCATATGCATATAGAATCAGTCTTATTAAAATAGTACTGGTATTTTCCCTGGTTCCCACACTAATTTTGGTCCTTTTTGTCCTATTTGGTGGATTTCGGGACAAGATCATATGAATGTATGTTATTCAGATTTTAAAGGCTCTTTTCACATATCCACAAAAATCCCCCTCAGAAGAATTAGTATCATTTTGTATACTCTTGCAACTGGAAGTTGAGAATATTTTTTTCATTTTTTTAACAGTGGGAATGTTATTTTAATTTGTATATTCTTGATTGTTATGGATAATCATATATTCCTAAATTTGTTAGGGAATCATATTTGTTTCTGAATTGTTTGGCAGGAATGGTTCTGGTAAGATTTTTGTAGCAATGTGATCATACAATAATTATCTTAAAGATTTTTCTTGATCACCCCCAAAAGGCTGGTCTCATGAGGTATGGCTTATTTACATAGGTGTGCAAAAATATTAATTAACCATATAGGCTTCCTTGAGTTAACTTGTGTGTATCCTTGAGCCTATGCACTGTGTACAACTACTAAAGCTACAAAATTAACTTTCTAACTTTTTCTAAGGAATCTGAGCTAGGACATTTAAAAATTACTGATGTTTCCTCTCCTCAGGCTAGAAAGCAAGCCTGGGACATTCTACCAGATTTTACCTACTATAGTACCCCCAATTATCCCTCAGATTTCTTTCTTTCTTTCTTTCTTTCTTTCTTTCTTTTTTTTTTTTTTTTTTTAGAAGGAGTCTTGCTCTGTCGCCCAGGCTGGAGCACAGTGGCGCGATCTGAGCTCACTGCAACCTCCGCCTCACGGGTTGACGCCATTCTCCTGCCTCAGCCTCCCAAGTAGCTGGGACTACAGCCTCCTGCTACCACGCCCGGCTAATTTTTTGTATTTTTAGTAGAGATGGGGTTTCACCGTGTTAGCCAGGATGGCCTCGATCTCCTGACCTCGTGATCCGCCCGCCTCGGCCTCCCAGACTGCTGGGATTACAGGTGTGAGCCACCATGCCAGGCCCCAGATTTCTTTTTTTCTTTTTTCTTTTTTTTTTTTTTTTTGAGACAGAGTTTCCCTCTTGTTGCCCAGGCTGGAGTGCAATGGCGCAATGTCAGCTCACAGCAAACGCTACCTTCCAGGTTCAAGCGATTCTCCTGCCTCAGCCTCCTGAGTAGCTGGGATTACAGGCATGCACCACCACACTCGGCTAAATTTGTATTTTTAGTAGAGACGGGGTTTCTCCATGTTGGTCAGGCTGGTCTCGAACTCCCAGCCTCAGATAATCCGCCTGCCTCAGCTTCCCAAAGTGCTGGGATTACAGGCTTGAGCCACCGCACTCAGCAATCCCTCAGATTTCTTAAGTTTGTGGCCTGCTGGGAAGTGATCTTCCTTATCACCTAAAAGGCTGAGCCCCTGTAAGACAGGGACCAGGCTAGTTTTCCAGGGAGGGCTCGTAAAGTCAACATTAGTTCCTTAAAAGTAACTTGTTATACCTGTTTAAGTGAGCATCGTTCTCAAATATGACACTCTAGGTAAAACGTCAGTTGCTCAATAGGTGGAGTAGCTGGGATTACAGGCGTGTGCCACCAAGCCCAGGTAATTTTTGTATTTTTAGTAGAGATGGGGTTTTGCCATGTTGGCCAGGCTGATCCTCAAGTGATCCTCCCTCCCTGGCCTTCCAAAGTGCTAGAATTACAGGCATGAGCCACCACACCCAGTTAACAGCTATATTTTATTTATTTATTTATTTATTTATTTATGAGACAGAGTTTCACTTTTGCCACCACAGCTATATTTTATTTATTTATTTATTTTTGTGACAGAGTCTCACTCTTGTCTCCCTGGCTGGAATGCAGTGGCTCAATCTTGGCTCACTGCAACCTCTGCCTCCCAGGTTCAAGCGATTCTCCTCCCTCAGCCTCCCGAGTAGCTGGGATTACAGGTGCCTGGCTAATTTTTGTATTTTTAGTAGAGACAAGGCTTCACCATGTTAGCCAGGCTGGTCTGTTTGGCCAGGCTGGTCTCAAACTCCTGACCTTGTAATCTACCCACCTGGGCTTCCCAAAGTGTTGGGATTACAGGTGTGAGCCACCACACCCGCCCATAATTATTTCTTGAGTTTTTGATCAGTATTTCCCCCAAGAGTAAAATTATAATGGACAGTAAAGACATTGACACATTCCCAGGGATTTCTCATAAAACGTAAGTTTTCTGAAATATTTGTGCTAATAACGTGTTATCTATATAATCTTAACTTAGGAAAAGCTAAATATCTCTTTTGATTTGACACTGTTCCCATGCAATTCTTATGAGAATAACATATCAAGTAAACCCAATTCTTTCCAGCAGCTCTTTTTTTATGAGGTGAAAGAATAAGTCGGCCAGGCGCAGTGGCTCACGCCTGTAGTACTAGCACTTTGGGAGGCTGAATCACAAGATCGGGAGTTCAAGACCAGCCTGGCCAATATGGTGAAACCCTGTCTCAACTGAAAATACAAAAATGAGCTGGGTGTGATGGCGGGCACCTGTAGTACCAGCTACTCGGGAGGCCGAGGCAGGACAATCGCTTGAACCCGGGAGGCATAGATTGCAATGAGTGGAGATCGTGCCACTGCGTCCAGCCTAGGTGACAGAGCGAGACTCCGTCTCAGAAAAAAAAAAAAAAAGAATAGGTCTATGTGGTCTTATTGAGGCACTCTGCAAAATCTCAAAGATAGTTTAGTGTATTTAGTGTATTGTGAAAGTTTTATTTTATTTTTCTATATTTAGGATCTGATTTGGGGAATGCAAATAGAGAGTTGTTAGGATATTTGGGATTTGATTATCTTGAGATAGAGTCATGGCTGCCTGAGAAACAAGCTTTGGTTACTTATTTAATCAAAGTAACAATAAAAATACACATAGAAGGGAAAACCTGGCTGGAGGAGGTGGCTCACTCCTGTAATCCCATCACTTTGGGAGGCCAAGGCGGGCAGATCACCTGAGGGTGTGGTGGCACATGCCTGAAATCCCAGCTACTTGGGATGCTGAGGCAAGAGATTGCTTGAACCTGGAAGGCGAAGGTTGCAGTGAGCTGACATCACGTCACTGCACTCCAGCCTGGGCAACGGAGCAAGACTCCATCTAAAAAAAACTTAAAAAGGTAAGACCTTACCTGTTTCATACCTGAGGAGGAACCTATTCATTTTTGTTTCTTTAGATGATCAAGGACATAATGAAAACATAAGCACAGAAAATTATTCTGTTAGGATACAGAATTTCTGCTATTTAGACACTTTACACAGAAGGTATAGAATAGCCTTTCACATTGAAGATGAAGGAATTAACTAGTATTCTAAGGAAACAAGTCCATCAATGTTGAGTGAAATTTTCTAAAATTTAAAATGTTTTGAACATTTTAATACTCAAATTAGCAAGAAAAAAACAATCCCATCAAAAAGTAGGCTAAGGACATGAGGAGACAATTCTCAAAAGAAGATATACAAGTGGCCAACAAACATGAAAAAATGCTCAACATCACTATTGATCAGGGAAATGCAAATCAAAACCACAATGCAATACCACCTTACTCATGCAAGAATGGCCATAATCAAAAAGCCAAAAAATAATAGATGTTGGCATGGATGCGGTGAACAGTGAACACTTCTACACTGTTGGTAGGAATGTAAACTAGTACAACCACTATGGAAAACAGTGTGGAGATTCCTTATAGAACTAAAAGTAGAACAACCATTTGATCCAGCAATCCCACTACTGAGTATCTACCCAGAGGAAAAGAAGTCATTATATGAAAAAGATATGAATTAATGGCATTTGCAGCAACTTGGATAAGATTGGAGACTATTATTCTAAGTGAAGTAACCCAGGAATGGAAAACCAAACATCGTATGTTCTCACTCATAAGTGGGAGCTAAGCTATGATATGAGGATGCAAAGGCATAAGAATGACACAGTGGACTTTGGGGATTCAGGGGGAAAGGGTGGGAAGGGAGGCTGAGGGATAAAAGATTACAAATTGTGTGCAGTGTATACTGCTCAGGTGTTGGGTGCACCAAAATCTCACAGATCACCACTCATGTAACCAGACCTCACCTGTTCCCCAATACCCTATGGAAATAAATTAAAAAATAGAAAAAAATAAATAAATGGAGAAAAAACAAAAATAAAATGTTTGGTAGCTTCTTTTCTATGTTAGCTGTTATAAATCAAGACAAATTTACTTTCTAGGTTAGGTCCTTTGTTGTCTTTTATATTCTTGAACAAACTTTAGGGCAATGCTTCTCTCTAACAGGATCTGTGGTGTCACACATATTTTTATAAAAATACTAAAATTTGCTGATATGCAATATGTTAATCATTGTTGTCTTCAAATGAAACAGTAAATAAGTGCTTAAAATATTTCTGAGTCTTAATTTCCAATATGGTAAACATCAAGAGTTACAACCTATGTAAAATAAAAACTCTTTTGGAGTCTTCAACAAGTCCTAAGAGTGTAAAGAGGCCAGGAGACCAAAATGCACAAGAATCCTTTCTTTAGGACAATACTACTCCTTTTCCTTGAAAATAAATGCACATACCGAGCTGTGATTCCGTGTCATTGTTGCTCCTGGTATAGTCTGTTAAAAGAAAGACTTCAGCCAAATTTATTTAAGTGTTTAATTGAGCAAAGAACAATTCACGAATCAAGCAGCCTCCCGAGCCAGAGTAGGCTCAGAGACTCCAGCATAGCCAAGTGGTGGAAGAAGATTTATGCACAGAAAAAGGAAGTGACATACAGAAAACAGAAGTGAGGTACAGAAATAGCTGGATTGGTTACAGCTTGGTATTTGCCTTAGTTAAACACAGTTGGAACAGTTGGCCACATTTGATTTGCCAAAACTGGGTGACTGGCACAAGAGTGGGCTATGGACTGTTTGTACCTCCACTCGTTAGAGATATAGTTCAGAATGTACAGAGAAACCTCTAGGCTGAACTTAACATATGTAAAGAGGCAGCTTTAGGCTAAACTTATGTAACAAATTTCAACGAATCATACTAATCGTAACTTTTAGTCGAAGTGACTAATTTCTGTTTTACAGAGAAAAGTTGGAGGTGAATAATTGAGAACTGTGTCATATACCAGCATTTTAGCAGACTAGTAGAATTCATGAGCACACACAATACCACTTTTTACAGCACACATACCTCTTTTTCACCTCTTAAAGTGGTAAAAATTGACACATCCACTAACATGACCTAAAACAGCTTGTCATTAGTATATAAAAACAAGAAACAAAAGTGTATGTTTAGCCTGTAATCCCATTACTTTGGGAGGCCAAGGTGGGCAGATCACCTGAGGTCAGGAGTTTGAGACCAACCTGACCAACATGGAGAAACCCCGTCTCTACTAAGAATACAAAATTAGCCAGGTGTGGTGGCGCATGCCTATGATCCCGGCCACTCAGGAGGATGAGGCAGGAGAATCGCTTGAACCCGGGAGGCGGAGGTTGCGGTGAGCCGAGATCATGCCATTGCACTCCAGCCTGGGCAACAAGAGCAAAACTCCGTTTAAAAAAAAAAAAAAAGTATATGTTTAAAAGGATGCATAGTAATCAATGTTTCAGTATTTTACTTAGAAGTTATTACGCATTGAATAATTAATATCAGTCCAAGGTTTTAGGCTACCTAAAGATTTGAAAATTATCTTCAAGCTGCCATGCTACAAAATATACTTACTGTTGAAATAAAAATTTGTTGGGCCGTGCCCGGTGGCTTGGGCCTGTAATCCCAGCACTTTGGGAGGCTAAGGCAGGCAAATAGCTTGAGTTTAGGAGTTTGAGACTAGCCTGGGCAATATGGTGAAGCCCTGTCTCTACAAAAACTACAAAAAATTCACTGGGTATGTTGGCATGTGTCTGTAGTCCCAGCTGCTTGGGAGACTGAGCTGGGAGGATCCCTGGAGCCTATGAGGCGGAGGCTGCAGCAAGCCATAATCACACCACTGCACTCCATCCTGGGCAACAAAGCAAGATTACATGTCAAAAAAAAAATACTGTCAAAATAATGACTCAATTTACTTGAACATGGGAATTTATCTGTTTCATGTTGTAAACTTTAAGGATTAATGCTAGCTTGTCCGATTGGTTAAAGCCATAAATTTTTAAAATTTGGATTTATTAAATTAGTCCCATTTGCCAAAGGATTTACCTTTCTTTTGTAAACTTGGGTTCTTAAGATTAAAAACTAAAATACTTAGTTTTTCTAATTACTTTTTTTTTTTTTTTTTTTGAGATGGAGTCTTGCTCTGTTGCCCAGGCTGGAGCGCAGTGGCGTGATCTCGGCTCATTGCAAGCTCCGCCTCCCAGGTTCACGCCATTTTCCTGCCTCAGCCTCCCAAGTAGCTGGGACTACAGGCACACGCCGCCATGCCTGGCTAATTTTTTTGTATTTTTAGTAGAGACGGGGTTTCACCATGTTAGCCAGGGTGGTCTCGATCTCCTGACCTTGTGATTCGCCCGCCTCAGCCTCCCAAAGTGCTGGGATTACAGGCGTGAGCCACCGCGCCCGGCCTACTTTTTGTTTTTTAATGCACATGCAGAATATTAGAAGTTCAGTGTTTTTATTGTCTGAGAATTTAGTTCAAAGAGAATTGAAAGGCCTGGAAATGGATAGTGGTAGAGGTTGCACAATGTTGTGAATGAACTTAATGCCAGCTAATTGTACACTTAAAAATGGTTAAAGAATGTGCCCGATCTCTAATCTCTAAAGCAAAGCAGGGACAGGCCTGGTTAGTACTTGGATAGGAGAATGTAGGCTCTTTAAAACTGGCAAAAATGGCAAATTTTATATTACAGTAGTCCCTGCCTTGTCCCCGAGGAGATACGTTCCAAGACACTCAGTGGATGCTGCCCAACCCCCAGTGGATGACTATGTTTTGTCAATCTAATAACTAGACAACTATTAGGTGACTAACAGGCAGGTAGCGTTTATAGAGTGGATATGCTGGACAAAGGGATGATTTGTGTCCCAGGCAGGATGGAGGGGGAAGGCATGAAATTTCATCATGCTACTCAAAATGGCACACAATTTAAAACTTGTGAATTGTTGATTCCTAAAATTTTCTTTTTAATATTTTCGGACGTTGGCCAACTGCTCGTAACTGAAGCCTCACGGTGAAAATGTGGATAACTGGGGGCTACTGGTGTGTGTATTTTACCATGAAAACCCCCAAAATAAAAAGGATAGTGAAAGGGACGGATAACTTGGTATGATGCCCTAGATAGGACATAATCTTTGTTAAAATCTTTGTTAAAGACTTTGTTAAAGTCTTCCATAATTTTTCCTCACAGGAACATTATCCTAAGAGGGGTAAGATTTCAACTGATGGAATACATAGAAGTACATTCCAGATTCTACAAAGATAAAATACAGAGATTTGGCCAAAGTTTGCATGATCACTGAGGAAAATAATGATAGATTTAAAGGTGGAAATACAAATTTTGGTCATACTCTTTGTTCTCTGATGGTACAGATTAGCATATATGTTTTATTAAGTGAACATGTATTTTCTTTTTATTACTTTAGTTGTCATATGGAGTTGGGGGCTTAAATTTTTGTTTCCCTTAGTGGTAGAGTAAGCCCATTTGGCATGAGTTTTGGCCAAACTGCATCACAAATCTTAAGGCTTTGCTTCATCATTTATTTACTAAGTATCTTCTCCAGGCAAGGAACTCAGTGTTGGAGTGAGAGGGAATAAAGAGATGAATAAGATACTTTATCAATTTATCTAATTCTGTTTAGCAAATATTTCAAAACTTAACAGGGTAAAACGTATTTGTTATTGGAGTTTCTGTAGTTCAGGAATCTGGTAGTGGCTTAGTTGGGTGGTTTTGGCTTAAGATCTCTCAAGAGGTGGCTGTCACGCTGTCAGTTGGGGCAGCAGTCATTGCAAGGCTCAACTGGGGCTAGAAGATCTGCTTCCAAGCTCATATAGTCCTTGGCACGCCTTTTTTCCTTGTCCCTGTTCTGTTGGTGGGAGGCCTTAGTTCTTGATCACATGGTCATTTCCATGGTGCTGTGTCTGACATGGCAGCTTGCTTCCACCAAAGTGAGTGGATGAGAGTTGAGAGAGAGACAGAGTCTCTTTTTAGAATGAGAATGTTGTGAAAAAGGAAAGAAGATAATATGAATATAGAGCAACTTGAAAAAGAACAAGCAGTTTAAAAGTCTATTAAAGTCATGATATTGGGCCAGGTGCAGTGGCTCACGCCTGTAATCCCAGCACTGGAAATCTGAGGCGGGAGAATGGCCTGAGCCTAGGAGTTCAAGACCAGCCTAGGCAATATAGCAAGACGCTGTCTCAAAAAATAAATAAATAATTAAAATTCATGATATTGAATATTTACAGACTTAACATGATCCCAGAATTACTTAGTAAATCTACGGAAGAAACTTCCATTCCAGACACATTGTATGTAATTTATTGATACGCAGTATATCTATATGAAAGATTCATATTAACAGATGGGTTTATTTCTTTTTTTTTTTTTCTTTTTCTTTGTTTTTTTGTTTGTTTGAGACAGGGTCTCACTCTGTTGCCCAGGCTGGAGTTTGGTGGTGCACACATGACGCATTGCAGCCTCAACCTCCCAGGCTCAACAGATCCTCACGCCTCAACCTCCTGAGTAGCTGGGAATACAGGCACCCACCATCATGCCTGGCTAATTTAAAAAATTTTTGTAGAGATAGCGTCTTGCCTTGTCGCCCAGCCTCGTCTCGAGCTTAAATGTAGCTGCTTTGCTTAGCTTAAAGGGCCATGTTAGAATCAATTATTTTAAAGAAAGTAAGGGTTTAAAGTAAATTCCTAACTAGGATCACAAAATATGATAGAATATTTTTTAAAAAGCATTACTTCAAGTACTGTGATTTTTGCTGGAAAATGAATCTGGACATTTAGTGATTTCTGGGTTTTGTTTTTTGAGTTTTGGGCCACCCATGGTAGGAGTGCAATCAAATTTCTAGAAAAGTTATCAGTAAAATTTAAATATGTTTTCATGAAAACAATCAAGGAAAAAATATTGGAATGGCAAGGTCCTCCCTTTGAGTATTTTTAAGATTGTATGAACTGTAATTTCCTTCTTTTTATATTTTCAATTATTTTCCTAAAATTAAATTACTGTATATGCCATTCAATACTTTGACTTTCCCCACTTAGCTGTTATCTTAAAGTGTTCCTTGTGTTTTCCTTATCCTACCTGTGTTGCCATAGAAACAGAAGTAGACTGGGGAACTGGCAAGAAACCCAGCAACTGAAATTAATGAGATAACTCTTCACCTGTAGTTGCCATGTCCCATTACAACTCCTGTTTTAATGGAAGTAAGTGTGTAATGGAAGCCTGCTGATCAGAAAAAAAAGTCTGGAACTTAATTTTCGTTTGCTTCAGAGTTGTTCATTTGCCTAGAAAGCTTTTAGGAAAGAGCTTTTTTAATAGTTGGAAAAGAACTGTTCATTTCTGTGTAATGGTTATACTTTTAAATGTTTATAATGTGATTTTTATTCATAGGTAGTAACATCTACAAAAGTTTTAGGCAATGAGATTTGATACTATTTCATGTCAGCCCACTGTGGACAAAATGTTTTCACAGATAACTACTTAAGTGAACCTAGAAACAGAGACATAGATCTTATACTCTGATTAGAATGCATTAAAATACTATTAAATGTAAGCAGATTTAATGTTATATGTTTATCAGCTCAAGAAATGTTTAAAAAATAAAATTTTGAATGTAAAAATGATTTTTAAAGGCTAGTTAGAAGCCTTTTAAAAGTGCTGTTTTACACTTTTTATTTTCCTCTTGAAACATAAATAAATCTGATAAAGTCCAGATTGTAAGTAGAAGAACTACTAGAGATTGCTAAAAATTTGCTTCTTTCCATTCCACCGTGCCCTACCCCCATTTTTGCAATTAGGGAATAGCACACCGTTTTGGAATTATTTTGCTTTAGGACCCTGAGTTAAAGCGTCTTTTCACTGATTGTTGCCTTTAAAATTTTTAATTCTTATATCCAATCTGTTCCTTTATTTATTTATTTATTTATTTTGAGTCGGAGTTTCGCTCTTTCTCCCAGGCTGGAGTGAAGTGGCATGATCTTGGCTCGCTGCAACCTCCGCTCCCCGGGTTCAAGCAATTCTCCTACCTCAGTCTCTCTAGTAAGCTGGGATTATAGGCGCCCACCACCATGCCTGGCTAATTTTTTGTATTTTTAGTAGAGATGGGGTTTCACCATGTTGGCCAGGCTGGTCTTGAACTCCTGACCTCAGGTGATCCACCCACCTTGGCCTCCCAAAGTGCTAGGATTACAGGCGTGAGCCACTGCACCTGGCCTATTTTTGAGGGGTTTTTACTTTTTTTTTTTTTTGAGTGGAAGATTAACAATAGCCAGTTCTTGCTGGTTTTTTTTTTTTTTTTTTTTTTTTTTTTTTGAGATGGAGTCTTGCTCTTGTTGCCCAGGCTGGAGTACAGTGGCGTGATCTTGGCTCACTTCAGCCTCTGCCTCCCAGGTTCAAGCGATTCTCCTGTCTCAGCCTCCCAAGTAACTGGGATTACAGGTGCCTGCTACCATGCCTGGCTAATTTTTGTATTTTTAGTAGAGATGGGGTTTCACCACATTGGCCAGGCTGGTCTCAAACTCCTGACCTCAAATGATCTGCCTGCCTCGGCCTGCCAAAGTGCTGGGATCACAGGCGTGAACCATCGGGCCCGGCCTTGCTGAGTATCCTTAAATCTGGTTGACTTAAAGGTTTGGGAAATTCTTCTTAGACTGCATTATTTTAGACTCAGGTCTTATATATTGATGGTCTTAGAACTATTTTGTGTTTCCGGTCAGTAAAAATGTTTTGCAGCATGGATCACCAGTATATGCATATTTGTTTATGGATTATATACATTTACTAATATTCTAGTATTTTATGTCAGATATACACTAATAAATATAAATGAAATAGGATGAGATAAAGATTATATAAACAGTGTCTTAAGATATTTTGCTAATTGTGAATGCTTTATATTCTTATTAGCCAGTTTCTCAAAGTGAATTAGAAACTAAGGCGATTGTTAACAATAATAAATACTGTAACTCAAATAGTTTCTTCTTAAATTTATAGTTATTTTTTGGCTGAGATAATCATTTTTCCTCACAGTGTGGCTGATAACTAGCAGCAAAAGCATCAGCTTTGGCACTTTGTGTTATTTCTTGTGATTCTGTTAACTAGTATTATGTTTAATCCATGTTTTTTTTTTTGGAAGGAATCTTTTTAAAGCCCCCTCATTTTTTATGAAAGTTGGCTTAGAATAGTATAATTTATAAATCTACTTCATTATAGACCCATAAATTATGATTCTCAGCAGTGTGAGTAAGGATACCACTGTGAGCTCCTCTACAATGTGGAATTCACACTCTTCCTGCCAGGTAGCTTGCCATAAAAAGCCTAATATTCAGTCCTATGAGTGGCAGCAGTCTTCATCCATGTGTTAAATATTAGTAGTTAGCAAATTTTTCTCGTTCTCTTAATAAAAGTTAGATTCTTTATGATTTCTTCCCACATTTTAAAAGATCATCTTGAATATCCTACTTTTGAAGAAATTAGTTTGTTTAATTTTGGCATCTCCATGTAGACTTTAGATGCCATATTTTCTTTCTGGTCCTTACTGCTTCAGCCTGCCTTTAGTCTTTTTGCTTATGTATATCTCCCTAAGGTAGAGTCACTGACTATATAAAATGTGTTCCCAGTATTTGAGGAAATAATTTCATACTACAATTTTAATTTTACTTACATTTTGTTTTTGTTTTAGAGATGCATGGCGAGTATTCTCTGTGGAATATATGATTTATTTGTAAATAAAGTCAAAAAGAGCCAAAAAGCTAAGGAGTGGGGTGGCGGGGGGGTCTCACCTCAGGGGCTGCTTATTCACCTAGGGAGCATTTTCAATGTGTTGTATGTTTTGGTTTGTCATAATGACTAAACTGAGCTATTGACATTGAGGCTGCAGGGCCAGCAGTGCTAAACATCTGCAAAGTTTGGGATGGACCCTCCCCAGTGAAGAATTGTCTTCATTGGGGAAATAATGGACTATGGTCATATTTAAGAGGGGTGTGTGTGTGTGTGTGTGTGTGTGTGTGTGTGTGTGTGTGTGTGTGTGTATGTGTGTCAAGATCTTACTCTCTTGCCCAGGCTGGAGTGCAGTGACCAATCATAGCCCACTGCAGCCTCCAACTCCTGGGCTTAAGTGATTCTCTCACCTCGGCCTCCCAAAGTGTTGAGATTACAGGCATGAACTACTACACCCAGCCTATTTTGGAGTTATTGTTGGCTGAGATGATTCACCATTAATTCATAAATACATCTTATATTGTAGATTAAAATTAAGGCTCATTTAAATATGGTTATATAATGGTAAGGTGTTGTCACATTTTGTTTCATTTGGCAAGCAGGGCTTTTTTTTTTCTTTTGATCCACGGTCTTGGTCTGTCACCCAGGCTGAAGTGCAATGGTACAATTGCTGAAGTGCAATGGTACAATCGTAGCTCACTGCAGCCTCAAACTCTAGACTCAAGCTATCCTTCTGCCTTAGCCTCCCGAGTAGCTGGGACTACAGACACATGCCACCATGTTTGGCTGATTTGTGTAATTTTTAGTAGAGACCGGGTCTCAACTGTGTTGCCCAGGCTGATCTTAACACTCCAGGGCTCAAGCAGTGCGCTCACATTGGCCTCCCAAAGTGTTGGTATTACAGGCGTTACCCACTGCTCCTGGCCATATTTTGTTATTTTTTGTTTTTGCTCTTGGTATGTTGTATACAATTCATTGCAGCATTGAGCAACTACTGTTGGTAATTCATTTTGCTAGGTGCTGGAACTACAGAGATGAATAACGCGGTTACTTTTCTTTCTGTTCGCAGACTAGTAGGGGAAAACAGTCACGTAAATAATTACTATATAGTATGATAAGTACATCTGGAGAATTAGATTTAATGTAAAAAGTAGCTCTGAGAGGGGTAAGGTTTTAGGGAGAATTTCACCATTTGAGGGCAAGGACTGCATCTTAAGAGTTACATATTTACAGCACAGCACTGGGCCTTAAACTTGGTAATTTAGTCAGTAAATACTAGCTGGTTAAAAAGTTTAGATTTTAGTGAATTTTTGATGAGTGAATTGAAGTATGTCCAGATGTAAAAAGTGGGAAAGGACAGGCAGGCTTAAAGTTCAGGTAGGCTTAAAGTTCAGGTATTGTAGGAAGTGCTAGCAAATAACATTGGAAGGTGAGGTTTAGATAGGCAATTAAGAAAGTTGCGTTGGGCATGGTGGCTCATGCCTGTAATCTCAGCACTTTGGGAGGCCAAGGAGGACGGATCACGAGGTCAGGAGATTGAGACCGTCCTGGCTAACACGGTGAAACCCCGTCTCTACTAAAAATACAAAAAAAATTAGCCGGGCGTGGTGGTGGGTGCCTGTAGTCCCAGCTACTCAGGAGGCTGAGGCAGGAGAATGGCGTGAACCCGGGAGGCGGAGCTTGCAGTGAGCCGAGATTGCGCCACTGCACTCCAGCCTGGGCTACAGAGCGATACTCCGTCTCAAAAAAAAAAAAAAGTTGCAGGTGATAGGATATTATTAAAGCTTTTTTTCCCCATTTTTATATTAAGTTATTAAAAAGGGGAAGAGACATGATTAGGTTTAGCGAGGTTTAGGTTTTAGGAAGGTATGTCTATTGGCATTGTGGAAGATGTACTTGAGGGAGGAGAGAAATGTTATTTCTTAGGTAGTGAACTCTTCAGACTTGTAAGATCTTGTAGGATCAAACTGTTAGTGGAAAATCTAAATTTTAGCTTTTATACATCAATTTATTTTTTAGTTTTAGAGTTTATATTATGCAAGCCTAAGTATATTCTATATGGAATAATTTTAATTTTTCAATATGTTTTTAGTTATTCTTTAGTTTTTAAAAAATGTTTTATATTATTTTTAAGTAGGGACAGGATCTCATTTTGTTGCTCAGGTTGTTCTTGAACTCCTAGTCTCAAGCAGTCCTCCTGCCTCAGCCTCCCAAAGTGCTAGGATTTAAGTCTTTTAATGTTCAAGATAAATAATTCATTTATATCAGTAGTGTTTGGATACAGAACAAAGGTAATAATTATTGGTCTTCCTTAAATTTTTTTTTCTTCAGTAAGAAACTTAGAAGCCTGAAGTTCATAAACTGGTTCAACTGAAAATTTATTTCACTGTTAAGGTAGCTTGGTAGCAAGGTTAGTAGTAATTTATAAGAAAAATTCTAAATTCTATGTAGATTTATTTATTTTTGTTCAGCAGATTTGTATATATAGCCTAGCACTTTCCCTACAAAAAATCAAAACAAAACTGTTTGGGTCACAAAATAAAACAGACATTTTCAAGGGTTAAATAATAACTTTTAGTCTTGAGATCCTTGCAAATTCTTTTTTGCTGTGTCAGATGTAAAAAATTGTAATTGTAATATCATTACCACAATGTATAGATTGTCAATAAATTAATAGTAAATAGCAATGGGTTCTTAGGTTTAATGTGAAATTTTAAAGTTAAAGCTGATGTTGTAAAATAATTAGTGAAAAAACAATAATCTACTTCTAAGCACATATAAAATGACTGACTTGTACATTCAGATTCTGAGTATGAAATCTGCCTTACTCATATTTAAAGTTTCTGAGTTAGCAATGTAAAGGTGACTTTTGCCAAAAATTTGGCATAAGTAGACACGTAAAGAAAAAAGTCATTTATTTAAGCCAATAATGTTGAAAAGATTAGCTTTAAGCATTTAGGCAGCAAGCAGGTCACAACTGACAAGCGTTCTAATAAGAGAGGAAACTGAAAAACTTGAAAGCAGTCTGGCTGGCGCCATTTAGCATAGGGACAAAGTCCTAGTCATTGAATGAGGGCATCACTATATTACAGTTATAAAACTAACACGTAGGAAATACCTAACTGATTTTATTAAATAATTCTGGGTATCAGAAATAGACAAGGAGAAAGTAGAAGTCTGTTAACCATTATATTTAGAATATTTCTAGTATGGATGCTTAACATATTTAAAAATGGCTTTTAACCATTATTTGCAAAATTTACAGCAACAGACTTCTTATCCAGTGCAATTGGATTTGATAGCTATTCACTTAATCAAAAAGGTCAAAACAGGAAATCATAAAAAATACATATGCATATAAATGTAAACATTTAATACAGTTTTCACATTCATTTGCCATATTTTTTTATGTGTCTCTTGAGGGCCAGACAATATTTTATCTGTGAAGATGGATCCCTTAATTGTAAATCATTGTGTTTTTTGCAACTACATCCCTAAAACAGAAGTTTCCTATCACATTCTTTAAAGTGGAGCAAGCCACTTTACTCTTACAGCCAATTGTCTTCTTGTCTTCTTGACTTCTCTACCTGCACACTGACGAGGCATCTTAAATTTGACATGTTCAGTGTCAAAAGTTTGACTTTACCACTCCAAGTCTATCCCTATAACAGTCTTCCCCATCTTAGTGACAACTCATTCTTATTGCACATACCAAGAAAACGCTATTTTATTAGTCTGCTCTTGCACTGTTTTAAAGAAATACTTGAGACTGGGTAATTTACAAGAAAAGAGGTTTAATTGGCTCATGGTTCTGCAGGCTGTACAGGAAGTATAGTGGCATCTGCTTCTAGGGAGGTTTCAGGAAGCTCCCAATCATGACAGCAGGCGAAGGGGGAGAAGGCACATCACATGGTGAAAGCAGGAGCAAGCGAGAGAGTGGCCAGGTGCTATACACTTTTAAATGACTAGATGTCCCTAGAACTCACTATTGCAAGAACAATACCAAGGATATGGTTCTAAGCCATTCATGAGAAATCCACCCCTATTATGGAGGGAAATCACCTCCCACCAGGCTCCACCTTTAATACTGGAGATTACATTTCAGCATGAGATTTGGTGAGGACACAGATCTAAACCATGTCCCATCATCCTTAACTCCTTGTCTACATTCTTGACTCTTCTTTTCTGTATCGTAACTCCTCTCATATCCCACTTATAAGGCATCAACAAATTGTGTTGACTCTACTTTGAAAATATATTCGAATTCTCACCACTTTTCATCACCTTCACTGTTCTATGGCCCAGGTTACTATCATTTCTTGGATATTTGTAGTAGCCTTCTAAACAGCTTCTGCTCCTACTCCCAAGAGTCTTTTATCAACATAGCAACCAAAGTGATCCTCTTGAAACCTAAATCAGGCTGGGCACAGTGGCTCAGGCCTGTAATCCCAGCACTTTGGGAGGCCGAGTGGGGTGGATCATGAGGTCAAGAGATGGAGACCATCCTGGCCAACATGGTGAAACCATGTCTCTGCTAAAAATACAAAAATTAGCCCGGTGTGGTGGCACGTGCTTGTAGTCCCAGCTACTCGGGAGGCTGAGGCAGGAGAATCGCTTGAACCTGGGATGCGGAGGATGCAGTGAGCCGAGATCGTGCCACTGCATTCCAGCCTGGCAACAAAGCAAGACTCTGTCTCAAAAAAAACAAAAAACAAAACCCTAAATCAGATTACATCCCTCCTGTGTTCACACCCCACCATGAATTTACAATGATCGTATAGTGCAAGAGTCTTTACAAGACCCTACACTGCATGATCTTCCTCGCAGCATTTTACCTCTCTTCTATTTCTTAATACACTTCTTCACTCTGGGCCAGCTACACTAACCTTGTTGTTTCTTGTATGCTTATCAGACACATTCTTCCCTCAAGCTATTTGTATTTGCTATTCCTTCAAAGAACCTTATGGCTTGTTCTTAACATCTTTCAAACCATTGCTCAGATGTACACTTCCACATGACTCTACCTTAACACTAACAAAAATCACAAACCCTTTGCCCTGTACTCTCTCTTTTTCTGCTTTATTTCCACCCCATATACTTATGGCCTTCAAATATGCTTTATATGTTTTTTTATTTATATTTTTGTTATCTGTCTCTCTCCATGAAGAAGGCAATAATTTTTTTTTCATTTTGTTCACAAATGAGTAGCATCTAGACAATATCTGGCACACAGTAGGCACTGCATACGTTTTTATGGAATAAATGAATGCCGTTGTACTATAATAATTGATTTACTTATGTTTGTTCCACTTGACTGTAAGCTTCTTGATTGGCAAGTGCTGTGACTCCTGCAGTCTGTTTCATAAGTGGTAAACATACATGACTTGTATGATGTTTGCTCAATTTATAAAAGAATATATTTCATGGCCGGATGTGGTGGCTCACACCTGTAATCCCAGCACTTTGGGAGGCTGAGGCAGGCAGATCACCTGAGCTCAGGAGCTCTAGACCAGCCTGGCCAACATGGCGAAACCCCATCTCTACTAAAAATACAAAAATTAGCTGGATGTGGTGGCTGGCGCTTGTAATCCCAGCTACTTGGGAGGCTTAGGCAGAAGAATCACTTGAAGTTGGGAGGCAGAGGTTGCAGTGAGCTGAGATTGCACCATTGTACTCCAGCCTAGGCAACAAGAGTGAGACTCCATCTCAAAAAAAAAAAAAAGGAAAAGAAAAAAGAATATATTTCATATTTTTTACAGGTAAAATAACACAAATATGCAATGGAATTTTTTTACTTATATGTATAAGTATTTTGTATTGCTATGTATTCTACATAATTATACACATTATTTTTTGTTGAGTTAGCTTTCAAAATCCTTATAAAACTGTAGGCAATTCATAAACAAAATAGGCAAATTGAAAAATTCTCTTGGGTTGATATTTAGTCATTTACTAAACTATTGATTATTATAAGCATTTAAGTGTTCCCAGTGTGTACTTTTATAGGTAATGCCTCAGTGAGTATCTTAGGAAGTCTTTAATTCAGTAACCTAGAGATACATTGTGTTAGAAGAAATGCGTTAAATTTCATATTTATAAAAGAGCCAATAGATTTTTGTTGTGAAAAGATTTATTTTAAATAATATGAACAGCCAGGCCCAGTGGCTTACACGTGTAATCCCAGTACTTTGGGAGGCTGAGGTGGGGTGATCACTGGAGTCCAGGAGTTCAAGATCAGCCTGGGCAACATAGTGGGACCCCTTCTCTTAAAAAAAATACAAAAATTATTTAGACGTTGTAGTGCTGGCCTGTTGTCCCAGCTACTCCGGAGGCTGAGCTTGAACCTGGGAGGCTGAAGTTGCAGTGAGCCGTGATCGCACACTGCACTCCAGCCTGAGCTACGGAGTCTCAAAAAAAAGTATGTGAACTTACCCAGTGCATTTATGTTTTCTGTTGGCTACTTATTTGTATTACAAAACGATATATTCTTACCAGAGAAACTCAAATCTGTCCATTCATAAAGTAGATATACTCCCTTTGGCCCTGCTGATTGCAATTTCCAGAATTACTTTAAAATGGTTTGCTGTGCATTCTTTCAGACCTTTTTAATATGCATATGAATATATATACTTATTTTTTAAAATCTAGTTAAATATGAATTATTCTGCAGTTTGATTATATATTCTACCTATGTCACATAAGTCTGCCATGTGAATATATATAAATACATTTTCTTTAAAAGGATTATACAGTGATGTGTAAGCATTTTTTTAATTATACTTTAAGTTCTAGGGTACATGTGTACAACGTGCATATTTGTTACATACGTACACATGTGCCATGTTAGTGTGCTGCACCCATTAACTTGTAATTTATATTAGGTATATCTCCTAATGTTATCCCTCCCCGCTCACCCCACCCCATGACAGGCCCCAGTGTGTGATGTTCCTGACTCTGTGTCCAAGTGTTCTCATTGTTCAATTCGCACCTATGAGTAAGAACATGTGGTGTTTGGTTTTCTGTCCTTGTGATAGTTTGCTCAGAATGATGGTTTTCAGCTTCATCCATACCCCTACAAAGGACATGAACTCATCCTTTTTTATGGCTGCATAGTATTCCATGGTGTATATGTGCCACATTTTCTTTATCCAGTCTATCATTGATGGACATTTGGGTTGTTTCCAATTCTTTGCTATTGTGAATAGTGCCGCAATAAACATATGTATGCATGTGTCTTTATAGCAGCATGATTTATAATCCTTTGGGTGTATACCCAGTAAGGGGACAGCTAGGTCAAATGGTATTTCTAGTTCTAGATCCTTGAGGAATCACCACACTGTCTTCCACAATGGTTGAACTAGTTTACAGTCCCACCAACAGTGTAAAAGTGTTCCTATTTCTCCACATCCTCTCCAGCACCTGTTGTTTCCTGACTTTTTAGTGATTGCCATTCTAACTGGTGTGAGATAGTATCTCATTGTGCTTTTGATTTGCATTCTCTGATGGCCAGTGATGATGAGCATTTTTTCAGGTGTCTGTTGGCTGCATAAATGTCTTCTTTTGAGAAGTGTCTGTTCATATCCTTTGCCCACTTTTTGATGGGGTTGTTTGATTTTTTTTTCTTGTAAATTTGTTTAAGTTCTTTGTAGATTCTGGATATTAGCCCTTTGTCAGATGGGTAGATTGTAAAAATTTTCTTCCATTCTGTAGGTTGCCTGTTCACTCTGATGGTAGTTTCTTTTGCTGTGCAGAAGCTCTTTAGTTTAATTAGATCCCATTTGTCAATTTTGACTTTTGTTGCCATTGCTTTTGGTGTTTTAGTCGTGAAGTCTTTGCCCATGCCTATGTCCTGAATGGTATTGTCTAGGTTTTCTTCTGGGATTTTTATGATTTTAGGTCTGACATTTAAGTCTTTAATCCATCTTGAATTAATTTTTGTATAAGGTGTGAGGAAGGGATCCAGTTTCAGCTTTCTACATATGGCTAGCCAGTTTCCCCAACACCATTTATTAAATAGGGAATCCTTCCCCCATTTCTTGTTTTTGTCAGGTTTGTCAAAGATCAGATGGTTGTAGATATGTGATATTATTTCTGAGGGCTCTGTTCTGTTCCATTGGTCTCTATGTCTGTTTTGGTTACTGTAGCCATGCTGTTTTGGTTGCTGTAGCCTTGCAGTATAGTTTGAAGTCAGGTAGTGTGATGCCTCCAGCTTTGTTCTTTTGGCTTAGGATTGTCTTCGCAATGTGGGCTCCTTTTTGGTTCCATATGAACTTTAAAGTAGTTTTTTCCAATTCTGTGAAGAAAGTCATTGGTAGCTTGATGGGGATGGTATTGAATCTATAAATTACCTTGGGCAGTATGGCCATTTTGACAATATTGGTTCTTCCTATCC
The DNA here is from genome assembly GCF_028878055.3 of Symphalangus syndactylus. Lineage (NCBI taxonomy): Eukaryota > Metazoa > Chordata > Mammalia > Primates > Hylobatidae > Symphalangus > Symphalangus syndactylus. Next base: position 41,821,749 of record NC_072431.2, read on the forward strand.
ATGAGCATGGAATGTTCTTCCATTTGTTTGTGTCATCCTTTATTTAGTTGAGCAGAGGTTTGTAGTTCTCCTTGAGGAGGTCCTTCACATCCCTTGTAAGTTGGATTCCTAGGTATTTTATTCTCTTTGAATCAGTTGTGAATGGGAGTTCACTCATGATTTGGCTGTTTCTCTATTATTGGTATATAGGAATGCATGTGACTTTTGCACATTGATTTTGTATCCTGAGACTTTGCTGAAGTTGCTGATCAGCTTAAGGAGATTTTGGGCTGAGACAATGGGGTTTTCTAAATATAAAATCATGTCATCTGCAAACAGGGACAATTTGACTTCCTCTTTTCCTAATTGAATACCCTTTATTTCTTTCTCCTGCCTGATTGCCCTGGCCAGAACTTCCAGCACTATGTTGAATAGGAGTGGTGAGAGAGGGCATCCCTGCCTTGTGCCAGCTTTCAAAGGGAATGCTTCCAGTTTTTCCCATTCAGTATGATATTGGCTGTGGGTTTGTCATAAATAGCTCTTATTATTTTGAAATATGTACCATCAATACCTAGTTTATTGAGAGGTTTTAGCATGAAGGGCTGTTAAATTTTGTTGAAGGCCTTTTCTGCATCTATTGAGATAATCATGTGGTTTTTGTCTTTGGTTCTGTTTATATGATGGATTACATTTATTAATTTATGTATGTTGAACCAGCCTTGCATCCCAGGGATGAAGCCAACTTGATCGTGGTGGATAAGCTTTTGCTGCTGGATTCGGTTTGCCAGTATTTTATTGAGGATATTTGCATTGATGTTCATCAGGGATATTGGTCTAAACTTCTCTTTTTTTGTTGTGTCTCTGCCAGGCTTTGGTATCAGGATGATGCTGGCCTCATAAAATGAGTTAGGGAGGATTCCCTCTTTTTCTGTTGATTGGAATAGTTTCAGAAGGAATGGTACCAGCTCCTCTTTTTACCTCTGGTAGAATTCGGTTGTGAATCCATCTGGTCCTGGACTTGTTTTCATTGGTAGGCTATTAATTATTGCCTCAATTTCAGAGCTTGTTATTGGTCTATTCAGGGATTCAACTTCTTTCTGGTTTAGTCCTCGGAGGGTGTATGTGTCCAGGAATTTATCCATTTCTTCTAGATTTTCTAGTTTATTTGCATAGAGGTGTTTATAGTATTCTCTGATGGTAGTTTGTATTTCTGTGGGATCGGTGGTGATATCTACTTTTTTATTGCATATATTTGATTCTTCTCTCTTTTCTTCTTTATTAGTCTTGCTAGCGATCTATCAGTTTTGTTGATGTTTTCAAAAAACCAGCTGCTGGATTCATTGATTTTTTGAAGAGATTTTTGTGTCTCTGTCTCCTTCAGTTCTGCTCTGATCTTAGTTATTTCTTGTCTTCTGCTAGCTTTTGAATTTGTTTGCTGTTGCTTGTGTAGTTCGTTTAATTGTGATGTTAGGGTGTCAATTTTCTATCCTTCCTGCTTTCTCTTGGGCATTTAGTGCTATAAATTTCCCTCTACACACTGCTTTAAATGTGTCCCAGAGGTGGTGGTATGTTGTGTCTTTGTTCTCATTGGTTTCAAAGAACATCTTTATTTCTGCCTTCATTTCGTTATGTACCCAGTAGTCATTCAGGAGCAGATTGTTCAGTTTCCATGTAGTTGAGCGGTTTTGAGTGAGTTTCTTAATCCTGATTTCTAGTTTGATTGCACTGTGGTCCTAGAGACAGTTGTTAACATTTCTGTTCTTTTACATTGGCTGAGAAGTGCTTTACTTCCAACTATGTGGTCAATTTTGGAATAAGTGCGATGTGTTGCTGAGAAGAATGTATATTCTGTTGATTTGGGGTGGAGAGTTCTGTAGATGTCTATTAGGTCTGCTTGTTGCAGAGCTGAGTTCAATTCCTGGATATCCTTGTTTACTTTCTGTCTCGTTGATCTGTCTAATGTAAGCATTTTTATATCATTCCTTTGTTGAGGGGCATTTTGTTTGTCTCTCATTTTGGGAAACATTGGGTTATACAGAAGTATTTTCTTTTCTGCATTTTGGATCTCCAAAAAGGGCAAAAGGTGTGCACAATTTTCTGAACTTACTTTACCATAGAACTTTTCTTTTTTTCATGAACTGTGAATTTTTCAGAGTGTATTGTATTACTGATACTCCATTAAAAGTATTTGAAGCTCTTGTCAATCTTCTTATTTTACTTATAAAATTAAGAGTTAGTGGAAAATTGAAACCACAGTGTTTCGTGACTCTGTTGTTCAGTGTTGTTCCTTTTGCTTTGAATTTTTGTCTTCATTTAATACTCTTTCCTGAATTCTAATAAGAAAGCTAAGCACTAGAGTTTTTATAAGGGAAAAGAACAGTTTTCATGTGTTCATACTAGGGGAAGTTAAAGTTTGTATGTCTTTAGGTTTTTCTTTTTGTCAGCAGGTGATATCTTGGTAGGTAATTAATGACAAGTGAAAACAAGTGAGGTTTCAGACAGTTTGATGTAGCTTTCTTTAAATTACTTAAGTCCGCTAACATAAATGAACCAGTTCTTTTCTCATGTTGAATAATTCTTTTAATTACTTTAAGAATAGCTTGAAAAGCAGTATTATAAGTTTCAGTGTGTTTAGTAAGTTTCTTAGCTATTTCTTTAGCCTTTCTCCTTCTCATTAAGGTACCTACTTTTATTTCTTGTGGTGTATAAAAGGACTTTGGTCAATCTAAACTGAAACAGATAAGTTTTAAGATAGAGATATTCTTGAGTCTTGTCACATAATTGTTATTATTTTTCATCTTTCCCTAGGCTGTCAGGTTTCTCTAATCTTAGGACACATTTAAGGTATTTTTCCTCCCTAACTTAACATTTACTTGGATCAAGCAAATCATTTTGTGTAGTGAAAACAGTCATTGGACCAAGAACTGGTATCTTCTTTTAGTTCTTTGTTTTTCAAATTTATTTAAAGAAATCAAAATAGTTTTTTTCTGATTATAAAGGTAATGCATACTTATAGAAAGTGTAACTAATGCAGAACGAATTTTTTAAAGACACTTAAATCACTTGAAATTCTACTATTTGGAGCTAACCTCTTTAACGTGGTAAATGCTCTTCCCTATAAATATACACACACATTTTTAAAAATAAGGTCATACTCTACTGGTTTGTAATTTTCCTTTTTAATCAGTAATATGTTTTGGAACATGTTATTTTTTAAGTAAATTTTTTTAGAGATAGTATCTCACTCTGTCACCTAGGATGGAGTGCAGTGGTGCCATCATGGCTCACTGCAGCCTTGACCCCCTGGGTTCAAGTGATCCTCCTGCCTCAGCCTTCCAAGTAGCTGGGACTAGAGGCATGCACCACTGCACCCAACTAATTTTTAAAATTTTTTGGAAAAATGGGGGTCTCACTGTGTTGCCCAGGCTGGTCTTGAACTCCTGGGCTCAAGTAGTCTTCCAACCTCATTCTCCCAAAGGGCTGAGAATACAGGTGTGAATCACCGTGCCTGGCCACACTTTCCTTTTTTTTTTTTTTTTTTTTTTTTTGATACACAGTCTCACTCTGTAGCCCAGGCTGGAGTGCAGTGGTGCAATCTCGGCTCACTGCAACCTCTGCCTCCTGGGTTCAAGCGATTCTCCTGCCTCAGCCTCCCAAGTAGCTGGGACTACAGGCATTCGCCACCACACCCGGCTAATTTTTTGTATTTTTAGTACAGACGGGGTTTCACCATGTTAGCCAAGCTGGTCTTGAACTCCCGACCTCGTGATCCACCCGCCTCAGGCTCCCAAAGTGCTGGGATTACAGGTGTGAGCCACCGCGACTGGCCAAAACTTTTATACTTGTTACTGAACTGCCTTTCAGAGTGGTGGTATCAATTTATACTCACTCTAAAACTACCAGTTCTGGGTTCTTTTTTTTTTTTTTAAACCTTTGATAATCTGATTGGTGCATAATGATAACTCAAATTTGTTCAAATTTGCATTTCTCTGCAAGAGGTTTATTTTCATGTATTGGTCACCTTTATTTCTTTCTTATTTGTTCATTTTTATTTTTTGTAAAGACGGAGTCTCACTTTGTTGACCAGACTGATCTCTTTTATTTTTTTATATAAATTATCTGTCAACATCTTTTGACCACATTGATGTTATGCTGTTAGAGCTTTCCATATATTTATTTGTGTAATCCTCACAAGAATTCTTTTAGGTAGGTATATTTGTTCTACTTACAGTTGAGGAAACTGAAATGTGACTAAGTAACTTGCCCAAGATTACATAGCTAGTGTATAGTAAATCTAGGAATCAAATTCAGATTTCCCTTATGATTCTTAGTAAGAGCAGCTGGGTTTAGTTGACCTTTTAAATAATATTGTGGAGCTAATTTATATTCTTAGTAATGTTGTGAAGCTGTTTGTTTCTCAGGAATTATTTAAGTTTCTAAATCTTAAAGGAAAGATATTTTACTAATGTGTGTGAATTTTGGTCCTAGCATTTTAGGCTGCTGTTTGTAGAATTGAGCTTTCTGTCTTCCAAACTTCATGTAGTCTAAAATGAATGAAAACATATAGATTCTTAGATTTTCTAGGAATGTATTTTTGGAGATTTCATATTCAATCATATTAAAATTTTATCTTTTTAAAATGATATTCTTGAGTACATACTAGTATCACTTCAAGAGTTTTATAATCATGTTAATGAAGTACATATAATCATGCTTTTTGTGGATTTTGACCTATTATTCCAATTTCTAGTCTGCCAACATTGTTTTGACTCTTCAAATTTTAGAAGTGAGTGATCTAGGGTCTCCATTCCTCACTTTACAGGTTAGGAATCTTAGAGAGGTTCAATAATTAAGTAGTGGCAAATACTCTGGTCCAACCTTAAAAGCAGTTGTAATTTCATTTGGATCATTTGGGTGTTGGCTTGTTTGGAGGCAAAGGTTTGTTAAGCCTTCTTAACTTAATGAATTCCTCCATTTACCTTTATATCCCTAATGTTATAACTCTGTATAACTCTGTGTCTAGAATATGGTAAGCACTTGATACATGCCTGTTGACTTGAGTTCACTTCTGTTTTTTATCCAGTATATTTTAACCTCTTTCAGGCTATCTGCTCTCCCTTTTTGCATGGTTTTTTTTCTTTGGGATGCAGAGTGTTGCTCTGTCGCCCAGGCTGGAGTAACCCTGGTATATATGAGGGAAGGTCCAAAAGGGTCCTGAGCATAGAAGTACAGGGAGTCACTCTCCATTTCCTGTTCCCCCAACTCCCATTACCCACTATCCTACTTTCTCTCTTTATGGATTTGCCTACGCTGGACATTGCATGTAAGTGGAATTACATAATATATGGTTTTTTGTGACTGGCTTCTGTCATGTAACATAATGCTTTCCAGGTTCGTCCTTGTTGCAGCATGTATCACAACTTCATTTTATTTTCTTTTTCTTTCTTTTCTTTTTTTTTTTTTTTTTAAGATGGAGTCTTGCCGTGTTGCCCAGGCTGGAATGCAGTGGTAGGATCTCGGCTCACTGCAACCTCCGCCTCCTGGGTTCAAGCGATTCTCCTGCCTCAGCTTCCTGAGTAGCTGGGATTACAGGTGCGTGCCACCATGCCCGGCTAATTTTTGTATTTTTAGTAGAGATGGGGTTAGGCTGATCTCGAGCTTTTGACCTCGTGATCCACCTGCCTCAGCCTCCCAAAGTGCCGGGATTACAGGCATGAGCCACTGCGCCCAGCCTTCATTTCGTTTTCTTACCAAATAATATTTCATTGTATGAGTATGTCATATTTTGTTTATCCATTTATTATTTGATGAACACTTGAATAATTATGAATAATGCTGCTGTGAACATTCATGTACAAAACCTACATACATGTAGGTCTTTTTATGGACATGTGTTTGTAGTTCTCTTGTGTATATAACTAGGAATGGAATTGCTTGTGACATAACTCTGTTTAACTTATTGAGGAACTGCCAAAATGTTTTCTAAAGTGGCTGCGATGTTTTGCAATCCCACGGGCATTATATAAGGGTTCCAGTTTCCCCACATCCTTACAAACACTTATTAGGTTTTTTTTGTTTTGTTTGTTTGTTTTTTAGCCATTCTAGTGAGTGCGAAGTGCCATCTCATTGTGGTTTTGATTTGCATTTCTCTGATGACTAATGATATTGAGCATCTTTTCTTATGCTTATTGGCCATTTGTGTATCTCCTTTTGATAAAATATGTATTCAAACCCTTTGCCCATTTTAAAATTGTGCTGTGTGTGTGTGTGTGTGTGTGTGTGTGTGTGTGTGTGTGTGAGTCTCTCCATCTGTCAGGGTCTGGGTCTCACTGTGTCATCCTGGGTAGAGTGCAGTGGCACATCATGGCTCACTTTAGGCTCAACCTCCCAGGCTCTAGGAATCCTCCCCCTCAGCCACCCAAGTAGCTGGGACTATGGGCACATGCCAACACGTCCAGCCAATTTTTATATTTTTTTGTAGATTAGGGATTTTGCCATGTTGCCCAGGTTGGTCTTGAACTCTTGGGCTCAAGCGGTCTACCTACCTTGGCCTCCCAAAGTGCTAGGATCATGGATGTGAGCCACCTGTGCCTGGCTGTGTTGCTTTTAATTATTGAATAGTTATAAGAGTTTTTTAAAATGTATTTTGGATACAACTGTCTTCAGATATATGATATACAAATATTTTCTCCCATTCTGTAGGTTGTCTTTTCACTTTCTTAATAGTGTCCTTTGAAGGACAGAAGTCCTCGTTATGTATTTTTCCTTTGATTGCTTGTGCTTTTGATGCCATATCTAAGTAAACATTGCATAATCCAAGAAGATTTACACATTTATTTATTCACTTTCTTAATAGTGTCCTTTGAAGGACAAAAGTCCTCGTTATGTATTTTTCCTTTGATTGCTTGTGCTTTTGATGCCATATCTAAGTAAACATTGCCTAATCCAAGAAATCAAGAAGATTTACACCTTTATTTTCTTCCAGGAGTTTTACGTTTTTAGCTCTTATGTTTGGGTCATTGATTCATTCTTAGTTCCTTTTTGTGTATGGTGTGAGGTAGGGGTTCAGTTTCCTTCTTTTACATGTGGATATTCAGTTGTTCCAGCACCTTTTGTTGAAAAGATATTCTTTCCCCATTGAATTGTTTTGGCACCCTTGTCAAATATCATTTGACTCTACATGTAAGTAAGGGTTTGTTTCTTGAATCTCAATTCTATTCTGTTGATCTAAAGGTCTAGCATTAAGCTATGCTACTCTGCTTTGATTACTGTAGCTGTGTAGTAAATTGAAATCAGAAAGTGTGAGCCTTCCAACTTTATTCTTCCTTTTCAAGATTATTTTGGCAATTCTGGCCAAAATAATCCAAAATTTAACTTTTCATGCTATTTTATCTGAAATTACTTTCTTCAAGGTCACTTATAGTCTTTGGCCCAATTCAGTTATATCCCACCCCTAATTTTTTAGTCCTTTTTCAGTTTTCTAGAAAACTATCTCCTTTCCCACTTTCTGGTCCTCTTTTTGATATTTTGCCCTCATAATATTTCTTTTTATTTTCCAGCAGATAGTGAGCACTTCTCATGTTCTAAGCACCCTGTTAATCTCTGGAAAAGAAAATTCCAATTAAACACAATCCTCATTCTCATGTTGCTTAGGATAAATAATATTAAGAGAGAGGCAGGTACATTCATGCTAATCTCTGTCTTTCATAAAGGAGAATCTGATTTTTGTTTTTGTTTTGATTTTGGTAATGCATGTTGGCTTAAGTGTTTTTAAACTTGAAAATAACAGTTTAAAAGCATGTACTTATGTTAAAATAATTGTAAAATATAAAAGCAAGCACTATCTATATGGAAAAATTCAATATAAATGAATTGCAAGAACAGCAAAAATCTAGCTCTAAGAAGTGTTACAAACATGCCTATGCATAATAATAATAAAATATGAGTAGTTTAATATATCTTTTATTTATTGTTCACTTTCACTCATTTATTGATTTATCCAAAATAAATGTATTGAGTATTGTGTGTGCTTTTCCAAAAACAAATTTTCCAATTATTCAGCACCAACTTTGTCTCAAACATTTAATTCCATTCTGACAGTAACTGTTCAAAGTTATTGTAGACCCCACAGTTTAAGGTCTCAGTCCCATAATACTGTCCCCACTTCAGATGCCAGCCACCAATAGGGTCTCTCGGTTACTCACAGTTCTGACAGGCTGAAACTAATCAGAGGTTCCCACAACCCCCTTCAGTTTCAGTTATTTGTTAGAATGACTCATTGAGCTCAGGAAAGTGCTATACTTACAGTTTATTATAATGGATAACAAATGAGCATCCAGTTGGTGAGGTATATAAGGCAATGTGTAATAGGATCCTGAGCATAGGAGCCTCTGTCCCCATGGAGTCAGGGTGTGCTACCCTCTCAGCATATGGATCTGTTTACCAACTTGGAAACTCTACAAATCCCATAATTTAGTGGTTTTTATGGGGGTTTAATTACATAGGCATGCTTGATGAAAACTGGTGCTGTGGTTTGAACGTCCCTTCCAAAAATCATGTTGAAACTTGATGTTGCCATTGTAACAGTATTAAGAGGTGCAGCCTTTGAGATGTGATTAGGCCATAAGGGCTCCACCCTTATGAAGGGATTAATGCACTTACCTGGGAAGTGGGTTTGTTATCTTGGGAGTAGGCTCCTGATCAAGAGATGGATTTGACAGATATCCTCTCTTTATCTTGGGCACTCCCTTGCCCTTCCATCCTGTTATGATGGAGCATGGAGGCCGTCACAAGATGCCAGTGCCATGCTGTTGGACTTCCCAGCCTCCAGAACTGTGAGCAAAATAAACTGCTATTATTTATAAACTACCCATTCTGTGCCATTCTATTATAGCAGCAGAATAGGGACTAAGACAATTGGCCATTAGCAATTGAACTCAGTCTTCAGCCCCTTTCCCCTCTCTGGAGGTCAGGGAGTAGAACTGAAAGCTCTAACTCCCTAATCATGTCTAGCTCTCCCCACCCCATAAGTCATCTGTTTAGCATAAGAGACAGTAAATTCCAGAGTTTTTAGGTTTCTGTACCAGTAACTAGGGGTAAAGATCAAATATTTATTACTACACCACAGCATCTACTATATATTATAGGGAAGAAAAAATATCTTTCTTTCTACACATTCTAGATTCATGGCTAAGCTTCCCGCACATGCTGTTTCTCAGATTTCTTTAGCTTAAAATATTCAGTATGTCACAGTGTCATGTTTTTTGGGGAGAGCATTTCCTGAACCCCATCAGTATCAGACATAATCCTGGCTTTTATGACATTTGAAGACAGAAAACAAATTGATAAAAAGAAAATCCTAGCTGAGCGTGGTGGCTCATGCCTGTAATCCCAGCACTTTGGTAGGCCAAGGTGGGCGGTTCACTTGCAGTCAGGAGTTCAAGACAAGCCTGGTCAACGTGGTGAAACCTCATCTCTATTAAAAATACAAAAATTAGCCAGGCATGGTGGCAGGCACCTGTAACCCCAGCTACTTGGGAGTCTGAGGCAGGAAAATCTCTTGAACCCAGGGTGAGGAGGTTGCAGTGAGCTGAGATTGTGCCACTGCACTCCAGCCTGGGCAACAGAGTGAGTCTCCATCTCAAAAAAACAAAAAAAGAAAATGCTAACAATAGGGGATAAATTATTCAATGATAAAGATATGCACAGCATCTTATGGAATATTAGGATTACCACACTTATCCAACCTGCAGGGAGTGCGATGAGGTGCAACTAGAGTTGGAAGGGAGAGGTCAGAGGTTAAAAAGTATTTCTGGAGAAGGTTGCTTTTTGCTTGACAAGGGGAAATAAGACAGAGACAGAGAAAGGGTGAAAAATGTGCTGGGATATAAATGGCAGGAAGAGGTCAGTCAAGGTGAGGTCACTGTCTTAGGGTGATATATAGGAAAGATTTTCTAATTGAGTATTACTTATGCTTTTTATATCCTGTCTTTTTCTATATTGTGAAATCCCATTAAAAATACTGTAAGGAGGCTGGGCGCAGTGGCTCACACCTGTAATCCCAGCACTTTGGGAGGCTGAGGCGGGCGGATGACGAGGTCAGGAGTTCGAGACCAGCCTGGCCAACAGTGAAACCTTGTCTCTACTAAAAATACAAAAATTAGCCAGGCATGGTGGTGTGCACCTGTAGTCCCAGCTACTCGGGAGGCTGAGGCAAGAGAATCTCTTGAAGCCAGGAGGCGGAGATTGCGGTGAGCTGAAATTGCGCCACTGCACTGCAGCCTGGGCCACAGAGCGAGACTCTGTCTCCAAAAAAAAAAAAAAAAAAAAAACTTTAATGAAATTCTGTTTTCTAAAGTGAAATTGATTTCTAAGTAAGAACATTCTAAGTTTTAAACCATAGATAAGAATCTTTATTCTCCTTACACTGGTATTGTACCTCAGAGGAAGGTGAGGCATAGATAATATATACAACTTAGTTTAACACATGTATATTGAAAACGTACTATGGATCAGACACTGTGCACAGACTTATTTCATCATGGATTTTTTTTTGTATTTTAATCTATTGACCTGGCTTACTTGAATTAAGGTAGACAACAATAAAAATGATCTCACAGGTGAATTAACTGCTGAAAATGACCTAATTTTCATTTATGTACTTTTTTTTTTTTATGAGACAGGCTCTTGCTCTGTCACCCAGGCTGGAGTGCACTGGGGTGGTTAGATATGATAGGAAAAGGCAGAACAGAATCTGCACGTGTTGCAAAAGTTGATATTCTTTGAATTGCTCCCCAAACAATCATTGTTTCATCTTGAATAGCTCATGTCATAATTTTTTCAGAGACTGGGGGTAGCCATACGCTTTGATTAATTCTATCTTTTATGCTTGTTTAATTCACTAGCAGTTTGAGAATAATCTGTTTTTCATTTAAATCTTTTTTGGTTGTTTTGAGAACAACGCTGAGTGGTGTAAATATGTAATGCTTATGTTTCATTTATAATAGAGATATATGTTGAAATTGTAAGTCAAGGCATAATTCGTTATGGAATGGATGACATCTATTAATTGTTATTTAGTAAATGCCGCCAGTGCATCAATAAGTAGAAAAAAAAGATCATTTCAAGTAATCTAGTGTCACGAAAACCCTAATATGAGAGAAAACTTGTAGATAGTGTAATAAAACTCATGTACTAAGATAGTAGTGAATTAAAATTTATACCTAATCAAATTTAGATATTCAGGTAATTAAGTTTGACAACTTTTCATGACCTTGTCCTCTTCTCCCAGTATTGTTGTTGTAAATTCAGCTCTTAAGAATCACAATTAGGAAACTCAGAAGTGTTATTTTCACTTTAGCTACTAATCGAATCTGATTAATTAGTTTGAGCATATATCAGTATCTTCTATTCCTATAACTTTAAAGAAACATATTGCCTGTTCAGTCCAGAGTAATTCAGGCACTGTCAATCCAGGCAACCATCTTAGCCACTGTTGAAAGAGAATAAAACTAGTATTACTTTTAAAGTTCCAAAATAAAAGAGCTTTTTTTTTTTCACTTTTCAGTCTGTATGAACTCCTTTCTCATGAACGAGAACTTAAGAACTCATTTAAATAATTTATAGTTAAATACATATAAATGCAAATTTAATCATTTTCAGCAGTTGATTCATCTGAGTGATAATTTTTTTGTTGCATGCCTTAATCCAGTCATGATGAAAAAATTACATACTTTTTCTTTTTCAAGCTATAATCTATTGATTTTCACAGTTTTTGTTGAAAGGCTGCATGCTGCTTTAATATCTACCTTTTTCTGATTATTTGACAATTTTAAGTTTTTGTTGAATGTTAACAGTATGATTTTCTATGGACATCAGCTGTTCATTAGCTAGGCAATACATCTGATGGGTGAGGAGGAAGAGAATTCACCAGAGACAGACCAAGGAATGGAGAGTGACTGCTTAATTGGTATGTTGTTTCTTTTGGGAATGATAAAATGTTCTGGAATTAGATAGTGGTTATGGTTGCACAACATTGTGAATGTACTAAAACCACCAAATTGTACACTTGCCAGAGATTAAAATGGTGAGTTTTATCTCAAAAAAATTTATTGTGATTTTTATGTTTATTTATTTTTAGTTTTTTGAGACCGAGTCTCGCTCTTTCCCCAGGCTGGAGTGCAGTGGCACAATCTTGGCTCATGGCAACCTCCGCCTCCCAGGTTCAAGCAATTCTCCTGCCTCAGCCTCCCGAGTAGCTGGGACTACAGGCGTGTGCCACCATGCCTAGTTAATTTTTGTATTTTTTAGTAGAGATGGGGTTTCACCATGTTGGTCAGGATGGTCTCAATCTCTTGACCTTGTGATCTGCCTGCTGTGGCCTCCGTAAGTGCTGTGATTACAGGCGTGAGCCACCACGCCCAGCCTGATTTTTAAATTGTAATATTTTAGGGAAGAATACCTGAAACATGTGGAATACTGCTACTCTGGATATTTCAAACTCATCCTGGAATTAAAATAATGTGCAACATTCTCAAACCCTCTTATTTTAGCTAAAATACCCAAGCAATATGCCATTGACGAACTCTGAAAGATGTTAAAGAAATAGTCCTGGCCGGGCGCGGTGGCTCACGCATGTAATCCCAGCACTTTGGGAGGCCGAGGCGGGCGGATCACGACGTCGGGAGATCGAGACCACGGTGAAACCCCGTCTCTACTAAAAATACAAAAAATTAGCCAGGCGTGGTGGCGGGCGCCTGTAGTCCCAGCTACTCGGAGAGGCTGAGGCAGGAGAATGGCGTGAACCCGGGAGGCGGAGCTTGCAGTGAGCCAAGATTGCGCCACTGCACTCCAGTCTGGGCGACAGAGCGAGACTCCGTCTCAAAAAAAAAAAAAAAAAGAAATAGTCCTACAAAACACATTGAATTTATTGCTGGAGTATCTTTGACAATTCAGTAGAATGATTTGCCTCAGGTCTCAGTAACAAAAAACTGTGCTTCTTTCAAGAAAATGATTTTTACCTTATGAATACTGTAAGTGATATAAACAAATAAAAGCTGTATATGACAGCCATTTCTTCTTTGCACTGATGAACAGGAAACTAAAAGCCATGTATTTATAGGTCCCCCCCAGTAACAAAGGTTACAGGGTCTTGTTGAATGAATTTTTTTTTTTCCTTTGAGACTGTGTCTCACTCTGTTGCCCAGGCTGAGGTGCAGTGGTATGATCTCGGCTCACTGCAACCTCTGCTTCCCAGGTTCAAGCGATTCTCCTGCGTCAGCTTCCCGAGTAGCTGGGACTACAGGTGCACACCACCATGCCTGGCTAATTTTTGTATTTTTAGTAGAAACAAGGTCTCATCATGTTGGCCAGGATGGTCTGAAACTCCTGACCTCAGGTGATCACTCACCTCAGCTTCCCAAAGTGCTGGGATTATAGGTGTGAGCCACCACGCCTGGCCCCTGAATGCATTTTTAATTCCACCATTATTCTTAACCTCATCTTATTTTTCTTTCTGCATTTCCTTAGTTTGCATTTAACCTGTATGTTATGTACCTTAGTATGTTACCTCACATCTTATTTTAGAACAGTAAAGGATATAAAATTACAAAAGGTTTAAAAGGATCTTATAATTAGAGTGGGAAAAGCTAAAAATGCAAATGTGTGTTTGAGTAACTTATCTATATTAATTTACACAAGTATGTCATTAGTGGTCTTTATAACTTTCAAATTCTTAACTTTTTTAAGGAGGCAAGAGAACAAGTGGCAAATAGTTAAATAAGCAAAGGGAAGGAAACTGGAGATGATGAAAATTTATGTAAATGATTGATATGTGAATGGCCTCCTGTTGTAAGGTGGTGAATTATAGAATTCAGGGATACTGAAAATTCAAAAATGGAAATGGGTCAATACTGCAGAGGGAGAAGGGGAAGCACAGTGGAGATGTTTTCTTAAATTGCTGGCTTTGCTTTTTGTCTAAGGTTGATTCAGTCTAAATCCAACTGTGATTAATCAAATCAAAGGCTGTACATGACATTTTTACACTGTGCAACTGCATGTATATAGCTTAGAAGGACATTGCTGTGACATCGTAAGGTATGTCAACATTGCCAGGCGCGGTGGGTCACACCTGTAATCCCAGCACTTTGAGTGGCTGAGGCGGGTGGATCACCTGAGGTCAGGAGTTTGAAACCAGCCTGACCAGCTTGGAGAAACCCTGTCTCTACTAAAAATACGAAATTTGCCAGACATGGTGGTGCATGCCTGTAATCTCAGATACTCGGGAGGCTGAGGCAGGAGAATCGCTTGAACCTGGGAGGCGGAGGTTGCTGTGAGCCCAGATCGAGCCATTGCACTCCAGCCTGGGCAACAAGAGTGAAACTCCTTCTCAAAAACAAAAAAGTCAACATTGCTTTATGTAATATTTTTAACATGGCAGCCTATTACCAAATAATATTGTTTCTAAATGATTTTTTAATTATCTATTTGTGGTATTTCCCTTCATGATTTTCAATATAGTTTCCATATAATCCTTCAATTAGTTTCATGTCTTATATTTATTACCTTTGTATTTCCAGCAGCAAGGACAGATACAAGCTTTCTTTCTTTTTCTTTTTTTTTTTTTGAGACTGGAGTCTCGCTCTGTTGCCCAGGCAGGAATGCAGTGGTGCAATCTCAGCTCACTGCAACCTCGCCCTCCCGGGTTCAAGCGATTCTCCTCCCTCAGCCTCCGAAGTAGCTGGGACTATGGGCACGTGCCACAACACCTGGCTAATTTTTGTATTTTTTGTAAAGATGGGGTTTCACCATATTGGTCAGGCTGGTCTTGAAATCCTGACCTCGTGATCCCTCCACCTTGGCCTCCCAAAGTGCTGGGATTACAGGTGTGAGCCACCGTGCCTGGCCTTAAGCATTTATTAGATGCTTAGTAATCACTGATTTTGCTTCTGCAATTTTTGCCATCAATTTTTCTCTCTCCAGATCATCTCATCAGCATATGTGTTATACTGTCTCCCATTTTAATACAAAAATAACTTTGAAGACTCCACTCCCCATCCAGGGATGGTACCATTTCTTTACCACCCTTCAAAGCAAAACTCCGTCAGAGTTGTCCATATATGCTGCTTTCATATCCTCATCTCACTTTCTCTGCTTTTTACTGTATTCATTCTTTTGTCCTTACCACTTCACTGACAACATTCTTGTCATGGACACCAGTGAAATTTATCTTGAGGCCAGCATGGTGGCTCATGCCTGTAATCCCAGCACTTTGGGAGGCCAAGGCAGGCAGATCATCTGAGGTCAGGAGTTCGAGACCAGCCTGGCCAACATGGTGAAACCCCGTCTCTACTAAAATTACAAAAATTAGGCCGGGCGCGGTGGCTCACGCTTGTAATCCTAGCACTTTGGGAGGCCGAGGCGGGCGGATCACGAGGTCAGGAGATTGAGGCCATCCTGGCTAACACAGTGAAACCCCGTCTCTACTAAAAAATACAAAAAATTAGCCGGGCGTGGTGGCGGGCGCCTGTAGTCCCAGCTACTCGGAGACGCTGAGGCAGGAGAATGGCGTGAACCCGGGAGGTGGAGCTTGCAGTGAGCCGAGATTGCGCCACTGCGCTCCAGCCAGGGCGACAGAGCGAGACTCCGTCTCAAAAAAAAAACAAAAAAAAACAAAAAACAAAAATTAGCTGATTGTGGTGGTGCACACCTCTAATCCCAGCTACTCGGGAGGCTGAGGTGGGAGAATCACTTGAACCCATGAGGCGAAGGTTGCAGTGAGCCAAGATCGTACCACTTCACTCCAGCTTGGGTGACAGAGTGAGACTCTGCCTCAAAAAATAAAGTAATTTTTCTTGCTAAATCCAGTGGTCATTTCTCAGTCCTCATGTTGTTTTCCCGGCAGCATTTGTCACAATTTGTCATGTTGTCTTTCCTGAAACTCTTTACTCGAGCACTTAACTTTGTCAAGATCACACTCTTGGTTCCTTACTGCTATTACCACTACCACCACCAGCAATCCTATTCCTATCCCATTGCTCTTTATCTCAAAATTTGGCAATGTCATTTACCCAGTTGATCTGACCAAAACCTTGGAATCATCCTTAATTGTTCTCTTTTTTTTTCTTGTTTAGTCATCAGCAATCAAATATCAAAAATAATCACTTTTTTCACCACCAGTACGGCTACCGTGATAGTCTTCTTATTTCTACCTGAGTTACTACAGTTGCTCAGCTGGTCACTGTGTTTTGATTCTCCTTTCTCTCCCATATCCCCAAGATTATTCCATATACAGTGGCTAGAGTGTTATTGTTTTCTTAAATCAAATCACATCATTCACTTAGTCATAACATCCCATATGGCTTTCAGCACATGTGGAATAACATCTAGAGTATTTACTATTGCTTTCCAGGCTCTCCATGGTCTCTGCCTTGCTCTCCTACCCACCCCCCCATCTTACTCTGCACTAGCCCTGGGCATTCTTGTCATTTTTTTAAAACACCAGGCCTTCTCAACTCAGGGCCTTGGCACTTCTGTTCTATCTGGAGTGTTCCTTTTTACTTCATTCTCAGGGTAATTATCTTCTCAGAGATACCTCCTTGCCATCATTTCATCTCTTTACCCTTCAGTGTAGTACTTATCACTATAAGAAGGATAGTTTACAAAACTGATTTTGTAGGTCTCTACTGCTAAAATGTAAATTCTATGAAGCAGAAACTTTGTCTTGTTCACTGCTATACTCCCAGGTCTAACACAGTACCTGCCACATAGAAATCATTTGATAAATATTTACTGAATGAACAAAAGAATTATTCGATTCATGTCTTAATGAGTGAATCAGAAAATGTTAAAATTGGCTTGTGATTCATATTCTGATTTTCACACTTGTTATTTTATTGTGGTAAAATATACATAACATTAAATTTACCATTTTAGCCATTTTAAAGTGTATTCAGTGGCATTAAGTATATTCATTCATATTGTCGTACAACCATTACTTTTTTTCATCTTCCAAAACTGAAACTCTGTACATATTAAATAATAACTTCCACTCCTCCTTCCCCTAGTCCCTGGCAATTATCATTTTACTTTTTGTCTCTATGAATTTGGCTATTCTGGGTACCACATATGTGTAGAATCATATTGTATTTGTCCTTTTGTGACTGGCTTATTTTACTTAACATATAATGTCTTTAAGGTTTGTCCATGTTGTTGCTGTTAAATATTTTTAAGTGGCATTTTTTCACCAAGTACTATAAATTAATTGTATGTATGCCTTACACTCCTCTTTCATCTGTGACCCTCAAAAAATGTTATAAACATAATTAACTAAACTTCACAATATCCCTTGTGAAGCTGATAATTATTGTATTGCAAACTGAAGAAATACTGATAGATTGCCTAAGGTACATAATGAATATATGCCAAAATTCTGAGTAAGGACCAGGATTATGTAGTCCCTGTTGAAAACATTAAACCAAATTTTTTGTTTGTGATGAAATTATTCTACGTTCTAGGAAAAACCAAGAGCAGTAATCATTTAATTTCTCTAAATATTCACAGCAATGTTCTTTGAATAAAAACAGTAAAATACAAATTTTCTGAAACTTAGTATTTATTAGTAATGATAACTTTAGTTATTTGACCTAACTAAATATTTCTTTGACCTCTGTATTATTAGATTGCATGATTATTTTTCCAGTCTTCACAGCCATAATCTGAAATTGATTTTTGAAGGTGTGGGTTGGAATAGCATCATGTCTGTTCTTTAGCTATGGTGCTTGAAAACTTTATGAAACTGTTACCTTATGTTTGTCTTGATTGCTGGCTTATTTGAGTGATTTTTTTAAAAAAAACAATCTTGTGGCCGGGCGCGGTGGCTCATGCTTGTAATCCCAGCACTTTGGGAGGCCGAGGCGGGTGGATCACGAGGTCAGGAGATCGAGACCACAGTGAAACCCTATCTCTACTACAAATACAAAAAAAATTAGCCGGGCGTGGTGGCAGGCACCTGTAGTCCCAGCTACTCCGGAGGCTGAGGCAGGAGGATGGCGTGAACCCGGGAGGCGGAGCTTGCAGTGAGCCGAGATTGCGCCACTGCACTCCAGCCTGGGTGACAGAGCAAGACTCCGTCTCAAAAAAAAAAAAAAAAAAAGCAATCTTGTGAGGGTCAAATTATCTGTCAATTTGGCATTTGTGGACAGGACCAAAATGGACTCTAATTTTGATATAAAAAACTAAAAATTTATGTAATCAGGCAATGTGCTTTAACTTAATATTAATTCCTAAAGGTTTAACCCAAAGCTCACTGTGGGTTGCTATAATTTGAATTCACTAAAAACTTGTTGTTAGATAAATAAAAGTATATATAACTAAAACAACACAAAGTTTTGCTCAAATGAAACTTCATTGTATTACTTCACCCAAGTGATTGGTTCACTTTTGAATATTGTGTATACATTAACCTCAAGAATGTTTCAATAGCAGTTGGCAGTGCTACTACCTCCTTCCTCTGCTGTAAGCCCATTTATGGCTCTAAAATGGAAACTTAAGAGGGAATGAGTAAAGATGTTGAGAAGTGCTAACCAGTGTTGAAAGAATAGAGTGGTAAAGTGTGGAAAAACAGGCAGCTTATGTGTGTGTGTGTTTTTTAAATTTACCAAGTCTAATAGCCAGTTATGTTTTGTTTCCATGGTTTTTTATCACCAGCAAAACAATGAAGTTGTCATCTCAGCTCTCGCTAAACTTCACGTAATAAGGCTTTTGTTAGCCGTCTGAAAATTTTGTGATTCAACCTATGGGAATTATACCTTTTTTTAGAGAAGTTTCAGTCACACAGAACAATAAAGACAAGTGATACAAATGAAGAATGTAATGCATTTTGATGGAATGCCAGTTTTTTCCAGAAAGGATGGTGTAATTATTGATACCTCTTAGTAATTTATGGAAATGTAAATTTAGTTTTAGTCATAATGGTACATGAGAAAACAAAGTAAAGCAGTTCTGCCCAGCTGACCAAAGTAAAGCAAATTGCAGCTTTTAAATACCAAGCAATAATGATGCAATCTGAAGAGGTTTAAAACTCAGTTCTCCAAAACCCAGATTCATTTCCCACATAAGCTCTATTATACATTAAAGATTCTATGGTAAAATAAACCTGTTTCCCCAAACATAAACTTGAAAGACATTTGAAGATATAAGAATTCCTCTCCTCCCAATTTGGAGCAGTTTTATTGAAATGTACATACCCTACCAAATAGAATTGAGGTTTTCTTTTTCCAGTTATAAAAAAATGGAGAAAATAATTTTTCAAATATTTAGGAGCACCATTTACAGTTCAGTCCAGGTATGGTTTCTGAAATACATAGTAGTACCATCTGATATGGTAGCCATAAGCCACATGTGGCTATTTACATTTGAGTAATTAAAACTAAATAATATTTAAAAGTTAGTTCCTTAGTAACACCAGGCATATTACAAGTGCTCAGTAGCCACATTTGGTTATAGGCTACTGTCTTAGTCTATTTTGTGTTGCTGTAAAGTAATACTTAAAGCTGTGTAGTTTATAAAGAAAAGAGGTTTGTTAAGCTAACAGTTCTGCAGGCTGTACAAGAGGCATGGTGCTGTCATCAGCTCAGCTTCTGGTGAGGGCTACATCAAAATATGGTGGAGAAGGTCAAAGGGGAAGCTGGCATGGGTGAGAGGGACCAAACCCAAAGGTGTCTTGGCTTTATAACAACTCATTCTCACAGGAACTAATCCATTCCCTAGAGAACCAATCAAGTCTTCGAGTAAGTACTCACTCATTACTGCCAGAACAGCACCAGGCCATTCATGGGGGATCTACCCCCATGACCCAAACACCTTACCTTATGTCCCACTTACCTGCAATATCACACTGGGGATAAAATTTCAACATGAGATTTGGTGGGTACAAACAAACCATATCCAAATCATAGCAGGTATATATTGGACAGCATAGACACTGAACATTCCCATCATTGCAGAAAGTTCTGTTGCACAACACTGGATGGATCACATTGTCAACAGTTTCCCAATATATAGTTTTCTATTATTTTCAAGTATCCTCCCCTCCTGCCAAAAAAGTATTGCTTATATCCTATCTGTGATTTTTCTTCCATACTGAATAATAATCTTCAAATTTAAGAAGTCAGTATTTGAAATGATTAGCAAGTTAGGGTTTTAGCTGGGTGCGGTGGCTCATGCCTGTAATCCCAGCACTTTGGGAGGCCAAGACGGGTGGATCATGAGGTCAGGAGTTCGAGACCAACTTGGCCAAGATGGTGAAATCCCATCTCTACTAAAAGTACAAAAATTAGCTGGGCGTGGTGGCGGGCGCCTGTAGTCCTAGCTACTCAGGAGGCTGAGGCAGAGATCGCACCACTGCACTCTAGCCTGGGTGACAGAGCAAGACTCCATCCCCCCCAAAAAAAAAAAAAAGTTGTTTTATAAACCTTAAAAATAAATGCCAAAATATGTACAGTTGACACTTTAAAAAGAGAATGATAAAAGTCCTTAACTTCTCCATGTCCGTGGTCCATAATCCAAGATAACAACACTGATACAGTCTACAAATAGCGCATGATTTGTGAGATTATTTTTCACATGTAAATTTTGAAAATAATTTTTTTATTGTATAACCATACCTTGAAAAGAGCATAGAGCACACACAAAATCAAACTGATATATAAATGAATGATTAAATATTTTGTGATGATTACAAACGAATTTCAGGATTAATCAGCATTACTTCTGTGTTAAGATGGAGCAAAGTGAGAAAATGCAGATAGGTATTCATTTATTTCATTGACTTTTTATTGAAGTAGGTATGGATAAATATCTTTAGTTTGTAGGTATGTAGTATAGTCAAGGAAAGGTTAAGACTTGAGTATGTTAAAATTGAGTACATAAAGAAAGACTTTGTTTTGGGGCAGAGCATGAGGAAAAATAAAGATAGTACGTGCTGATTGCTTTCTGAAAAAATACTCATAGGATTGCATATCATGACTTAAAATTCTTTTCCCACATTGGTAGGTAGGTAACATTTGTAGGTGTTTTCTGGGAGTTAATATTATTGAGATTTTTCTCTGTGCATATTTACTAAAACAGTGACTTGTAGAGAAATAGCATATAACCAATACATTAGTTGAATTATGTTTTCATAAAATGTAACATTACTTTTTATATGTGTAATTTGAATATGTTTCTTAGTTTTGAAATGATTTGAAAGAATTACCTTTTGCTTGTAAAAGCCACTTAGGATTTTTATGAGCAGCTTTAAGATTAGTCTGGCTTTATCCTCTAGTGTAATTTTAATTTCACGTATTTTTTTCCTCATGCAATTGCAAGTACCTAGTAAGTTATGTATAAAAATTGCTACCATGAGGAAGGAATGCCTTTACTAGTTTTTTATCCTATGAGCTTCAGTGCTTTAAGTAAACTGTATATTTTTAACTGTAGATCTATCCTTAATTAACGTATAATTTTTCCAAAAAATCAAAAGTAAAATGGAATTTATCTTTTATTCAGATATGCATAGTTTGAGTGTGACTGTTTACAATAGTTTTAATACCTGTTTTATATCACAGGGTTTTATAGAAGTAGTTTTTTCCTTCACAAGACTTCTTGTATTGACTCTGTTACCATCAAAAGACTGTTTTTGCATTGATTAAAGTTGAGAGCTTAATGTTAGGCAAGTAGGTCCTTGAAAGCAGTTTTTTGGATACAGAGAGAGTAATGTGTTTTATCTACGTGACCATCTTCTTTTTTTTTTCTTAGACAGGGTTACTCCTTCACCCAAGATAGAGTGCAGTAGTACAATCAGGGCTCACTGCAGCCTTGACCTCCTTGGGCTCAGGTGATCCTCCTACCTCAGCCTCATGAGTAGCTGGGCAGGACTACAGGCGTGTGCCACCATGTCTTGCCAATTTTTCTATTTTTTGTAGAGATAGGGTTTCACCATGTTGCCCAGGATGGTTTTGAACTCATGGGCTCAAGCAATCTGCTTGCCTCAGCCTCCCAAAGTGCTGGGATTACAGGCGTGAACCACCCGTGCCTGGCCTATGTAGCTACCTTCTGATCTAATTTGGTATGATAGGGGTAGAGAAGGTTAGTTTAGAGAGAATGTTTCCTGTCTTATCTTCTTTTACCCCTCTTAACACTTTTACCCCTCTAAAACTGTTCAACATGTTTTCCTCTTTGGAAATCTTTCTTCACGTGCCTTTATTCATTGTATTTTCTATGTCTCTACTTCTTGAACTTAAACAAAACAAAAAACCCTGCAATTCCACTTCTCTTATTTCCCATGGGCCCTACTTATAGGTCTCTGCCAAATTATGCTGGCTGTTCTGTTTTTTTCTTCATATTCCCTTGGTGAACTTGCCCACAGTCTTGGCTTGAACTGTACTTTTATATAACTGATTTTCAAATCTTGGACTCTTCTAAATTTCTACCTGCTGGAGCCGGGCGCGGTGGCTCACGCTTGTAATCCCAGCACTTTGGGAGGCCGAGGTGGGCGGATCACCTGAGGTCAGGAGTTCAAGACCAGCCTGACCAACATGGAGAAACCCCGTCTCTACTAAAGATATAAAAAAAATTAGCCAGGCATGGTGACGCATGCCTGTAATCCCAGCTACTCGGGAGGCTGAGGCAGGAGAATTGCTTGAACCTGGGAGGCGGAGGTTGCGGTGAGCCGAGATCGCGCCATTGTACTCCAGCCTGGGCAACAAGAGCAAAACTCCGTCTCAACAAATAAATAAATAAATAAGTAAATTTCTACCTGCTGGTGGGAAGCATCTTCATTTGAATGGCCTATGGTGACACTGGCCTGTCCTATTGTTCTAAACAAAAGTCACCCCACCCTGCCACTTCAGATTTCTTTCATTATGTGAGTGAGAACCTTTGAAATAATCTTTCACTCTTTTGCTATCCTTGTTCCTAATACTTAGTTTAGCATGAAGTCTTCTGGTTTCACCATTTAAGATTTGGGTTTCCCATTCCTTCTGCATTTCCTCTTCTTCACTATCCAGACCCTCATTATTGTACCTCTTTATTTCACTACCCCCGCTTTCCCATCACCCCCTGCCTTGCTTTTTTTTTTAAGCTTCCCAAATGCTTCTTGCAGTGACTTAAAAACGTATACCAAATTGTTATGGCATATTTAATTTAAATAGATAGTAATTCTTGAAGAGTTTTTATTTAAACTTTCTTTAGGATCCTTTGTAGCTCTTGACATAATGCTGGATGCAGTAGGAACTTGATAAATACCTGTTCACTCATTCATTCAGCAGCTAATTAGCTATTGGGTTCCAGGTACTAAACTTGTGCTCCAGTGATCTTCCTTCATGGCGTTAAAGCTAACAGCAGCCTCTGGTGGTAAAGGAAGGCCTCTCTGAGGAGGTGGTGTTTGTTATGAGACCCGACTGAAGTGAGAAAACCAGTCTTGTGAAGATATGGAGAACAATTGCTCCAGGCAGAGGGAAGAGCAAGTGTCAAGGCCCTGAAGTGGAACAAATTTGATATGTTTGAGGATTATCAAAAGGGTGATTGTGACTGGAACATGGTAGAAGCAGGAAATGCAGTCAGGGCACCAGGTAACAAAGGGCCTAAGAGGTCATGATAATAAGTATTGTGGGTTTTATTCTAAGAGCTGCTAAAGCCATTGTACAGTTTTGAGTAAGGGAACGATGTGATCTGATTAACTTGCTTTAAGAACAGAGGTAGGTATTTGAGACCAGCCTGGGCAACATGGTAAGACTCCGTCTCTCCAAAAAAAAAAAAAAAATTAATTAGCCAGGTGTAGTGACACACACCTGTAGTCCCCAGCTACTCAGGAGGCTGAGGCAGGAAAAAAAAAAAAAGAACAGAAGTAGGGAGGCTATAATGGTAATATAGGAGAGCCAGTAATCATGAACTAGCAAGGTAAAATTAAGGATAGAGTGAGGAAGAGTAGTTGGTAGGACGGACTAGGTGAAAGGTCTGAGGTAAAAGAGAAACCAGGAAAAATTCAGTTCTTTGTGCTTAGGCAAGTCACGTATCATTTCTAAATTCTGTTTTCCTGGACTCTATAATAAGGAATATCTCTTTCCTGCCCCTCTGAAGGAATCGTTATGAGGATCTGATGAAATAATACATGAAAGCCCATTATGAACCTTAAAATGCCATAACCATGCGTTACTTTTTAACACTAAATGTTTAAGGGCTCATCTCAAATTAGACCTTGTTAATAAAGAAATTTCCAGGCTGGGTCCGGTGGCTCATGCCTGTAATCCCAGTACTTTGGGAGGTCATAGTAGGTGGATCACTTGAGGCCGGAAGTTTGAGACTAGGCTGGCCAACATAGCAAAACCGTGTCTCTACAAAAAATACAAAAAGTTAGCTGGGTATGGTGGTGCACACTTGTAGTCCCATCTACACAGGAGGCTGAGGCACAAGAATCACTTGAACCCATGAGGCAGCGGTTGCAGTGAACCAAGATTGCGCCATTGCACTCCAGCCTGGGTGAGAGTGAGACCCTGTCTCAAAAAAACAACAAAAAAATTCCAAAAATTAAGATTTCACAAGGATAAACTTGAAGCCATTTATAGCTTAAAAAATAGTTTTTTCCTCTTCTGAATTATTCCCAGTAATATTTTCAATCTTTTGATAATTTTGTCACTATTCATAAATATTAACATGTGGTAATGTCTCCAGTGTTAAGTAGATGACATTTTGGTTCTAATCTGTACTGATAATCATAGACAGAAAAGTATTTATAAATAATACCTAATTGTCTTCAGTTTGTGACATACTTAAGACATTGTTTTTCTCTTCTGAGTACATAATTTGAAGACAAATAAAACTTGTAACCCAAATGTCCTACAGCTTATTTTTAATATGTTCACCCTAGGGTGTTGGTGATTATAAACAAAAACATGATCTGCCATGCTATAATAAATAATGATCTATAAATAAACTCCAGTCCTGTATGCTTATTTTTGTCATACTGATTATATGGACCTTGATACTGTAGGTTAATTTCAATATGACTTACAGCATCAAGAAAGACACAAATTTTAAGCAAACTTTTTAGTTTCTGAAATTTCTTAAGTATGCTTCGGCTGATTGCTAATTCTTGTTTTCCTATTGCAGGTTTCCCAACAGTGATGTCACAAGATTGACCACATTGATCACAGTAAGACCAAAATGATAGTTAAGCTTTTAAGGAAGTTTGGTTTTCTCTGAGAATGAGAATTGACTTAGAAAACATATATAATTTGAAATTATTATTTCTTTTGCTAGCCAGTTGAATGTTAACATTTTAAATGAATCGTATCTTATACTTGTAGCTAGTTATTCAAATACTTTTAAAATATTGCTTTAAATGATTTAAAAAACATTTAAAATGAAAATTACTTTTAATTTACAACTGAAATTATAGGCCTAAATATATTAAATTCTGAACGTCATCTTTTTTGAGTTTTTATTTTTACCAGAAAATGACAGAAAGGTTAAGGTGATTCCACATTTGGAAATATATATAAAAGTAAATTACTTGAGATTGTAATGAATTATTAAGGAAAGAGTATGAAAATGTAGCCTTGGTAGGCTGGGCGCAGTGGCTCACGCCTGTAATCCCAGCACTTTGGGAGGCCGAGGTGGGTGGATCACCTGAGGTCAGGAGTTTGAGACTAGCCTGGCCAACATGGCAAAACCCCGTCTCTACTAAAAATACAAAAATAGCTGGGCGTGGTGGCACACACCTGTAATCCCAGCTACTCGGGAGGCTGAAGCAGGAGAATCACTTGAACCCAGGAGGTTGAGGTTGCAGTGAGCTGAGATTGTGCCAGTGCCCTCCAACCTGGGCAATAGAAAGACTCCGTCTCTAAAAAAAAAAAAAAAAAAAAAATTATGTGTGTGTATATATATATATATATATGTGTATATATACATATATATATATACACACACACACAAACACACACACACACACACCCACATACACCACATACCACATATATATAGCCTTGGTAGAGTTTTTAGGCATCTTGCTTAAATTTTTTATTGATATTTGTAGGATTTGTAGAGTCTTCCAGATATGGAGAGTTTTTTGATAAAGGATGGTTCTCTTAAGTAACTGATGCTTTTTAATTTTATTTTAAGTGTTAATTTCTGTTGTGTGTAAGGACATATATTACCTAAAGAAAAACTTTACCAGGGCCTTTATCCACATTAGAAAATTCTAAGTGATAAAATCTGAATTACAATCATGAACTTTATATCATGTTTGAAAAATTCTCTTAAATAACAGATAAATAAATTTCTACTAAATTGTTTACTCCATGATCCTGCTTCTTCAACTCTGTTTTAATTGTTTTAATTTAACTCATTAAATCCAGAAGCATTAATTACTAGAAGTATAAATTCACATATCGATCGTTTGTATTTATGTTCAATCTTTTTTTTTGAAAACTGGTTCATTTGTTAAGTTTAACATTTTGCAGAGGCTAGAGAGAAATTTTATTTATTTTTAAAGGCTTTATCATCATAATTTTGTCTACTAATGCTTATAGCATATTTTATTCATTTTCCTAGGGCAGCATTTTAGCTTCCTTTGATTTGTAGCTTTCCTTGTTTGTTTTTTCTTAATTAGGACTTTATTGCCCCAACTGAATATTTTATAATAAAATATTGACATATTTCTATAGAAACCTTCTGTTTAGCATCTAGTGCATTACAATCAAGGAAGTTAACATTAGCATTAAATGAAACCTTCTTTTAAAATTTAAAAATGCTGACTCCCACAGCTTATTTTTATTTAAAATTTTTTTTCCCACAGTTTATTTTTAGGGTAATATTAAGAGAGTAATTAATTGCAACTGATCTAAATCCCAAGAATTTCAGGAAGAGAGGTGATATTTAATATTATTAGATGTTAAATATCAGTTAAAGAGTAAGAGGTGTTCATTTGAAAGGTTCATAAGTGACTGATACTAGAATCCTTAAGTTTATTATGACGCTGTTGTGAGGCTTTTGCCAGCCCTTTGAGTTAAGAAAAGAGGGTAGATTTCAACACTGATTCAGGTTCAGAGTGCTAGTGAGAGAGTAGTTCAAATATATGTTTACCATGTGGCTGGAATAAAATGAGGCCAGGAAAGGGCTGATTTATCCAAAGGAAGTAGAGAGGTCAGGAGACTAGTCACAGATACATAAACTGGTATAATGAGATGACATAGTAAGAACTAAAGGTAAAACGTTATGGTTAGAGAGGGAGATTATATTATGGGTTGTTTCAGAGCTGAAGTGTAGTAGCTATTTATATATTATATAATATATACTTTATATGTGTTTTAATCAAAATTTTCAGAAGTCAGGAGAATTTCTGTTTTTTTCTTTGATGTCACAATCTATATAAATGTCAAAACCTTTTAACTGATCTCCCGTCTTCCTGGCAATTATCAATTCCATTGAAACTTGTACACAACTCCCAATTTAATCTGGTTAAAGCATTGCTCGGTTCCTTTTATTTCTCTACTAGAAAACGTGTGGTGGCTTCTCATTTCCTATGTGATAAAATCCAGACCTTCTAACTTGGTATTTAAGATCCTTCCTCAGTTTGTCTTCAGCGTATTTTCTTTTCTTTCTTTCTTTCTTTTTTTTTTTTTTGAGACAGAGTCTCACTCTGTTGCCCAGGCTGGAGTGCAGTGGTGCAATCTTGGCTTGCTGCAACCTCTGTCTCCTGGGTTCAGGTGATTCTCCTGCCTCAGCCTCCCAAGTAGCTGGGATTACAGGCACGTGCCACCATGCCCAGCTAATTTTTGTATTTTTAGTAGAGACAGAGTTTTATCATGTTGGCCAGGCTGGCCTCGAACTCCTGACCTCAAGTGATCCAGCCACCTTGGCCTCTCAAAGTGCAGGGATTACAGGAGTGAGCAACTGTGCCCAGGCTGTCTTCAGCATATTTACTGTTATTCAAGAATAAGAACTGTACACTCTACCTAATGTGGACTACGTTCCCTACCTTGGATACACGTTTTGGCACCACACTTACATTCATGTTATTCCCTTTACCTAGAATATTGTTTTTCTTTTCACACTTAAAAAAATTTCTTCTGGTGAAATCAAACTTTCTCTCTAATACCATATCCACATATAATCATCTCCCTGAGGTTTTCCCTAATCATCCTTGTTCTCTGTTCCTAATAATTTGGTAATGCTTAATTTTTATTACTCCAGGGTTACTGATAACATAATTGTATTTAGGGTACTTATTTTAATACACATGTTCTTACTATACTCAGCAAATGTTTGTTGGCAATCATAATAAACCAGAAAGTGCTAAATCAATTAGTATCTTTAGTGTTCTTATATTAAAATTGAAATAAGGATATTAATATATTAATATAATTTAACCACAGGAAGCAGGGTGGATAGAAAAGAGCTTAGATTTTAGAACCAATAGAGTTCGAGTACTAACGTCACTGTGTGCTAGTGATGTGACTTCTAGCAAGTCAGCCTCTTTGTGCCTCAGTATCTTCACCTATAAAACGATGCATTATTTGAATTTAAAAGGATTATGAAATTTAAATTCAATTTTTATTAGCTTTCCTCCCTCTTCCTCATAGAACTTTATGGCTTACTGCTTTACAGATACACCAAGGGGCATGAAATCTACCATAAAGATCAGTGATATATCCTAAACATTCAAATTTACCTTACAAATTGCGGCCATTTTGTCTGTTTTAATAAATACATTTCTACATTATGTATATTAGTGATAACTTTATCGACTTTCAGCAAGTAGGCCAATTAGACCTATTAATATAATGTTCTTTTATTTGAGGAAAAAAGAATCAGACAACTAGAATGGCAACATCTTAAAAAACCAAAATGTACTATAGAATAGTTTAGAGTACTCTGCATTCCCCTTAGGTCATGGGTGAGAAAACCAAGGTCTAGAGAGTTTGAGGGAAAGCAGTGCACATAATAGTTAAGGACATGGACTTCGGGTTAGAAAAACCTTTGTTTTAGTTTGTGTTCTGCTACTTCTGTAGCTGTTGTGATCATGAGTCAATTTCTTAGTCTAAGACTCAATTTTTTCTTTTCTAGAGTAAGGATAATATTATTATGTCTGGAATATTAAATGAAACATTGCTCATAAAGCACTTAGCACAAAAGATGGCACATACTACATTTTTCTTACCCTTATCATACTCATCAATATCTGTAAAGTTACTTGTCTAAAATTACATGATTTGAGAACTTGGACTGACCTGACTTTGCTTTATCCATTAGAATTTTTACTGTTCTGTTTTGTGATCAGCTCTTACTTGATTAAAGATATCTGAACAGCATTTATAGAAAGTATAATAAAATAATTCAGAGGTTATTTCTTAAATCTCCCTTAATCCTCTGTCTTCTCGGAGCGTATTTTTGCAGTTGCATTTACATGCAGTTTTGTTTATATGTAATTTCATTATTATAGTGGCTATATTTTATCTTCAGATATTCTTATTTAATATTTTACTGTATATTTAATAATCTGTCCTAAGGCAACTTTTTTTTTTTTTTGAGTCTGAGTCTCACTGTCACCCAGGCTGGAGTGCAGTGGCGCAGTCTTGGCTCACTGCAAGCTCCGCCTCCCAGGTTCACACCATTCTCCTGCCTCAGCCTCCTGAGTAGCTGGGACTACAGGTTCCCCCCACCACGCCCAGCTAATTTTTTGTATTTTTAGTAGAGACGGGGTTTCACCATGTTAGCCAGGATGGTCTCGATCTCCTGACCTCGTGATCCGCCCACCTCGGCTTCCCAAAGTGCTGGGATTACAGGCGTGAGCCACCGCGCCCGGCCGGCAACCTTTTAAATAAAGTGGCTTTTTCTGTTTTTGTTAAAATTTCTTGGCTGGGCACAGTGGCTCTCACTCCTGTAATACCAGCACTTTGGGAGCCCAGCAGGGGGCATTGCTTGAGCCCTGAAGTTAAAGACCAACCTGGGCAATATAGTGAGACTTTGTCTCTACAAAATAATAAACAAAATTAGCTAGGCATGGTGGCTCAAGCCTGTAGTCCCAGCTACTTGGGAAGCTGAGGTGGGAGGATTGCTTGAGTCCAGGAGTTCAAGGCTGCAGTAAGCCAAGATTGTATCATTGTACCCCAGCCTAGGCTACAGAGGAAGACCTTGCCTCAAAAAAAATTTTTTTTTCATTTTTCTCCTTGGTAATTTTATTATGAATACTACTTAAATTTTGTAGAAATACATCTCTCCCAATAGTAATACTTAATAATTGAGATGTAGAAGGAATTGCTGTATAACTTTATAGTGTACATACTGTCAGAAATACTGGTCTTAGCTAGTAAATTTAAAATGTCAGGTACCTACCACAGAGAAGATATAACCAAGTATGGCAATCATTGATAGTTGTCCCTAATACTGGTTTTCCCGCTCTTCTAATTTTTTTTCCAGTATATCACTACCTAGAATAAAAACATCATTTCCCCAGTCTTCCTTGCAGCTAGGTGTAGTAATCTGACTAAATTTTGGCAAGAGATATATAGGCAGAAGTAGTGTGTGCAACTTTCAGGATGTATCCTTAAAGGAATGGGTGCATATCCTCTTTTTCGCCCCTTCCTCCTTGCTGGCTGAATTGTGAGCATAATTGGACTGTGAGTGGAAACCCTATACTGAGAATGGGTAAAGCAGCAGTAAGAAAGAAAGTTCTTACTAACATGATGTTACACTGTCCCTACTGGCCTGCCTATCCCTGGACTTCTTTGACATGACAGAGATAAAATTCTATATTGTATGAGCCATTCACTTTTGGGCTTTCTGTCACTCATGGCCAAAACTAATCCTGATACACCAAGATAGCTTGACGAAGAATGTTTATGCCATTGTGGCCGGATGCGGTGGCTCACGCCTTTTTTAATCCCAGCACTTTGGGAGGTTGAGGTGGGTGGATCAGACAGAGGTGGGCAGATCACTTGTCTGGAGTTTTGAGACCAGCTTGGCCAACATGGCAAAACCCCATCTCTACTAAAAATACAAAAATTCGCCAGGCATGGTGGCACATGCCTGTAGTGCCAGCTACTGAGGAGGCTGAGGCAGGAGAATTGCTTGAACTCGGGAGGCAGAGGTTGCAGTGAGCTGAGATTGCACCACTGCACTCCAGCCTGGGCTACACAGCAAGACTCCATATCAAAAAAAAAAAAAAAGGAAGAAAGAAAAAAAGTTTATGCCATTGTTAAAATGTCTTTTTTTTTTTTTTAAACAGCTCACTTGTTTTATTTGAACTCTACTCTCTCCATGGTTTAAGTCAAGCTTGTCCAACCTGTGGCCTGTGGGCCACATGCAGCCCAGGACAGCTATCAGTGCAACCTAACACAAATTTGGAAACTTTATCAAACATTATGAGATTTTTTTTGTGATTTTTATTTTTTAGCTCATCGGCTATCGTTAGTGTTACTGTATTTTATGTGTGGTTCAACACGACCCCTCTTCATCCAGTGTAGCCCAGGGAAGTCAAAAGATGAGACAGCCCTGGAAGTTTTAGGAGAAGAATGGAAAGGGAAATGATTCATTCTGTCTAGCACAGGGGATCAAGAAACGTTTGCAGAGGAGTGAGACATGTGGTGTAGATTTTTGAAGTATAATATAGAAGAGAATCTAGAAAGAGGAAATAGGCATATAGACTTGAAAGAACATATGTTCAGAGACATGTAGATATTTTAGTTTTAGTTGTTTGTTTGTTTGTTTTGAGACAGTCTCGCTCTGTTGCCCAGGCTGGTGTGCAGTGGTGTGATCTCAGCTCACTGCAACCTCTGCCTCCCGGGTTCAAGCAGTTCTCCTGCCTCTGCCTCCTGAGTAGCTGGGGTTTTAGGCACATGCCACCATGCCTGGCTAATTTTTGTATTTTTAGTAGAGATGAGGTTTTGCCATGTTGCTTAGGCTGGTCTCGAACTCTTGACCTCAACTAATCTGCCTGCCTCAGCCTCCCGTAAGTGCTGGGATTACAGGCATGAGCCACTACGCCTGGCCTTAGTTTAATATTGTTGAAATCTAACATTTGAGGAAGTAAATGAGCCTAACAGTCAGCTCTTACAGGAATTTATAAGCTAAAAACTTTGGTAAGTGCTAGATACCTAGTGATGAGTTATTTTAATGTAAATTTAACATTATTTATTGCTTTTCCATTAAATTTTAGTGGGTTTTTTTGTTATGTTTTTATTTTGTTGTTGTTGTTGTTGTTTCTTATTGTACTTTAAGTTTTAGGGTACATGTGCACAATGTGTAGGTTTGTTACATATGTATCCATGTGCCATGTTTGTGTGCTGCACCCATTAACTCGTCATTTAACATTTGGTGTATCTCCTAATGCTATCCCTCCTCCTTCTCCCCACCCCACAACAGTCCCTGGAGTGTGATGTTCCCCTTCCTGTGTCCATGTGTTCTCATTGTTCAATTCCCACCTATGAGTGAGAACATGCGGTGTTTGGTTTTTTGACCTTGCGATAGTTTACTGAGAATGATGATTTCCAGTTTCATCCATGTCCCTACAAAGGACATAAACTCATCATTTTTTATGGCTGCATAGTATTCCATGGTGTATATGTGCCACATTTTCTTAATCCAGTCTATTGTTGTTGGACATTTGGGTTGGTTCCAAGTCTTTGCTATTGTGAATAGTGCCACAATAAACATACGTGTACATGTGTCTTTATAGCAGCATGATTTATAGTCCTTTGGGTATATACCCAGTGATGGGATGGCTGGGTCAAATGGTATTTCTAGTTCTAGATCCCTGAGGAATCGCCACACTGACTTCCACAATGGTTGAACTAGTTTACAGTCCCACCAACAGTGTAAAAGTGTTCCTATTTCTTCACATCCTCTCCAGCACCTGTTGTTTCCTGACTTTTTAATGATCACCATTCTAACTGGTGTGAGATGGTATCTCATTGTGGTTTTGATTTGCATTTCTTTGATGGCCAGTGATGATGAGCATTTTTTCATGTGTTTTGTGGCTGCATAAATGTCTTCTTTTGAGAAGTGTCTGTTCATGTCCTTCACCTACTTTTTGATGGGGTTGTTTGTTTTTTTCTTGTAAAATTGTTTGAGTTCATTGTAGATTCTGGATATTAGCCCTTTGTCAGATGAGTAGGTTGCGAAAATTTTCTCCCACTTTGTAGGTTGCCTGTTCACTCTGATGGTGGTTTCTTTTGCTGTGCAGAAGCTCTTTAGTTTAATTAGATCCCATTTGTCAATTTTGGCTTTTGTTGCCATTACTTTTGGTGTTTTAGTCATGAAGTCCTTGCTCATGCCTATGTCCTGAATGGTAATGCCTAGGTTTTCTTCTAGGGTTTTTATGGTTTTAGGTCTAACATGTAAGTCTTTAATCCATCTTGAATTAATTTTTGTATAAGGTGTAAGGAAGGGATCCAGTTTCAGCTTTCTACATATGGCTAGCCAGTTTTCCCAGCACCATTTATTAAATAGGGAATCCTTTCCCCATTTCTTGTTTTTGTCAGGTTTGTCAAAGATCAGATAGTTGTAGATATGTGGCGTTATTTCTGAGGGCTCTGTTCTGTTCTATTGATCTGTATCTCTGTTTTGGTACCAGTACCATGCCGTTTTGGTTACTGTAGCCTTGTAGTATAGTTTGAAGTCAGGTAGCGTGATGCCTTCAGCTTTGTTCTTTTGGCTTAGGATTGACTTGGCGATGCGGGCTCTTTTTTGGTTCCATATGAACTTTAAAGTAGTTTTTTCCAATTCTGTGAAGAAAGTCATTGGTAGCTTGATGGGGATGGCATTGAATCTATAAATTACCTTGGGCAGTATGGCCATTTTCACGATACTGATTCTTCCAACCCATGAGCATGGAATGTTCTTCCATTTGTTTGTATCCTCTTTTATTTCATTGAGCAGTGGTTTGTAGTTCTCCTTGAAGAGGTCCTTCACATCCCTGGTAAGTTGGATTCCCAGGTATTTTATTCTCTTTGAAGCAATTGTGAATGGGAGTTCACTCATGATTTGGCTCTCTGTCTGTTATTAGTGTATAAGAATGCTTGTGATTTTTGTACATTGATTCTGTATCCTGAGACTTTGCTGAAGTTGCTTATCAGCTTAAGGAGATTTTGGGCTGAGACAATGGGGTTTTCTAGATATACAATCATGTCATCTGCAAACAGGGACAATTTGACTTCCTCTTTTCCTAATTGAATACTCTTTATTTCCTTCTCCTGCCTAATTGCCCTGGCCAGAACTTCCAACACTATGTTGAATAGGAGTAGTGAGAGAGGGCATCCCTGCCTTGTGCCAGTTTTCAAAGGGAATGCTTCCAGTTTTTGCCCATTCAGTATGATATTGGCTGTGGGTTTGTCATAGATAGCTCTTATCATTTTGAGATACGTCCCATCAATACCTAATTTATTGAGAGTTTTTAGCATGAAGGGTTGTTATGTTTTTATTTTTAGAAATAGGGTCTTGCTTGTTCACCCAGGCTGGACTACAGTGGCACAATCATAGCTCACTGGAACCTCAAACTCCTGGCCTCAAGTAGTCCTTCCACCTAGGCCTCCCAAAGCATGGAAGTTACAGGTGTGAGCCACTGTACTCAACTATCATTAAATATTTTTAATAAATATATTTTGACATGTGTTGAGGAATGAAGAACAAAGCTAATATTTATTTATCCACTGATTTTTTAAGATGCTGGGTACTTATTTGAACCTTTAACAATTTTAAAAGACATATCATTACATTTTACAGATGCCCAAACTGAGACTTGGAAAGGTCAAATATCTTTCCTAGTGTGTCGTGATAGTTAAGTCATTATCTGAAAAGTGCAAAAAATAGTCATTTCCAGAATAAGTTTACTATGTACTATCTGACCTTTATTTTTCACTTTTCTAATACCAAAAGTAGAGTTATAGTCAATTTTAAAATATCTTTAGTAAAATGTAATAACAGTGATAAAACTAGAAGTGAAAATCTTTTTAAGAATTTCCATATTTTATAGCAAGTGACAAATCTAAAGGTGTTAAAATTTTAAAATGTAGTACAGTAACGTTATAAAATACGTCGTAAACATTTTGTTTTCTAGAGTCTGAATATTTTGAACAATATCTTCAAAATTAGTATGTAGCAGCCATTTCAGTTACTTCCTATAAATCTATTTCCCATTGCTATTCCTAAATGTATATTTGGATGAAAGAAACCCTCTCTTTACCTCTACTGCGTTTTCTCAGAAGTTGTACTGTTTTAACATTTAACAATTAATGGAGCTAAAAGCATGCATGATATTCTCTGTATGAGTGGCTGCATATATAAATAACACCATGCTGCACAGATTCAAATTTAGCTTCTTTTGAACAAGTCAAAATGTGTAATGTTACACAATCCCTTGATTTAAAGATAGATTGTGATTTATCAGAAAATTCTGAATGAGCTACTGTTTAATAAATTTGTCTTAAAAAAAGAAACTTTTACAGATCTAGGAATAGTTATGGAAACATCAGAGAATGTAAAATAAAAACCAGTTTTCTGCTGTGGTTTGATGTTTTCTTATTGTAATCAGCAGTGTCTAGCATATAGACTAGGTAAATATTTCCTGAATTAAGATGACTTGAAATTTAATCTGGCTAGTAAATTGTTTTCTTCCACTCACACTTTGTAGAACACCAATGCACACTTGTGCTGTGAGATATAAGAAATGTTAGTCAGGGAGTGGATAAAATGTAACTGTAGTCTGCAGAAACTAGAGATGAGAAAATGGGTGTTCCACACTGAGTTATGGGTTTATGATATTTGACCTCTTTGTTCTTTTTATATAAGTATACACAGAAAAAAACATGGAGGAGAAAGAATTTTGACAAAAATGGAAAATTTCTTTTGTTGTATAGCATCTAAAGTTTGCATGTCATGAATGTTAAAAAAAAAAGTTTAATACAAATATTCCTGAAGCTGTCTTTATGTGAATGCATTTTTAAATGCATTTTTAAAACATTACATCAATAGGTACATTTGCATCAGAATGTAAGATAGTATGTGTAAACTTTACAACATGCAAAGTATGCTGTTTATTTTGCAGATAGCACATCTAATGCTTGCAATTTTATTCTCTGATTTTCTTTCTCCTCAAAAGAAACCCCTCAACTTTTGTTCATAAAATTTACGATTTTTGTCTCCTCACTCCCCTTACCACTGAATATTTCCTGTGTGTCTTTTTTTCTAAACTCTAGTAGCTTTATATTTTCAGTGTCATCTTTATGGAAAGGAAATTTCAGAAAACGTAGACACTTGGCACTAAACTCAAATGTCACAGTTCATTTCAAATGTTACCTCCTCCATAAAACCTTTGGATCCTTTTCAGTTGGAATTAATCTCCCTATCATTTCTGCCTTTCAGATTTGTTATTTCTGTTATAGCAATTTACTTCAACACGGGGGTACATGGACCTGAGTGTGCAAATATATTCTCCACAGGGAGAAAGAGGGCTAAAATTTCAATGTTAATATAAAATAAATCAGTATGAGCATATTCTTAGATCATGTGGTATGCCATGCCTACCTTACAACCAATTACTACCGTGTATTTTCAGGGCTATGATTATGTTTAATTATGTTAGTCTAATGAGAAAAGAACAAAAATAGATTTAATATTGTAAATGGTTCACTTGTATTAAGTGAAAGCCTGATGACATCAGAGTGAACTAAAAGTTTTACAGTCATTTGAGTAGAAACAAATGATATTAAATCATTTAGGGTATACTAGACGTATTAGTCCATTTTCACGCTGCTGATTACCCGAGACTGGGCAATTTCCAAAAGAAAGAGGTTTATTGGACTTGCAGTTCCACGTGGTTGGGGAGACCTCACAATCATGACCAAGGAAGTCATGTCTCACATGGATGGTGGCAGGCAGAGAGAGAAAGCTTGTGCAAGGAAACTCCCGTTTTTAAAACCATCAGTTCTCATGAGACTCATTCACTATCAAAAGAACATCGCACGAAGGACCCACCCCCATAATTCAGTCACCTCCCACTGGGTTCCTCCCATGACATGGGAATTGTGTGAGGTACAATTCAAGACGAGATTTGGACAGGGACACAGCCAAACCATATCACTAGACTATAGGCATGTCAAACCAAAATGTAACTGAAAAATAATGGAGAAATAGCAGTCAGTACCATTTTTATGTTGACTATAATGATTCATTTTCACAAACACATTGTATGATACTAATTTGAAATGTGTTATTCATAGCTTTTATGTGCATATTCAGAAATTGTTTTGGTGTTGTATTTGAAATAAGATCTGGAAGCAAGAGGAAGTTTATCCTTATCCATAGTTGTATTTTTCTATATTTCAGTAACAATATAATAAGTCAGTGGGTGGAGGGTGTTTCACAAAACCTTTTTTCTGTCTTCATAAGGGGTTTATACATAGGTTAAGTTTCAGAAACATTGTTACAGAGTCCTTAGATCCTTATGTGATGATTGCGTGTTCAGTTGTTTTACCTATTAGACTGTAAACTCCTTATAATCTAGTAAAGGCATAGATTATATTTTATTCATCCTTGCAGTTTCAGTAGAGTCTGTCTCAGTACTTTTTCCTAGTAGTGACCCAGTAAATATCTATGCAACAAACTTGGCTTTGCTGGTGTGCAAAGTGTAATGTAAGGAAAATTAGTGACATTTTTTGCCTTTTAGTGTGTAACTGGAATGTATAGTATAGAAAACAGAGAGATAGTATATATTTTAACAACTTGAAATTCATAGGTATTAGTAGATTCCTCTTTTTGAAATTAAATATCTCCTAGGATTTTGATCACTTACAGTGTTGTATGCACTACCTTAATTAGATAATCAGTTTTTGTCTTTTTCTTAGCTGAGATCTGTAGATTGGCGACAGAGAATGAGTGATTTCCTGGCAGGGTAGAACTGAGCAAGGAGATGTAACCAGAGTGCTTCAGGGAACAAGACATTGCATCATTGCAAAAATGTAGTTTTTAGAGCAGATTGAGAACATTGGTTCATCAGGGAAGTGGAGAGGCAGGAGAAGGGACTGGGAAGAGATATGGGAAGGTACTAAAGATAACATCTTCCACCTTTGGACTATTGCCTAAAGTTACAGTGCCTAGACAACATTCCTTTTAACTTCAGTGGAAATAAAACTGGCATAAATTAAAATCCTCTCGAATAATATAGCAATTACATTTTACTTTTCAGATTCTGTTATGATAGGTTTTTGTATAATGTTGCCACAGCAGAGTTCAGCTGTCTTGCTAACTTTTTCAGTGTCTTATTTCCTGCTTAAATTGAATTACCTATTCCTGAATTTCAAAGCCATTTAAATGTAGCCTTGTCCCTGTCTACATAAATTAATTTCCCTCTGTTTTCCAACACACATTCTTTTATAGTCAAAGCACTCCTTTAGCCACAAATATACTGACGATTTTGTCGGAATGTTTTTTTCCACATATTTCCTTTTCTTGAAGTGCTACTACCTCTCCTTACCCAATGCCAATCCATTCTTCAAAGAGGTCTTGTAGTCTTTAGTGATAAATGTGACCTTCATTAAGTTCCCTTTCCGCCCAACATTTGATCTTTAGCTGCAGCTCCCCAGACCTCTCTTTTAAATTGCAGAACCTCCATTTGCAGCTCTCTATATAGGATTGGTACCTGGTTATCCCACAGACATGTAATTCAACCTGTTCAAACTTGAACTCATTTTCTTCTAATTTTCCAGAAACCTTCTCCTCTTTATATATTCCCTGTATTAGTCAATGATATCAACATCTACTTAGCCACTCAAGGTAGAAATATTAGTTATCTTCAGCTTCTTCTTCACAAATTCACATCTAAGCTGGTATCAAATCCTATTGGTTCTCTGTATGCATTGTAACAATAAGAGCTAATGTTAGTGGAGTGCTTACTGTGTGCCAGGTACTAATCTAAACATTTGACCTGTAGTAAATTAATCCTCTTAACTTTAAGAGTTAGACACCATTATTATCACTGTTTTACATAAGAAAGAAATTATGTACTTGCTAAAAAAGTATGTACCTCCCCTATGAAGCTGTCCAGCCAAAGGAAAAAAAAACTAAATATGATCAAGCCTAATTTACAGGAAATAAAAAGGAGAGAAGGACATGTTAAATTACACCAGGGGGACAGAGTCAGGAAAATCCAGACTGTGGAAAATTCTAAAAGGAAAAGGACCTAGTTTCTTCAGCTAAAAATAATAAGGAAGGAAAAATAAAAGATTGGCTAGAGCATTTAGAGATTAAAAGAGACTTGAGTCATATCAGCCAGATCTAATGTATGGATTTTATTTGAGTCCAGATTCAAACAAACAGGCAATTTAAAAATATAAGACAAAGAAATGTGTACATCAACTGAGTGTTTGATATGAAAGAATTGTTGGCTAGGTGCAGTGGCGCATGCCTGTAATCCCAGCACTTTGGGAGGCCGAGGCAGGTGACTCACGAGGTCAAGGGATCAAGACCAGCCTGGCCAACATGGCAAAACCTCGTCTCTACTAAAAATACAAAAATTAGCTGGGTGTGGTGGCGCATACCTGTAGTTCCAGCTACTCAGGAGGCTAAGGCAGGAGAATCACTTAAACCTACGAGGCAGAGGTTGCAGTGGGCCGAGATCACACCACTGCACTCCAGCCTGGCGAAAGAGCGAGACTCTATCTCAAAAAAAAAAAAGAATTGCTAAGATTTTAGGTATGATAATATTGTGGGGCTATTTGTTCATATAAAAAGCATAAGTCCATACCACAAAAGGATAAGCATCTCAGAGGCAAAGCTTGAGAGAGAAAAAAAAAGTATATTCATTGATCACTTATTTTACTCAGTGTCTTTGATAATAAAGGATTTGCTAAAGGAGGTGATAGAACATTTAGCCTAATAGCATTATCATACCTAAAATAAATTTTTATTATTTTACCAATTCATACTTCTGCAAACAAAAAGATTATTATTGTATCATACCTCCACAATAGTCAGTGTTTGTTTCACAGAAATATGGGAAATTCAAGGAAATAAGAACTAAAATTTTTAGAACCTCTATAAAATGATAATAATAATAAGTAATAGTCAACATTTCAGTGATTAATATGTGCCA
Organism: Symphalangus syndactylus; assembly: GCF_028878055.3. Taxonomy (NCBI): domain Eukaryota; kingdom Metazoa; phylum Chordata; class Mammalia; order Primates; family Hylobatidae; genus Symphalangus; species Symphalangus syndactylus. Next base: position 41,861,851 of record NC_072431.2, read on the forward strand.
GGCACCCTGTCATGAGTTTATAACTTTAATTTATTTCATCCTCCAACAACTTTGTGAGGGGGAGGTATCATTATTATTCTTATTTTACAGGTGGGAAAACTGAGCTATGGAGACATTAAGGAATTTTCCCGGAGTTACATGGCAATCAGTGAAGTTTAGGATTCAAACCCAGGCATTTGACATGGAGCCTGTGTCTTTATTGTTACGCTGCACTTCTTCTCTTTTTACTATGATACTAGGTGCTTTTAATATTAATCTCATTTATTTCATTTTCCTGGGAAGGTCTTAATTTCTGTTTTATTTTCAAAATACAGTTTTGCTGGATATATTATAGAGTTCTTGGTTAATAGTTCTTTGGGTTTTTTTATTTTTAAGCACTCCAGATTTGTTTTTCTACTGCCTTCTTGCCTTTATGCTTTCAGATGACAAATCAGCTGTTAATCTTACTCATACTTCTTTATTTTTATTTTTATTTATATTTTTATTTTTATTTTTAGAGACAGGATCTTACTCTGTTGCCCAGGCTGGATTGCAGTGGTATGATCATAGCTCATGGCAGCCATGAACTCCTGGGTTCAAGCAATCCTCCCACCTCAGCCTCCTGAGTAGCTAGGACTACAGGCATGTACTGGCACACCTGGCTTATCAATCTTATTGAAGATTCCTTGTACATAAGAACATAACAAGTTGCGTTTCTCTTGCTGCCTTCAAGATTTTCTCTGTGGCTTTCAATAGCTGATTATAATGTGTCTTTGTGTGGATCTCTTTGAATTTATTCTACTTGAAGTTCATTTAGCTTGTTGGATATGGATATGTAGATTCATGTCTTTCTTTAAATTTGGGAAGTTTTCATCCACTATTTTTTCAAACATTGTTTCTACTCCTTTCTCTCTCTCTTCTCCTTTTGGCATATCCATAATGCATACTGGTCCACTTAATGGTGTCTTACAGGTTCCATAGGCTCTGTTCACTTTTGTTCATTCTGTTTTCTTCCTGTTCCTTAGACTGAATAATCTCCATTGACCTATCTTCAAGTTTACTGGTTCTTTTCTTCTGCCTACTCATATCTTCTGTTAATCCCTCTAGTGAATTTTTCATTTTAGCTATCATAACTTTTAGCTCTGTAATTTCTATTTGGTTCCTTTTTAAAATTTCTGTTTCTTTATTGATATTCTCATTTTGTTCATACATTGTTTTCCTGGTTTCCTTTCATTCTTTTGTCTATGGGTGTCCTTTTGCTCTTTGAGCATATTTTAGATAGGGAATTTGTTGCTAGTAAACCTGCCTACAAGAAATGCCCTAATGGGAGATCTTCCAGCTGAAATGAAAGGAACCTAGACAGTAACTTAAAAGCATATGAAGAAAAAAAGAACTCCAGTAAAGGTTACTACTCATATAAATAGGAAGGGAACATAGCACTTTGAAGGAAAGAACTAAAAGCCAGTATGACTGGAGTACAGAGAGCAAGGATTGCGGTTTGAGATAAGCAACCAGAAAATACAGGACATAGTAGACCATAATGAGAACTTCTGTTTGTTTAATAACAAGGACTTTTGGCTGGCTGCAGTGGCTCACACCTGTAATCACAGCACTTTGGGAGGCTGAGGTGGGTGGATCGCCTGAGGTCAGGAGTTTGAGACCAGCCTGGCCAACATGGTGAAACCCCATCTCTACTAAAAATACAAAAAATTAGCCAGGGATGGTGGCGGGTACCTGAAATCCCAGCTACTCGGGAGTCTGAGGCAGGAGAATCGCTTGACACAAGAGACAGAGGTTGCAGTGAGCTGAGATCACATCACTACACTCCAGCCTGAGCAACAGAGTGAGACTCTATCTCAAAACATTAATAATAATAATAATAAAGTCTTTTGTTTGTTTACCCTAGAGCAATGGGAAATGTTTGAAGTATGTTTAAATTATCAACAACCCGATTTTAATTGAGGCTTATAGAGGTTAAATAACTCTCTCAAGGTCATACAGTGATTAAGCAGTAAAACAAAGGTCATAATCCAGGAATGTTTGGATCTAACATCTGTATCACCCCATTTCTTAGAAATACAAATCTAAGAAATGTGTAAAAAATTTAAAGGCTGAAGTTTCTGTGACCTGACATTATTATTATTTCAGCAGATGAATGCCTACTATGTTGAGAGATGTGATTTTACCCTTTGCAAATGTAGTCACATTTACATTAATTTTGTTAGCTCTGCTTGTGACCTGTTGCTTCTCAGTAAACAGGTGAACCACAGTTTTCAACAGTGAACATTGGAATAAAGATACGTTTGATCTATTCTTATGATTTCTTCTACTTTTCAGTTCCTGCTCTCTAAGGGACAACTAACAATGAAGGTACTTATGTACCAGATAGTTTCCAAGTATCATTTTGTCTTAGACTTAGTGATATTAAGTAACTGCTCCTAGTTGACATAACTAGTACTGGTTGTAACTAAGATTCAAATTCATATTTCACTAACTGAAGACCATACTGTTTCTACTACAATACTCTCAAAGAATATAAAACAAACTTGTGTTCAAGAGACCTTAGTATGGATATTTAGAAATAGAAAATATCATCCTCAGTGCATACTTGCTAGTTGATTGAATGACAGAAACAGGATTATGAAAGAAAAGAATTCTAGAATCTGCTAGTGTGTGCCCTGAGGTGATCTTATGAGACACATTCTTCAACCCACTTATAAACTGCCAATCTCTCTCATTTAATTATCTTTATTTTTGTGTACCTCAGTTATAGTATTGATATTCAGTAAGGGAAGAGACTTGAAGAAAGCTATCAGATGGAAAGTTGTTTGGTCTCAAAGATTCTGCCTGACAGCACATTCCTAGGTAGGAATTTTTAGCCATTTATTCATTTATTCATTATATTGTATGCTTCACATACTGTCACTCATTCACTCATTTATTCATTCTACAAATAATTTGTGGAGTGCTGCTTATGTGTTTCCACTGTCTAGATACTGGGGTTACTGTGGTCAACAAGGTGAAGTTTCTTCTTTCATTAAGTTTACTTTCTAGTGGGGAGAAGTAAACAAATATGTAAGTAAAATATTCTCAATTATTGGTAAGAGCTCCAAACAGGGTGGAGGAAGGAAAATGTGATAGCATATACAGGGACAGGTAGAATTGAGGGCAACATACATGTAATAGTCAAGAAAGGGCTCCCTGACGAAGTGACACTTGTGTTGAGAAATGAATCACCAGAAAGAGCCAGGTGTCGCATTGTGAAAATCAGAGGTTATAGTGATCACAGTGCCAGTGAGGCTGGAATGTAGTGAGCTGTGGGAATAAAGGTAGGCAGATATCATTTTTAAAAAAAGTTTAAACTTCTTTCTAATGTGAAGAGAAGCCACCGGAAGATTTTTTATTTGATTTTACTTTTTTAAATTAAAAAAATATACAGACAGGGGCTCAGTATGTTGCCCAGGCTGGTCTTGAACTCCTGGGCTCAAGCAGTCCTCCCATCTCAGCCTTTGACTCCAAGTGCTGGGATTACAGGCATGAGCCACCGTGGCTAGCCTGGAAGATTTTTTTGGTTGGTTGATTTTAATAACCCCTCCTGCACCATGTTTAATTTGAGACTGTTTCATATTCAACTTTTCTCCTAGTGGAGGTTTTTATGGAGGACACTAGTACATAAATGGTATTAAAGCATTATTATAAATTCTTTATGCAGTGTATGAATTTATATTTTTGGTTGCATTCTTCTGTGTTGCCCCTAAATTATTTGCCCTTGCTAGCATATTTAAGAAACTTCCATTATCTTGAGAAATTCATGGTTATGATTTATTCCTTGATTTAATAAGCTCTATGTTCTTTTTGAGTTACTTACCGAATTTATAAAAGTAAAAAATGCACTGTTCTTCTTTTCTTCATTAGGAGCTTATCTTCTACTGGAGAGACAGACACATAAACTGGTCATCATAGCTGTGGTAGATGGCACAGTAGAGGTGTATGTTTAATGTTTTTTGACTATAGAAAGCATGATATGATCCTTATGGGTGGGAAAGGCCACATCAAAAATATTCAGTCTATGGAGATTTCCGCCCCCTGCGTTTTGAAGCAGAGTATAGGTATCACTATTTGAACAGTGATGCTGATGCTGCAAAAAATATGTAAAAACAATTTATGTTTTCCACCTTTATAGGAAAATAAAGTAGCATGTCTTGACACGTGAAAAAGTTGAATTCTCATAGAAGTAGAGAGTGAAAAAGTGTTATGTTGCATTTTGTTACTGTTGCCCTCTTCCCCTTCCTTTTTCCCTCATCCCTTTTCTTTTGTATTTATAAGTTTACATGAGGTGAGAAGATAAAATGTTAAAAGTTTTGAAGGAAGGCTTCATAGCAAATTTTGCCACTATGTTTTTTGAGCATTGGGCCGTATGAGTATAAACAAAGGAATTGATTTCTCTCTGATCGTGTGATAATGTCCTCTGTTGGTCCTCAACTCGGTGCCTAGATCTTTCCCCAATTCAAAACCCGAGGTATAGATATACAGTGCTTTTTTGCCATAATATTAAGCAGACAGTTTCATAACTAAGACACACCAGAGTGGTACATGAGAATGCCTGTACAACTGGAATGGGCAACATGACCATAGAGAAAATGATGTGATTTTTAAGTGTGTTTGCCAAGAAGCAGGAGGAAGGCTCTCAGAAAGTTAAATCTAGGCAGATTCCTAAAATGAAAATGCAGTTACAAATAAATGCAGAGTACCACACGCAAGGATTAAATCAAAAAAGACTGTGGTGTTGTGCAAATATTTCATATATACAGTGAGTATTAAAAGAAATGATAAAAACAGCAGATGTAGCAGAATTTCAAGTGAAGATCAGAAGCTTTTCTATAAAATTGACCTTTAAAGTTAATTGCATGTACAGGGGTTCGAGACCAGCCTGGGCAACATGGTAAAATCCCTGTTTCTACTAAAAATACAAAAATTAGCCAGACGTGGTGGTGCGTACCTGTAGTCCCAGCAACCAGAGAGGCTGAGGTGGGAGGATCCCTTGAACCCAGGAGACAGAGGTTGCAGTGAGCCAAGATCAGGCCACTGCACTGCAGCCTGAGCAACAGAGTGAGACTCCTCCTAAACAAACAAACAAACAAGCAAACAAGTTAATTGCACATAGTATTTACTCATGAAACCAGCCTCTTCCTACAGAAGACAATTTCTAACATAGAAAGGATATCTTGAGACTGAAGAAGAGGACGATAGGCTTCTAAAAAAATGGTAGATTAACATACACACTTACTTCAGCTAACTGTTGAAGCCCCATTAATTATATAGGAAAAAAAAGATTTTCAAAAAGGCATAAGCAAAGAAACAGGAGGAGAATGAATACCAACAAAATTCTGGAAGCTGGAGAGCAATAGATAAATAGTGACTGATTTATCAGATTGAGAGAACTGAATAACTGAATTATCAGATGACAGTGAAGAAAGCCTAGAAAAAACAGTTTACATATTTGAAACTCCGAAAGGCTCAGCAATTAGCAGTTCTGTGTATCTCAGGAATGGGCAGGAGGGGAGAAGAAGGTTATAGTTATAGGTACAGGCGAAGCTCTACATATAAAAACTATATGAAAATGGGAAATGTTTATTAAACATTCATTAAACATACAAAGTCTGTTCAACTAGTTAGATTCCTCAGTCTCCTCCACTTAACACAGTCAGGTAACAGTGCCTCCTTTATCCCTTTATCCAGAAGAAGACTGAAAGACCTTTAGGGATGTACAGTTCAATCTCATTGGTGTACAGTCATCACCACCATCCATCTCCAGAATTCTTTTCATCTTTCAAAACGAAAATTGTATACACATTAAACAATAATGCCTCATGGCCACTTTCCCCTGGCCCTGGCCCTTGGTGACCCACCATTTTACTTTCTGTCTCTATGATTTTGACTACTGTAAGTACCTCGTATATGTGAGATCATATAGTATTTGTCTTTTTGTTACTGGATTGTTTCACTTAGTGTCATGTCCTTGAAGTTTCATGCATGTTGTAGCATGTGCCAGAATGTCCTTTCGTTTTAAGGCTGAATGATACTCCTGTGTATGTGTGTGTATGCCATATTTTATTTATTCATTCATCTGTGGATGGACTCTTGGGTTGCTTTTGCCTCTTCACTATTGTGATATCAACATTTTAAAGTGACATTTTTATTTTGTTTATTAAGCATAGATTAAATTTTGCTGTACCACATTTAAATATTAAAGATTGCTTTCGTTTGCTGATGTTTGAAGTTCTTTCAATGTCAACAAATAAACTGGTTTGTTTTTGTCATTTTTGTCCTAATTCAGAAAACAAATAATTGTATCCACTTTGGTTATTATATAAAAATAATTATCATTACTTTTTTTCTTAACGTTGGTTTTTGAAATAAAAAAGACATCTTGATGTGCCATGTAAAAACTTTGAGCAGATACACGCAACTGAAGAATTTAGTGAAGATCTTCTTCCTTCATTGGCTTTCATTTTCCTATTAGTTCACTTCATGCTTCTATTCCTTTAACAAATTTTAAAATGCAAAAAAATCAAAACCACCATGGTAGCTATCTCAGTGTGACACAGGGATTGAACACTCTGATCTGATTGCCACTCACTAACACATATGGTATGCATTTAAATTTCTCAGCCTATTCTTTCTGGGTTACTGAGAAATACTGTTATTTATTATTAGAAATACAAGTTTAAATACACTATTATTTCATTAAAAATATGAACACTTAGAAAAATTTCCATTTAAAGTATTTGATTATGGCTGGTCTGAGAGCCCTGGTGTTTATACCTAATTGATCACAACCAGTTACAGATCAAAGTCCATGAGTATATAGAAATATTTTTCCCAAAGAGCAAAAATTTACCTCACTGGAAGATGTGTAGCACTTGCCAATTTAGTTATATCTTTAGTTGTGTATATGTTAATAGTAAGTACTGAAAAATTAAGAGTAATAAGCTCTGGTATATGATTTTAATTATTTCTTATTGACATACGTATTTTAATGGAAGAAATAAGACAAGTTTCTAGAAGTTAACTTTTCCCTTTTTTTAAGTTTGTTAAATTTACTTCCCTATAAAAATTGTTTATTAATTTAGAACTTATGTTTGGAGGCCAGATGTGGTGGCACACACCTATAATCCCAGCACTTTGGGAGGCTGAGGCGGGTGGATCACCTGAAGTCAGGAGTTCGAGACCAACCTGGCTAGCATGGCAAAACCCCTTATCTACTAAAAATACAAAAATTAGCTGGGCACAGAGATGCATGCCTGTAGTTCCAGCTACGCGGGAGGCTGAAGCAGGAGAATTGCTTGAACCTGAGAGGTGGGCGCCACTGCCCTCCAGCCTGGCGACAGAGCAAGACTCCGTCACAAAAAAAAAAAAAAAAAAAAAAAAAAAGAAATTATGTTTGGAGTACAAATTATTTCAGAATACAGTGTCAGAAGAGGCATAATGATGTTTTGGTCAAGGACAGACTGTATATATGACAGTTGTCCCATAAGATTATAATACCATAATTTTACTTTTTATTTTCTATGTTTAGATATGTTTACCTATACAAATACTTTCCCTATTCACATTTCAGGCCTATCTCTATTAGAAACACCATTGTGTTACAGTTGCCTACAGTATTCCGTACAGTATCATGCTGTACAGGTTTGTAGTCTAGAAATAACAGGTTATACAATATAACCTAGGTATGTAGTGGTCTTTACCATCTAGGTTCATGTAAGTACACTCTGTGATGTTCATACAACAAAATCACCCAACAACACATTTCTCAGAACATATCCCTGTGGATAAGTGATGCATGACTGTAAATTGTAATTATGTTTAGTAAATAAAATTGTTTTACTCTATTTGCTTTACACATCCCTTCAGAAACACACTTTTTAAATCCTCCATGTATTTGGAATCATAACATAGGAATAGATATGAGGTTTTTACTTGAAATTATGAGGAATCATTGTGCAAAAATAACAGTATGAAATATTTATAGAATTTTAATTTGATTACGGCCTCTCGTTAAAGGAAAACTTATAATATTTATTCTGTTAACCACAGTTTTCAGATTACAGTTTAGTTTTAGCTTTCGTTAGAAATGTTAAGTAATGATTTTCTTAGTATGTTGCTTAGTCTGCATTAAAAGTCCATTTTTGTTTCACATACATTCATTTTTATCTCACCAATAAAGTTATGATATGCTTAAACATGGAAACTGCATATCTTTTGGCTTACTCTTAGTTGCTCATAAAGGATATTTAATGAATGACCAGCTAATGGCTAAAGCAGGATCAGAAATGCCAGGTTAATTCTGAAATCTCTGATTCTGCCTTTAGTTTTGTGGCAGTTGTGTTATTCGTTATACTTGTTTGGTGAAAATTCTTTCTTCTTTTTTGTTTTATAAAGTACTTTGTATTTTTCAGCCTTTCATATGTGTAAAAAATGTTAAATCTTAAATCAGTCAGGATTAAGAAGGGATTTTGAAAGATTGCCTGCTTCTACAAGTTAAAGTTTGTGGGGAAATTAAGATAGTGTGTTATACATAAAGCTGAAAATAATGATAAAAATGATCATAAGTTTAGTACTTTCATTTTGGAAAACCAAACCTCAGAGTGACTTGATCTATATTGCACAGCTAGTTTATGGTGAGACTCTGGTATTGGTGTTGAATTCCTAGTCCAGTGTTCTTTTTCTGAAAATTAAGTGACTTTCTTCATTTCTCTTTAATGTATTCTATTCTTCTTTCCGTATTGCTTTAGAAAAAGGATTATGTATCAGGCCTATTACTGTTAATGGTATCACCATTTCCCACAACAAGATATCAACTCTTTATATCACTTTAGATTGCTGTTTTCTCCGGCTTCAAATAATCAAAACTTAAAAGTGCCTGTGATCTATCTTCAATATCTTTTGCATCCTTTGTTTTCCTTTCACTCCCACCACCACCCTATCAGGTCATGCTTAGATTGCCATATTAATTTACTTTCTGGTTTCTCTGTCTCCAGTATCATGTCTCCTCTTCTTACTTTTTGTGTATAACAGTGCCACATAAACACATCTGAGGTCATGATTTTTTTTTCACACCTTTGTTTATGGTATTTCCTTTTTCTAGGAGATACTTTTTCTGTCTCTCCATGTATATTTTAATGTTGCACATTCTTTTTTTTTTTTTTTTTTTTTTTGAGATGGAGTCTCGCTCTGTCGCCCAGGCTGGAGTGCAGTGGCACAATCTCGGCTCACTGCAAGCTCCGCCTCCCGGGTTCTCGCCATTCTCCTGCCTCAGCCTCTCCGAGTAGCTGGGACTACAGGCGCCCGCCACCACGCCCGGCTAATTTTTTTGTATTTTTAGTAGAGACGGGGTTTCACCGTGGTCTCGATCTCCTGACCTCGTGATCCACCCGCCTCGGCCTCCCAAAGTGCTGGGATTACAAGCGTGAGCCACCACGTCCAGCCAATGTTGCACATTCTTGGAGACTCAACTAAAATCTCATTTCCTTCTCTGTACTGGCCATGTCTACCTAAAACGAGTGTGACTTGTAAAATCTGGGGCCAGGTAGCATGTGTAATCATTTGACATCTTGAAACAGAATCCTTTTATCGGAGAGTGCTAAAGCAGAAAAAGACCTTAGATACCACTTATAATAGTCACCTAACTACAGGTGAGTTAGTGGTTTTCCTGGAATTAAATGATTAACATAAGTACTTAGAGAGTTCAGGGCAGAGATGCAAGTAAACTTAAGTCCCTAACCTCTAATTCCAAAATTCCTTCTTATGTAACACACTTCCTATCACTGTCAAGTGCATTGTCTTTTTAGATGCTTGTTCATGAGTGCATTTATTATTTCCTCAGTTTGAGGCCATGAGTCTTGTTTTAAACTTTTTTGTTCTCCCCTTAATATTTTGCACATAATAGGCCTTAATTCATTTTTTATTTATTTGGTAGAGAACATTTACTTTCAGATAAAAGTGTAAGACTTTATTTTCATTTGTACAGATATTATAGCCAAGGATTTTACTGCTTTTGTTTAAAAGGATGGAAGAAGTGTTTTTAATAGTTCTTGGTAGTTAGCATTCTACAAAATAGAATTGAAAAATTCTCTGGTTTTATGGTTTCACTTGTTTAAAATGTTAAAAAACATTGATTAGAGTACAAAACTAGAAATGTTATCAATATTTCTTCATTGTTTTAGTGTTTTCAATTTCTAAGGAAATAAAATATTTTATAAAAAATAATTTTGTGACAGATTGTTAAATGGAAATGTAATAATTCTGTTATCTTAGTTTCTAAGCCATTGAAAACTATACAGTCATTTTAGGCTTTAAAGTTTTATGAATATATTTGATTTAAGGTACATAAAGCAAAAGGAATTGTAGGAAAGTATATATAAGTGTATAGATAATTGAATATATACACTTTAAAATTCTTTTGCAAGTCAGCATGAATAAAAATGGTACTTTAGAGAGCAGCTTAAATACCTCTCAGGTGAATAAAGCATGGGCTTCATGCTTGTAGTTGGGGATATATGTATCATCTGCTGTAGATGTATTACAAAGGTGATGTCAAGGTGAAAGCAGGCTTCTAGAATGGTTGGAAATCATTGATATTCTGACTTGGAGGCTGTAAATGGCTCGGTGGCAGATGGAGTCTTTGTCAAGGAAGAAAAATGGCAGCTTTGGAGCACATAGATGTTTTGCTAGCAGCTCAGCATATAGGCTGTGACCTTCTAGTATTCAGGAGTCTTTTCCATGGTCTAATAAATTGTTCTCAGCTTTTATTCACCTAAAGTAGATAAATAGTAGTCATCACATTTCAGTACAAATTGAGGTGTTTCATTATAAAGAAACATAAATATATTTTATTGTCTACTTTTTAAAGAAATAAGCTTTTAAGAGAATGTGCATTTCTTGTATCAGAAATATTTCTCAGTTGGTTTGCAAGAGTAAAAACATCTCAGATGTTTTTCAATCAAAAAAATTGGTTGAAAAAAATTTTTTTTAGAATCACAGAATATTAAAGCCTAACAATGTGCTAGAAACCCTGAACCAGTCCACTTATTTTCCAGATGAAGAAGTAAGGGTCAGAGATTGAAACTTAACTAAGACTACCTAGTTAGTTCATGACTCTTAAATTATGACTTGTTATAAAATATCTTTAGTTATAGGTAAAACTGTCTTTTAATAAAACTTATAATACCCACAGAATACACCTAATTATTCATGACAGGTGCATAATGATAATAATAATTTCAGAGACTTTTATTTATTTTTCAATTGCAGGTATTTTTACTGGAAGGAATTCAGAATTTTCATTTTAATTTGCTTTTGTTTGTTTGTTTGTTTTGAGACGGAGTCTCTGTTGCTCAGGCTAGAGTGCAGTGGTGCATTCTTGGCTCACTGCAGCCTTTGCCTCCTGGGTTCATGTGATTCTCCTGCCTCAGCCTCCTGAGTAGCTGGGATTACAAGCATGTGCCACCATGCCTGGGTAATTTTTGTATTTTTAGTAGAGGCAGGGTTTCATCATGTTGGCCAAGCTGGTCTCAAACTCCTGACCTCAAGTGATCCACCCACCTCGGCCTCCCAAAGTGCTGGGATTAAGTGTGAGCCACTGCACCCAGCCTTAATTTGCTATTAATATATTACTATATAGAAAAATTTTGTTGAATGGAGAGTTTATATCTGGATTATAAAGTTATATATGCATAACTCTGTTATTCCTCAATAAATATTTTATATGAAGCAGAACCAATTAAAGTATATATCTTGTGTTAACTTATTTGGGTATTTTTTAAAGTCCTTTCTTGTAGAAATATTGCATTTTATATTAAAATATTTAAGGGTTTTATAAATTATTTATAGATATACTGAGATATTTTGAAAAATTGCTGCATTTATCAGTGAGCATTTCTTTCAGTTTTAAGGGGAATCTATGTCACTATGAGAGTATTATGTGAAATATGTTCAGTTGGACAGTTGATCTATATTGAAGAGTAATAAGTCATGGTTAAAATTAAAAGTAGAGGCATTACACACCTAAAACCTATGAAAGCACTTAACAATTGCAAAAGTTATAGAAAGAAATCACTGTACATCACAAAAGAAAGTGACTCTGTTTTAGAGGGTGAAGGTTGCTACTTTCAACATTATAGGTAGTCCTTTGCAAGCTAGTGTCTAAGAAGTGCTAAAGAGAAATTTAAGAAGTTATACTAAAATGTGCATTTTCTAAAGATATAATTATGTAGCAATTTTAGATTTGTTTTTGATGAAGAGAAAAGTTTGAAAAGTTAGAGTTGAAAGCTTCCAAAATCCTCAATTTTTTTAAAGGATAAAACTGGTCAGATCTTTCATATCGAATGTGGACATGAAAAATATGAACAACAAAATCATAAGTGAAAATACTGTTTTTATCAATGAATATGTTGATATGTGGGTATTTTACCTATTATCTACTTTAATATAAAATAAATGCAATCAGAGGTTATATGATGATCACTAAATTCTTCAACTATTAAGTGCCTAGTTACTTGCATGTGCTAAGGATAAGGTACTAAACAACAGTGACTCTGCACTCATGGAGCTTTTCATTCTATCAGTGAAAGAGATAAATAAGTTATATGTAGTATATTAGATGGCAACTAACACTTAGGAGAAAGGTAAAGCAAATTAAGAGTCATGAGTATGAATTAGCCAGGGGTATGAATTAGTATTTGTTACAGATTGGCCACTGAAGACCTCTCCAATAAGATGACAGTTTTGCAGAGATCTTAAGGAAGTGAGGGAGTTGAACCATGTAGATATCTGAGTGAGAACTGTTCCAAAGAAAACAGTAAATGCCACGATACTGAGAGAAATTGTGCTTAGCATATTCCAAGAATAATAGGGAAATCAGAATGGCTAGAGTTGTGTGAGCAATGAGAGAAAGTTACAAAGGAAGCCAGAGAGATTTCACATAAATCAACATTTAAGCATTTAAGTCCTTTTTTTTTTTTAAGAGAAGATTGAAAAAATACTCTTTAAGCTTAACCAAAGCCCACATTGTTGCCAAACCAGTGGTATCCAAAGTAGTTTTAGTAGAGCATTGGTTGTATGGAGTACTTCATGTTAAAAGTTTCCATGGTCAAGTAAGTTTGGAAGACATAGGGTTAACGTTAAAAGGTTTTGTTTTATTTATTTTTTTATGTATATTTTTTATTTTTTTTAATTTATGCTTTAAGTTCTAGGGTACATGTGCACAATGTGCAGGTTTGTTACATATGTATACATGTGCCATGTTGGTGTGCTGCACCCATTAACTCGTCATGTACATTAGGTATATCTCCTAATGCTATCCCTCCCCCGACCACCCCGCCCCCAACAACAGGCCCTGGTGTGTGATGTTCCCCTTCCTGTGTCCAAAGGGTTTTGTTTTATTTAACAACTTTTTCTGAGCCTTTTAAAATGTGTTAATGTGTTTTGTGAACCTCCAACTTATTTGACCCTTCCTTCAAAGAACATCTTACGGGACTAGTGTTTTTCATGCTTTGGTAAATGCTGTATTAGACAATCCTACAGGTTAACTAGAGGTTAATAAAAGGATTTTCTACAATCGATTGCTGTTTCATAACTTCTCTACTATTTTTTTTTTTTTTTTGAGACGGAGTTTCACTCTTGTTACCCAGGCTGGAGTACAGTGGCGCGATCTCAGCTTACTGCAACCTCCACCTCCTGGGTTCAAGTGATTCTCTTGCCTCAGCCTACAAAGTAGCTGGGATTACAGGCACTCGCTACCACACCTGGCTAATTTTTGTATTTTTAGTAGAAACGGGGTTTCACCATGTTGGCCAGGCTGGTCTCAAACTCTTGATCTCAGGTGATCCAACCGCCTTGGCCTCCCAAACTGCTGGGATTATAGGCATGAGCCACTGTGCCTGGCCTTCTCTACTGTTCTTGGCCTGTTTTTAACAAAGACTACATTTCTTTTTTTCCCCCTAAATATTTCTCAAATCCATCTTTTCTTCTCTGTTCATGATGCTTAAATCTTAATGTAGATTTGCATCATGTCTCACCTGGGCTGTCACAGTAACCCCCTAACTAGTGTCTCTGCCCCTAGTCTTGCTGTGTCCAAGTTCATCATCCTCTCAGTGATGATATAATTGACATCACAAATCAAACTAGGTTATTTACCTACTTAAACTCCTTTATTAGCTTCCAACCACTACAGAATAAAATTTAATCTCATTTACAGGGTATATGAAATCTTCCACAGCCTGTCTCCTGCTTACATCTAAAAGTAATGCCTCAATCTCCCATACTTAGTCTCCAAATGTTAAATGATTTATACTTCCTTAAAGCAAGAGGTGTGTGTATAGTCCTTTTGCCTTTACTCAGTACTGTTATCCCTTCCTGACATAGCCGTCCCCTGTGAGAAGGCTTCCAAGTTTAGAGCAAAAGTAGTCTACAGAAACACTCTCAAGCTCTTCCTGGGTAAGTCAGGTGCACTCATGTATAACTCTTATCAAAACACTGAAAATAGTGAAATAAAAATATGTATTTGTGTTTTTTCTGCTGTGTGTATCTGATACGGATACATTGTAACTGTGCTAAGTGCCTACTACTTTAAGTGGATACCCAGTAAATGTTGAGATTAACTTGACTAAGTAGTTGAAGTCCTGATGAAAAGATTGTTCAGTTCCTCTTCTCCTGTAGTTCAGAACCTGTTTGGATCATACATTTAAATGTAGAAATATAAAGCTTTTAGAAGAAAACATAGGTGAAAACCTACAAGACAAAACTTAGTGAAGAGTTCCTCCACATGATGCAAAAACATGATCCATAGAAGAAAAAAATCTGTAAATTGGACTTTATCAAAATTACAAACATTTGCTTTGCAAAATGCCCTGTGAAGATGATGAAAATCAAACTACATACTGGGAGGAAATATTTGAAAACCGCGTATCTGACAAAGAACTCTTATCTAGGATATATAAAAACTAAAAACTCAGTAGTAAAAAGGCAAACAGTCCAATTAGAAAATGGGCAAAAGATATTCATTTCTCCAAAAAGGATATACGGATGTGAGCTGAACACATGAAAAGATGTTCAGCATCACTAGCCATCAGAGAAATTGAAAAATGACATATTACCACAGACCTATTAGAACAGTTGAACCCTTTTAAGATCAGCCTGCGCAACACAGCAAGACCCCGTCAAAAAAAAAATAAAATTAAAAATAGTGACAATATGAATTGCTGGCAAAGATATGAAGAAATCAGACTCTCATACATTACCAGTGGAATGTAAAATGGTACAACCACTCTGAAAAATAGTTTGCAGTTTAAAAAAAAAAAAAAAGGAAGAAACACATACTTACTATATAAGCTAGTGAGCAGAGATTCCACTGCACTCCACCATAGGTGATAGAATGAGACCCTGTCTCAAAAGCAAAAAAACAAAAAACTATTAGGTTTTTTTTCTTTCTACCTCCCTACCCATATCTGAGAAATAAAGTGTTTCACCTCCTTACTAAACCTAAAACTTCATGCTTTTTTATTTTTATTCACTTCTGCCTCTTCTAGAGGCTTGCTTCATTGATCTGCCAAAAGACATTCATTTTTCTCCCTCATGACTGGTTTATTTCATTGTTATCCAAAGGATTGTCCTGGCATGAAATAAAGTGATAAACAGAAGTGCAAACAAAACCTTAAACCTTCACTTCCCTCAAGTGTTTGTGTTAGCATATTAAAGATATATATCTATGTTAATATAAGTAGCTCTATGTCATTCATTTTAACTACCATATAGTATTTCATTATAAAAACATACCACGATATTTTTATTTATTCATTTTCCAATATTTCCAAGGTTTTACTCTACAAATAGAACTGCAATTTACATTCATATACATGACTTTTTATGTGCATGTATGGGAACTTTTCTGGGTGAGATATCTAGAATTACTGTATTACAGTCTACATGCAGCTTTGACTTTACTATATGTTGCCTAATTTCTTTCTATATAATTGTACCAGTTTATGTGACCAATGCATAAGAGATTTCTGCTCTACTTTTTTGGCATTTGCTTAATTTTTGTATTCCCATTTTCTGCATATAGAGCCTGCTTTGAAGTCCAATAAATTTTACTTCTACAATACAATTTTTAAATTTCTTTCTCTACTTTAACCAGCTCAGAAGTAAAAAAAAAAAAAAAAAAAAAAAAAAAAACCCTACTTCTGTATATGAATAACTTTTGTATTTATCCATCCCCTCATTTGTCACTCTTCTGCCACACCTTAGTACAAAACCTCACTTTTGCCTAAATTATCTCAGGAGACCAAATATTGCAGTATCCTTATTGTCAATTTCTTCCTGCTTCAATTCATCCTCCTTAAAGCTGCTAGATCAATATTTCTAAGCAGGTAGTTTACCATTGTTTGCAGCATTACATTTAAACACTTAGTGTGTTATTTAAGGTCATCTCCAATAACTTCTTAAAGTACATTTTCAGCCAAATAAATACCTCTCCCACTATTTTTTACATATGTCCTTTGTACTAGCCAGACTATATTACTTTACTGATTGATTGAGTCATTCAAACAGTATATACATAACAAGCTCTTATGCTGCCCAGGTACAGGTTGAGTATTCCTTATCTGAAATGGTTGGGTCTGGAAGCTTTTGGAATTTCAGATTTTTTCAGACTTTGGAATATTTCCATATATATAATGAGATATCTTGAGGAGGGGAGACACTCAGGTCTAAACACTGAATTTGTTAGTTTCATCTACACCTTATACACATAATCTGAAGGCAATTATATATGATATTTTAAATAATGTGCAACATGTCACATAAGGTCAGGTATGGAATTTTTCACTTGTGGCATCATGTTGATGCTCAAAAAGTTTCAAATCTTGGAGCTTTTCGAATTCTGGATGTTCAACCTGTATATTAACTCTTGCATGTTGTAGGTGCTGCTGCTATAAAAGGAACAACTCATGATTCCTGTTATTAGGGAGCTTGGAGGCCACCTTAAGCTATTCTCAGAATATATCCAGTGCTTTTCAGCTTTTGATCCTTAGCTGATGTTCGCCTTCCCCTTTGGATGCCTCTTTTCCTAGTTCCTCCACCTACCCACCTTTGTTATTCAAATTCCTACACTACTTTCCAAAGCCTACTTCAGATGTCATTTTTTCGTAAACCTTTTTTCTGACATCCTCAGTTAATTTTGCTCTCAGAGTACTTTATTTATACCACTCTTATGGTATAAATGGTAGTATGTTCCATGTATTTATGTTTATTTTAGAGACAGGGTCTCTCTATATGGCTCTGGCTGGTGTGGAACTCCTGGGCTCAAGAACTCCTCCTGCCTCAGTCTCCTGAGTAGCTGGGACTACCATGTATTTATTTATTCTTCCAAGAAGATATAAATAGAGTACTTTGTCCATTCATCTATATTACTAGCATTTACCATAATGCCTTATAAATGATAGGTCTACTACTAATTAAAATAATTTAATTAAAGATAACCTTAGTTACTTCTAACTTCGCCGATTGGATTTATTTAGGAAAATATCAATTTTACTTACAAAAAATTTATGTAATTTTAATCCAGTGTTCTTAGTTTAAAATACTACAGAATAAACTTGAGGACTTGCTTTGATAAATAGTAAACTTTGTGATTAGTATAACAACTTTTCCACTTGTTTTTAGACTCTTAAGTAATCCCCTTTTCTCAAGTCAGAGTGTCCTCTGTAGAACCATGTGAATTGGTTCTATTGAAATATCTTGGCAGCTGCTAGGTACCTCCTCTACCCCAAAAAGCAGCTCTTTATTTTCTACTATTCTGGGTTGGTTGGTTTGTTTGTTGTTTTGTTTTTGAGATGGGGTTGCACTCTGTTGCCCAGGCTCGAGTGTAGTGACATGATCACAGCTCACTGCAGCCTTGACTTCCCAGCTCAAGCGATCCTCCCACCTCAGCCTGCTTAGTAGCTGCAACAACAGGCGTGCACCACCACGCCTGGCTAATTTTATTTTATTTATTTTTTTAATACCTGGCTAATTTTTAAAAATTTTTGTAGAGATGGGGTCTTGCTGTGTTGCCCAGGCTGGTCACAAACTCCTGGCGTCAATCTATCCTCCCACGTTGGTCTCCCAAGAGTGTTGGGATTACAGGTGTGAGCCTGTAATCTCAGTGTGAGCCCATACTGGGCTTCTTCACAGATTTTGTTTGAAGAAAGGCCTCTTCTGCTGATTCAATTTAAAATTTTGCTGAGTGTAAATTCTTGTTTTTTATATTTATTTTTTTCCAATAATTTATAGAAACATATTATTTCTGCCCTCTTATTCCTCATATTACCACAAATTTTAAATCAGTAGTCCATGTGAATGAGACTTTAGATGAATAAGCAAAAGATAGGTTATGGACTTTGGGCACAACAAATAAATTATTCTCTGAGTATTCTGTCTCTTAATATGGATTTTTTTTGAGGAGTTGTTAGTATATCAGAAATTATTGAAATTGGTGTATAAATTGTTAGGTACTAGATCAGGGCTTCCTAAACTTTAATGTACAGAATATTCTGAGTAAGTCTAGTCTGGGGCCTGAGTTTCTGCATTTCTGTTTCTTTTTCTTTTTTTTTTTTTTTTTTTTTTTGAGATGGAGTCTCACTCTGTCACCCAGGCTGGAGTGCAATGGCACAGTTCACTGCAACCTCTGCCTCCCGGGTTCAAGCAGTTCTTCCACCTCAGCCTCCCGAGTAGCTGGGACTACAGGCATGTGCCACCATGCCCGGCTAATTTTTGTACCATTAGTAGAGACGGGGTTTCACTATGTTGGCCAGGCTGGTCTCAAACTCCTGACCTCGTGATCCACCCGCCTCGACCTCCCAAAGTGCTGGGATTACAAGCGTGAGCCACTGCACCCAGCCTTGTTTTTGTTTTTTTGTTTTTTTTTTTAGAGAGGGTCTTGCTCTGTCACCCAGGCTGGAGTGCAGTGGCACAGTCGTAGCTCACTGTAACTTCGAACTCCTGGGCTGAAGTGATCTTCCCAGCTGAATGTCCTGAGTTGCTAAGACTACAGATATGTGCCAACACACCTGGCTAATTTTAAATATTTTTTGTAGAGACCAGGTCTCACTATTACCCAGGCTGGACTAGAACTCCTGGCCTCAAGTGATCCTCCCAGCTCAGCCTCCTGAGTAGCTGGGACTACAGGCACATGCCACCGCATCTGGCTAATTATTTTATTTTTTTGTAGAGCTGTGTTGTGTTGCCTGGGCTAGTGTTGAACTCCTGGCCTCAAGTGATCCTCCTGCCTTGGCTTCCCAAAAATGTTGGGATCACAGGTGTGAGCCACCATACCTGGCCAAGATTCTGCATTTTTAACAAATAACTTCCATGTTGCTGGTCTGTGGACTATACTTGGAGTAGCAATGAGCTAGATGACTTTCCAAACCCTATCACCATGTTTTAGGATTTTTTTTTTGTACTAGTAAAAGTAGGCTTTTGGTATTGAACAGATGAAACAGTGAAACAGTGTCTGTTTCTCTGCAGTCTAATGTATATTTTGACATTTTAATAGAAATTTCTGAATTTTTAAAGGAAAATCTGTTGTGTTTAGATTGATTGATTGTTCTGTGGTTGTGTGGTTTTTTGCTTCAAGTCATTCTTCAAAGTTTTAAAAATAGCCTTGACAATTATTAGACTGTCAGTGACAACTTTCAGAGTTTACATTTAATAAGGAATGTCTAAATGTTTACTTATTTCTAACAGAATTGTAGTTGATACTGCCTTTGGTTATTTTTGCAGGATATTATTTGAGGTTAGTCATTAAAGTAGTATAAAATATAACAGGAAACTTAATCTTCTGTTTAACTCTGGATGTTTTAGTTGGTATAAGTACTGCTTTTTGTTGTTGTTGTTATTAAAGCTGTTATTATTATGAATTAGTAGCAATTGTATACCAGAGAGTAGGCTGTTAATTTTATCTGTAGCACAGGTGAATTGAAAACCTAATTTGTGTAAATGGATAACCAATAGCACAGATAGCTCTTTAGCTAAATATCCTATACTCAAAAGGATATAAATTGATTCTGGGGGTACATTAATACTTATTTTTTCTTTAAGATACATCACATTAAATACTTTCATAGTCTTGTGCTTTTATTGAAGATTGTAACTAAATCATAAATCTTTAAGAAAATTCCCAACATTACTTATTTTTGAAAATATTAATTGGTAATCAACATTTGCAGACCAGGTTAGTAAAACATTTTGAGGGAAAAGTATTATTTTATTTTAAAAACTTGAGAATAATTTTCATTTTAATGATTATATTAGCCCTACATTATTTCATTTAATAATTATCAGTAGTCAAAATTGTCGAGGAAATTATATTATTACAAAAGTGACTTTAAAATATATTTATTATTTTCTTATTTGTTATTAAGTAAGTAAGCACTCGCCTTGCAATTAAAGTTTTCACATAGAATTTATGTGAAATATTGATAAAAAATTTTTTGGACCTGAGATCCAACAATTCTCTACAGAAATAAACCTCCTTTGTTTCTTCTGGTGGCATCCATTGATTTCTATTTTCTGAAGGTACACTAATAGTGCTGATAGAAGCAGAACAATTGGAATTTACATTAAAAATAAATGTGATGAATAAAAAGCGATACATGTAATATAGAGTTGATTTTGCTTCACCCATAAGTTCTAAAATCTAAAGGACAAAAATACTGAAAAGGTCAGGAAAAAAATGAAAGAAAGAACAAACGATGCAAAAAGAAAATGACACTAAGGTCTTGGTTTAATACATACGTATTTCAGGTTGATGGTTGATTTCATTAGCAAATCTCATTGTTATGCAATGTCTGTTCTTCTGCAGCAAAATGAATATTGTATTCTCACAGCCTCTGTGTGTATCTATTATGTTGCAATAAATGAAAATATATACATCTGTATTTGTCTTTGGCTTACTCTTTCCATTTTGTTTTTAAGGAAAAGAAAGAAAATTGAATAATATTCTTTTGTTGTTAAATTTGTTCAAAAGCCATTTCAATTTATATTATGGATATGTTTCCTACTTTTGTTCTTTGAAGTAAACAATTATAAGGTGGTTAATAATGTAACCATGATAATTATCCTATAACTTTTTTAATGAATAGAATGAATCTTGATTGATTTGTTGATAATATGAGATACTTCAGCGTATGTTTTCTAACATATTTTTAAATATTGGGAGTGGTTTTCCTTATTGCAGGAAAGTATGGTAAGGGAGTGTATATATTATGCCAAATCTAAAGACTACTACCTTTTACAATAGCAGAATTATATATTCAGATTACTAAGATTTGAATTTTTATAAAATAGGAAGTTCAGAAATAAATTTCAGTGGCTACACATTGGAAGGATTCTTTGAATGGTAATAAAGTAATAAGCTTCATAAATTTTATGTTGTGAGTTCAAATATGAATCAAACTGTATTGGATGAAAATTGTCATTTAATCTTCATCATTTTGAGGTTTGACAGTAGCTTACAAAATAGATTTGGTTTTTGGTAGTGTTCTCAAAAGTTATCTCACAACTGAAATTATTTTGACAAGCTTGAAAACAGAAAAGCCCAAGGTTTGATTAAATATGGTTTGATTGTATACCATGCAGAAATCACCTGTATAGTAAAAATTTGCCTTCTGGTTCAATTGACGCAATCATAATAAGTATCCTAGTTATGTTGAACAAACATGAGCTGTTATAAATATATACAGCAGTTTATTAATGTATTATACTGTTTATTTGTATTTAGAGTATTTGCTACATGTTAAGCATTTTGTTATTCATGGGGGGTAATATAAAAGAAGGAATTTCAAGATCTAGTAAGGAGAATCCCCAAATAATTATATAGTAATATATAACTAAATTATGTAGATAAAGGTTTTATGGGTCCTTCAAATAGAGTCTGAGAGAGAGCCATCCTGCAAGTGATGAGACCTAAACTGATAATGAGGTAGGAGAAGAGATATGAAACAACATAAGCATAATCTGGGAGGCAGGAGGACATAAATTTAGGATCTTTGGGAGGCAGAGAGCAGACCAACCCAGTAGTAAGGAAGATATGATTTGCTACATCCTATTTACCTGACATGAAAACCAGAATGCATCATTGTTACATTTTATTAGTGTTCAGTCTGGATACTATACCATGGTAGCATGTCGTTTGACATCAGTGGTAGATCTTGTTTTTTCTTGTATAATAAAATAAGAGGACATTTCCTTTATATCAATTTCGCTGTCTTTCCCTTGCACCAGTAACAAAAAGTAAATGTTCTAAAAGTATGCAAATATGAATCTAAATTGATGCAAACTGAATGTGAAGACAGAGTCACATTTATCTACTATAGTTAGAAATACCAAACTGGGGAGGATTAAACATCATCATAGATTGGACTCCCAGCTGTTGTAATGGGCAGGATCATGGAAGGAAGATCACCAATGAAAAGAGGAACTCATTTCAGTTAAAAAGAAAGGTCCCTTGGCCGGGCGTGGTGGCTCACGCCTGTAATCCCAGCACTTTGGGAGGCCAAGGAGGGTGGATCACGAGGTCAGGAGATCGAGACCGTCCTGGCTAACACAGTGAAGCCCCGTCTCTACTAAAACTACAAAAAGAAATTAGCCGGGCGTGGTGGCGGGTCCCTGTAGTCGCAGCTACTGGAGAGGCTGAGGCAGGAGAATGGCGTGAACCCGGGAGGCGGAGCTTGCAGTGAGCCGAGATCGCACCGCTGCACTCCAACCTGGGCGACAGAGCGAGACTCCGTCTCAAAAAAAAAAAAAAAAAGGAAGAAGAAGAAGAAAGGTCCCTTATAGTTGTCTGGACCTACCTACCAATGTTTTATCTTTTGCCTGAGCTGGAACCCTGGTTATCTCATTTTATGTGACCTTATGCTCTCATCTAGCATAAGAACCTGACTTTAGAAAATAGAATATGAATTTGGAATTTGAAAATGGAATTTAACATAAGATTCTGGAAATTGTTAGTATATGTTTAAAGATCCAGATAAGAATTGCAGACTTCCTAGCAAGATGGCTTCTTTTGGGGAATCTTTCCTTATGTTATCACTCTGGCTTGCACTGAGGAAATGTTAAAAGAAACTTTTATGTGAAATTTATTATTTTAATTGCTGTAAAGATTCTATTGAGAAAACCGTTGTATGCTCCAGTGTTGCATTTTTGAAAATTATTTTTAAAACTTCTCTCAATTCTAAGTCCTAGAGAATGCTTTGGAGCTTGTTTGTAAATTACATCTTATAGAGAATGAGAATTTTGTAATGTGATCTTGTTTCCCACTTTGATTGCTAAGGAGCTGAACCACCCACATCATAGACTTGTGCAAGGCCTTAGGATAGGTGTTTCTTTGTTCCAACTTTACCTTGTTTTCATTTTTCTCATGTCCTCTTATTTTCCCTTTTATTCATATTAGTTTTAAAGACGGCATTCTGTTCTTCTACTCATAGTTTTGTATGTCATCTTAAATTATGTTAGAATAAGATGGGATATAAATAGTTATGTAACACCTATTTATTGTAGCAGAAGGCAAGCAAGTAAAGAGTAGGAAACTTTCTTCCTCCTCTTGTCTCTCCCTCTGCCTTCCCACCTCATTTTGCACATAGTTCTTAATGTGGACGACTTAGCTCTGTGGTTTCTTAGACTTTCCAGAGGACAGGGGAATTCACTCTGAAGCTTTTTGTCTGTATAGCACTACCAGGTCCAGTTAAAGAATGCCTGAGAGGACAAGTAGGGCTGAAATATACCCAAGAGAAGGAAAAGATATATTTTTCTCATTTGTCAGCTCTGAGGGCAAGTCTTTTTCCAACTGGTTTTTGTTCCTTACCTTTT
This sequence comes from Symphalangus syndactylus, assembly GCF_028878055.3. Classification (NCBI taxonomy): domain Eukaryota; kingdom Metazoa; phylum Chordata; class Mammalia; order Primates; family Hylobatidae; genus Symphalangus; species Symphalangus syndactylus. Next base: position 41,885,737 of record NC_072431.2, read on the forward strand.
AACTGAATTGTAAACTCATAATATCAAAAGTTACTGCCTCTTGATAAAAACCACCTTCAGTGAAACCAAATATCAAATTTATTTGCTGTACCTCTTTATGTTTTCATTTCATCGTGCTCTAAATTTGACACATTATAGGAAACTAAGATGGTCATAAATCGTTGAAACAATTGAAATAATTTTCTGATTTAAAACTTTGTTTTGTTTTGGTGTATGAATTACATACTCAAAGCTACTTATGTGGTAGGAATTACATCTCAAATTTTCTATAAAGGAAATAAGAACTGTGTTTTGCATTCCATGTGACTACTATGGTTTTTAAATTATTTAATGTTAATGTGACCAAGAAATTCAGCTGGAAATGTTAACTTCATAGTTGTAGTTTTTCGAAAATTTGCTATTTCATGTGTCATTGTAGTAAAGGTGATGATTAGTGATGTTAGCAACTTGCACTAATGTGGCTCAATACCGAATACATACTCCTTGAAATGACATATTACATATATGTAATGATACCTGTTCTGAGATTCTATACCCTTGGCACAGTCTTCTCTCCTGGGTGTTCTTTTTGTTATTTATTATCATTCTGTTTTGTTCTATTTCAGTACACATTAGAACTTTATTTTGCAAAATGAATAAATACAAACCTAATTTAAGTAGTATAATTTTAATATCTTAACATGATTATATTGTTGTAAAGGGGTCTTAAGAGCTTTTTGCATTAAAATTAAATCTTACTGTGTTCATAATAGTTAGGATATTGATGCATGGCCTTAGTAAATGTAGAATTTTAAAGATAAATGCAAATTTTGTGGATTTACAGAATTATCTAGATTTTTTTAAAGTAGTAAATTAGTTTATCATTTTGATGGAATTGGGTTTTTTGTTTGTTTCATACCCATGGCTAATTTAAATCTTCCCTCATCAAACTATACTAAAAATTTCAGAGAGTGAAAAAACAGCAATTTGGGGGGATAAAAAACTATGGACAAAGAAACTTAGTTTTCAAGCTAACAATGTTTTTAAAAAATGCTCACAGGTTAAATATTTTGTTTTGTTTTCTTTTTGATATATGAGTTTAAAATGATGTAGAGAATAGTTTCAAATTATGTAAACTTTCTGATCATAGGAATTTTTTTTCAAAGACTGCCACATAAATTATAAAGCAGTCTTATTTTGCAGGAAGTTGTCCAAATAAAAAAATAGACTTATGCTTTGACCACAAAACAATTAATTTTGGTCTTTTATTATAACTCAGAAATTTATTTTATGTACTTTGTTGTAGCAGCTGAAATTTAAAGACTTTTATTTTTAGCAAGTTTTTGAGCAGTTATTCTTATTTGTTAGCATTGCTTTGTTTTTATAGTTTATTTGCCAGAAGTGATTTTTGAAACCCGCTTTTAAACAGTGCCAGTTTTCAAACATTCCTATCATGTGAGTTTATGTGAGGAATAAACCCTTCTTTAAAAAGGAAGAAAGACCTCTTCTCTTTATTGTCTGTTTGACATTAATAAAATTAAGAAAAGAACGATTACTTGAGACATCAGCCTTACCTGGCTTATTTTTATCACGTGAGCATTCACGTTTGCTGGTGATCTAAGTGCTCCACCTGCCTTTCAGTTTGTTTACCAGGAAATCAAGATGTGTAAACTGCAGGAAGTACTATTTGACCCTCTCCGACAGTATCTCATTACAATAATTGCTAATCTCTGAATAAGACAGCCATGTTTTGTGAGTAACTGAGAGAGAGAGAGAGGTTGTGTTAGGTAGATTTTAGGTGTTTCAACAAACAGAGCATTGTAAATGCTTACTTGGATTATGTTTTCATGATAGCTTTTGATAAAAGACATATGCTGACCCTTGGGGTCAGCAAAGCTAGGACACAATAGTAGGTATTCTTTCATGCCTTTTAACTGAAAAATATCACGGCTTGTTGTTTTGGAGTGCTGTCACTGCTCTGAATCGAAAGGATAATGGCTACTTCCTGATTAAACCCACTCTCCACAGTAAGCTGTTAATGTTATACTCTATGTCTTTTTCTCCTGTAAATGCAAGGGTATTTGGTGTTTTCTTTACTTTTTAACATTGTTTTTTCATAGATAGATCTCTTATAAATATATCCTGAAGTTAAAGTTTACAATTAGAGTCGAAACTACTGTTTAAGTTTGGAGGATTTTTTAAAATGAAAAAGTATTTCTGTTTGGTATCTTAAATCCAGCCAGCTCATACACATACTGTAGGTTTTGGTTAAAGAAATTAGCTTTATTAAATAAAGACATTGAAATGATAAATGATATTAAGCTGCCACTTTCTTGCCACTCTAAACAAAATTTTAAAAATAACGTGTAAAAAGGTTTTTTTTTCAGAGACTTTGGATAAACTAATTTTATCTTGATTTAATAAATTTCATAATTCTATTTATATATATTCTCAAAATATCTCAATAATTTTAATTATGAAATTAACTTATTCTTAAATTAGCAAAGAGATCCTTATGATATAAAAACAATGTTAAGTATTCAGAATATAAGAAGGGAATAATGAGCTTCTTAGTTTTAATCCTAAATCTGGCCATCACTCCATCTGTGGTCTTGGGACAATCATTTAAACTGCTTACCTCAGTTTTCTTGTCTACTGTCTGTGTAAGTGCTTAAGTAAAATGTGTATGTTTGTTTATTTCTTTATAGTGTTACAAACTACAAAGGAAATGAATTTCACAAGTATTTTATAAAATGGAGAACTGACTGTGCATATAGGAAAACATTAGCAGTAACAGTAGACAGAGAAATAATTTTTTAAAATTTGTGGCTTTAAAAGAAACACCATTACATTGGCTTTTTAATTTGGAACAGAACTCTTAGTTTTGCTCAATCTTTAATATAATATTACCAAAGGAATATACATGAGGAATATACATGTTGTTGGATACATGACTAAAATAGGAAGTAGAAAGCTTAAAGGTAATTTAGTAAAGAGTGACAAATATACTTAAAATTATTTAACTTTTTCTCAAAAGTCTTATTTCTGGAAGTAGAATTGTTCTGATTAGAGGGAAGAATGTATGTATGTATATATTATGGACATAAAAGTGTAGGTGATCTACATAGTAAGATGTTTAATTTTTAAACTGTAGTATTAAGTATGTTGATTATATAAAAAGAAAACATAAGATTATGAAAAATCAAAAGTAGTTACTTAAGAATGTTATAGAACCTAACATCTAGGAAAGTTAAAAAATGGGATAATGTAAATAGAATCCTACTTTTGTTGAAAGAATTAAGGCAGTTTCTTTCACATAATGCTTATCAGGGTTATTTTAGGTAACTCAGTAATTTTTGATATAAATTACTGGCATATTCTGAGGAGATTCTAAAGGTTAAGTTTGTGAGTATTCTAGCTTTGTCAAGTTATCAAAGTAAAAGTTATAATAGTGCCTCTATTTTAATTTATAATGATAAGTAATTTATGTCATTTATTGAATACTTACTATATGCAAACCTCTGGGCTAATTCTATTGTCATTTAATATTCATGATAATCACATGAGGTGGAGGTACCATTATTACTCCCATTTTTATCAGTGAGGAAGTAATTGTAGAGAATTTAAATAATTTGATTAAGGTCCTTAGCCAGTAAATACCAGAGCCAGACTGAAAACACTAACACAATTCAGAATCCAGAACAGTCTCCAGTGTCATACCCTTAACCATTGTGTTTATATTTTGGAGATAGTAAAGGTGCTTACACCTTGATTTGGATGTTTTTTTTTTTTATTAATTTATCAAATATTATGGAATGCCTAAGTATCAGGCACTTTAAGGAATTACAGGCAATAGCATTATAAAGCAATACAAAATCCCTTGTCTCAAGGAGCCTGCAGTCTATTGGAAGAGGCAGAAAATTAATAAGCTGTTAACAGTACAATGTGATAACTGATAAAATATAGGTCAGTACAGGATGCTAAAGGTGACGCAAAGGAGAGATATCCAATGTATTGTTTTATTTCCATATTTAATTTGCATATTTGTGTGGTGTTCTAGGTACATGGGAAATATCAGTAAATGAAACTTTCAAAGGTCTCTGCTTTTGTGGCACATATAGTAGGAGTGGAGATTAATAATAATAAATAAGTAAACTGCATAGCATTTTAGAAGATGACAAATGTTATGAAGTTAAGAAAAAGGAGCAGGATGTGAAGGTTAGATGGTGATGGGATTCAGGGGCTGAGGAAGGATTCACAAAGATGATGATGTTGAGGAAAGATTAAGGAAGTTAGCTATGTGGATACCTTTGGAAAGTCTTCCAGGCAGAGGGCATGAGGCAGGAGCATGACTGGTTGCTCAGGGAAATGAATGGTTGTCATTGTTGAGTATGGGTATGGAGAGAGAGAGTAAGAGGAGGTATTGTCAAAGGAAGTGAGTGGGTTATTCATGTAGGGCCTCAGTGGGGACTTTGAGGAGCCACTCCAGGGCTTTCAGTATTTTAAAAAAGGATCACTCCAGCTGCTGTGTTTAGAATAGACTATATGTAAGGAGTCATGGACCACCAGTTAGAAGGTTCTTAGAGTAATCTAAATGAGAGAAGGTAGTGGCCTAGTAGCAGTTAAATTCTGGATGTTTTTGAGGTACAACCAAAAAAGATTTCTGGATGGGCTGTATGTGAGATACAAGGAAAGAGGAGAAAAGATGATTTTAAGGGTTTTGACAGCTGGAAGGATGGTGTTGCCATCAGCTGTGACATAGGGAAGAATTTCAGGTAGAGAAGGTTTGGGATGAGGATGAAGAATCAGGACTTTGGCTTTGGATGTGGTAGACCAAAATGTTTATTAGATATGCAAGTGGAGATGTGAGAAGGCTTTACAGAGCGGGTACAACCCAAATTGAGACTGAAGAATAAATTGGACTTACCTAGTCTAACAGATAGTTTATAGTGAAATTTGAGAGCATTTGCTATATACTTGAATGAATCTTGGCATTATCTACTTTACATATTTACTAATGAAAGTAACATCTAAATATCTAATAAGTAAAAACATTTAAAAAGTAATAAAAATATTTCAAAGAACAAAATTATTCTGGGTAGTCAAGTTTTAAGAGTATTTTACTGACTGCTGTTTTCATGAATTGTACTATCTGCTTTTACAAATGTTGATTCTCACCTTAGTACTGTAAGGTAAATAGTATTTCTGCTTTACATTTGGAGAAACTGAGTATGAGGGAGATTAATATTCCCTAAGGTCATTGATAGATTAGGTGATAGGCCTGGATTCAAATCCAGGTCTTTAGATTCCATTGACCATACTCCTTATTTTAAAAATGTATGATGTTAAAATTAAAAATTTTTTAGACTTTTGTTTGAGGTCACAAGGAGTTGTCTTTTTTAAATGTTAGTTATCATTCTGTAGTGTAACACAGTGATACCCTTGGGACATAAGGTTTTTAGATTCTTGATCAAGGAGTCAAACCATTTGTTGTTGTTCTTTGAATAACTACAGAGCTTTCAGTATAGTTACCTATTATAGACACCCTCTACTCCTGGTTCCCATCCCTGTGTATAGTGCTTAATAAGTGCTTAGAAAATTACAGCTGCTATTATCATCATCTTTTTGTTTGTACTATACTGTGACCTTGGGAATGAACCCAAGCTTGTTGGAATCATGTTTAAATTATAAAAGACAAGATTAAGGGCACAAAGACATTCTAAATAATGAAGAATGAGTTTTAATCCACACATTTTATCAGCTTGGAGACCATCTTTCTTTCTTTTCCTTTTTTGGCTGTTTTTTAGGCAAGTGAATTTGCTAAATAGCTATGTTTCTTACTGGAAAACCGGTAATCTCTAAGATGCCACTGGGTATTTTCATTGTAAAAGTGAACGTAAGTTGTTCAACTTCAGTAGGGAATAAAAATGTAGTTGTTCTTTGAAACATACTTACTTTTGAGGTGACAATGCCATATTTTAAAAAATTAAACCTTTTGCCTTCCGGATCGAAATAGAAGTTATTTCATGTGAGTTAATACTGTTTACATTTATGATGTTTTTAAAGATACTTAAGAGCAAGTCATTCAGACAAACTGCAAGAAAGAAATATTTTTACAAAGCCATGTCAAACATATAGAAATACCAGTTTTTTAAAAAACCTGTTGTAGATTAAAATAGGATATGAGTCTCAATGATCATTTTAAGTATATACTAAGGGAATAGGTAGAAACTTTACATTGTCTATATATTTCTGTTGTATAAATATATGACTTTACACTAAGTCTGCTGTTTTGATACATTTCTCAAAATTTTATGCTATTTTTTCAAAGGAACAAAAAAGATGTATTCATTCTTCCTATACCTTTCTCTAAAGTTTTTCTTTTATTTTATTATCATAACTTAGAGACTTCTTTAAGTATAACTTATTTTATGGTCACTGTAATCATTAAACAGATTATTTAAGTAAACAAAAATATTGTTTGACCCCTACAACATTCTTTATTTTAACTAAGTTATCTATGTAATTTCATATTTTAATTAATTCCGCTTATGATTAGAATTATATTTCCTGAGCATTTCTCGTTAGTCATAAAAATAGTAGTGTTATGTTAAATATTTTTGTGTATCACTTAGTTTTAAAATTTATTTTATTTGGACAATGTCTTTGATTCAGTTGGGGAAAAAGAAATGACTGGTTGATCAGAAAAAAATTTCTGTTCAAAGTATTTTATTATTGCCTATTTTTAAATAATTATACTGAACTAAATCTGTTATATCCTTTATAAATTGCAATGACCAGAGAGGCTGGGCTCCACACCTCACACCTGTAGTCCCAGCACTTTGGGAGGCCAAAGCAGGTGGATCACCTAAGTTCAGGAGTTCGACACCAGCCTTGCCAATGTGGTGAAACCCCATCTCTACTAAAAATACAAAAAATTAGCTGGGCGTGGTGTCGGGTGCCTGTAATCCCAGCTACTTGGGAGGCTGTGTCAGGAGAATCACTTGAACCCAGGAGGCAGAGGTTGCAGTGAGCTGAGATCGCACCATTGCACTCCAGCCTGGGTGACAAGAGCAAAACTCCATCTCAAAAAAGAAAGAAAGAAGTGTCCAGAGAATTAGTATTCTGATTAATTTTTTCTGGAATAGTTTGTCTTAACATTATTAAAATTTAATGTATTTGTGCAAATATAAAATTGAATATTTTTTGATGATTTGAAGACATAGAGGGCTACTGGGTCCTGATTTGACAATCTGCGCTATTACTAATCTAGTTTGGTAAATAAAGTACAAACAAATATTAAATGAGTCTTGATTTGATAATTTGAGCAACTAACCTAGTTTTACAAGCAAAGTGTAATCAAATATTAAATGCGTTACAGTAATTAAAAAACACCAGAGATGTCAAAAGGAGCATAAGATTAATTGCTTAATGAGTGATATGTAAGTAAAATATTATGAGTTGACAGTAAGAGAGGGGTCGTTGGAATGACCAGGAAAGCCTCCTTTAAGGAAAAGGAACTAGAACAGTATCTTCAAGCACTGAAGAAGGACTTCAAACATTAATTTTTACAAATAGCTTTTTTGAGATATAATTCACATACCATACAGTTCTCCCATTTAAAGTATATAGTTTAATGGATTTTGGTATATTACATTTTTTTTTACATTGCAGTAAAATATCTATTGGTATATTACTTTTTTTTTACATTGCAGTAAAATATCTATAACATAAAATTTGTCATTTTAACCATTTTTATCTACACAATTCATTGGTCTTAATTACATTCACAGTGCTGTACAATCATCATTACTGTCTATTTCCAAAATTTTTTCATCATGCCAAATAGAAACTCTGTAACCATTAAGTAATAATAACTCCTGGTCAGCTGCAGTGGCTCATGCCTGAATCCCAGCACTTTGGGAGGCTGAGACGGGAGGATCACTTGAAACCAGGAGTTCAAGGCCAGCCTGGGCAATGTAGTGAGACCTTTGCTCTACAAAAATAAAATAAAATAGCTGGGCATGGTGTCACATGCCTGTAGTCCCAGCTACTCAAGCCTCGAGCACAGGAGGTTGAGGCTGCAGTAAACTGTGATTGCACCGCTGCACTCCAGCCTGAGTGACAGAGTGAGACCCTGTCTCAAAAAAAATTTTAAAGTAAAAAAAAGCAGTAACTCCCCATTTCCCTCACCATCCCCCATCTCCTAGTAACCTCTAATCTACTTTCCATCTCTGCAAATTTTCCCCTTCTACATATTTTTCATAAGTGGAATCATACAATATTTGTCCTTTTTTGGGTTGGGCTTATCTCACTTTGGAGTTTTCAGGGTTCATCTATGTTATAGCATGTAGCACAACTTCATTTCCTTTTATAGTTCAATTTTATAGATATATGTATATATGTACATATATACATACACATGTACATGTATACATAAACACTTGTATGTATATATGTACATATATACACAATTGTTCATATATACATGTACATATGTACATATATTTGTGTATACACACCCATATATTTGTACATATATACAAATGTACATATACATATGTTTGTACATATATGCAAATACATATAAAATTATATAAATATGTATATATGTATATCACATTTGTTTATTCATTCATCTTTTGAGGGATATAGGTGTACAAGTATGTTTTCAAGTCTCTATTTTCAATTCATGTAGTAATTTTACATTAACTTTTTGGAGGAACCACGAAACTGTTTCCAGATAGCTGAATCAAGCATTGATTTTATTCTGTTACACTGTATAGTGAATGGAAAAGATTAGGCTGAATGAATACGGGCTTCAGCACATATGGGGTATTTTTCTTAAAAGAGAGAAAAAAAACATGTATGTTATGTGTGAAAACATATGTATGTGTAAATAGCCACCTCTTACAGTGAATTTTTAAAAAATAAGCCTTCTGGTTGTATGTAACCCCAGTTTTGTAATATTTTCTAGAACGTGGTCGTTGAGTTTGAATTTCTTAGTCCCTAGGAACAATGTTATAAAAGGATGTTTCCACAAGTAATTAGAATTAAAAGTGTATTTCTGCCTATTTTTAAGATATCTATTAGTTACCTTTTTTGCATTATAATATAAAATCACTGAATTATATCTGACTGGAAAGTGTTTCCAATATATTCTTTTTAGTCAATTTATTTTCCTTGATATATATTAATATTTTATTTGTTATAAGAGAGAGAGGACTATAGTGATTTCATTCAGCATTTTTGAGATCACTCTTACAAGTATAAATTCTGGAATTCAATATGGATTAGGAGAACACTGTTTACCCATCTTTTCATAGATCAGTGAGGGACCACTAAGCCAAAAGGCAGGGATTATTTCACTGGCTTGATAAGGTTACAAGAGTGAGGAAATGGGGAGCAATATTAAAATAGGGAAACTTTGACCTAATTACAAGTTTCCCTGAGAGGGATATATAATATCACAAACCCACAAACAGTAATGAATTACCACTTGTGGATTCAATAAGGAAATAAATGGTAATAACATATATAATGGGTCATCCTGATGAGAATATTATTTAGGACATCAGAGAGTAATTTCTGGAAATAAAAGGAAAACTAATTGGAAGTTTTCTTTAAATTTCTCATCGGGGGTGTACATGAGAGTATGTAATGCATAGGGAGATAGAAATAGCCAGCAATTTTGAAGAAATTGGCATGGATAGCTCATGGAATTTTTTTTTTCTTTTGGCAAACGTCTGAGGCAATTTGCCTTAATATGAATTTGAATCTTAAGTAGGAACTGGGAATGAGATTATAGGGTGTTTAAATCATTAACAAAAGTTAGACTTGGAGAAATCTTTTGGGAAATAAGTTTCCACTTGGTTAAAAGCAAAATTTCAATAATCTATAGAGCATATAATTGTAACAAACTGAATAACTTACAGAATACAAATTCAATAATTAGATAAGTAGTTTAAATGTTTTTAGTTTGACATTGCTGATCTGGCAAGAAAGTAAGGAGTCACTGTGACTGAAAATTAAGTGAAATAGAAAATTTAAAGAGGATAAGAAAATGTCAAAGCCAACTTTCATTTCAAGGAACCTGCTGAACTTGTGATGGAAGTTCTATTTATGATGCTGTATAATAGCCCATATTTGAAATCAGATAGATAGGCCAGGCGTTGTGGCTCACACCTGTGATCACAACACTTTGGGAGGCCAAGGCGGGTAGATTGCTTGAGGCCAAGAGTTCGAGACAGGCCTGGCCAACATGACGAAACCCCATCTCTGCTAAAAATACAAAAATTACCTGGGCGTGGTGGCGCATGTCTGTAATCCCAGCTAATTGGGAAACTGAGGCACAAGAATCACTTGAACCGGGAGGTGGAGGTTGTGGCAAGCTGAGATCATGCCACTTGCACTCCCGCCTGGGCGACAGAGGGAGACTCTGTCTAAATAAATAAATAAGTAAATTATATAGTGCTGTTATTTTTATTTCAAAACGTCTCTACTTCCATTTTGAAACAACATGGTCTCTTTTGAACCTCCTTTTTTAAAACGTTTAAGTTCCTTCTTTTTAAAAGTAATCATACCTTTAGTATAACCCTTACCCACTTTGTCCCTTCTCATTTTCTTATTTTAAAGTTTTTTTGTTATTCAATTTAGATTACTTCTCATGGTAGGAAGATTGTGATGAATCCTAGATCTAATTTGATTCCTAATATCTTAGTGCATTGATTGAAAAATACATCTAATTTTCCGAAGTCATATTAATCCCTTATAAACAAGCAGACACACATTCAAAAACCCTTAATGCCTTAGAACTTTCTGGACCTCTAGTATATGTGAAATTCAAATGAAATTTTTTTAGGGAGACCACTGCTTTTCTCTTCAAAGAAACACCTTTCCAACTCTTAGTTTACACCCAAAACTTGGAATTAATATTCTTTCTAGATATAATTGTTCAGATTTTTTTTTTAACCTCCTCACTCTCATAGTTGTTTGAAGCCTAACTTTCATTACTAAATCAGCTGTCGATCTGTTGCCTAATAAACTTTTTCTGGAGCCTATTTCTTCAAGTTTTGTACTTCTGTTTAATGTATCAGGCTCTATTTTACACAAGAAATCTCAAGTTTTTTGTTCTCAAAACCATTTAGCTCTTCTTTGCAGCCATCTAATCTCTCTTTGATGACCATCTAAGCATTTTTCAGAAGGCCTTGATTTGTAATTATACCAGACTTTATTTTGGGGCCCCATGAATCTAAAACTTTTATAATTATAGTTTAGATAACTTAGTAGAAGTACCATTACTTTCATGTTGACCTGTTCCACAAAGTATTACACCTGACACTGAACAAGAGATTTGTGTGTGAGTGATGGATTATTCATCAGTCCCACCAGTAGTGCCAGTTTTCGGACTCTGACCTCTTTGGATAGTTTATCTTGCTTGTTAGATACTCTCGCTTGATTTACTCTTCCTCTTTCTTATCCTCCTTTCACTCTAGGACACAAATTACTGAGGGTTGAAAAGAACTCAGTACTCTCTATTATTTGTTTGTGACCCCAAAAGGAAAGTTTTCAGGGTTAAAAATTGAGAGGAGAAAAGACATTATGGTAATGGTGTTTCCCTTGTTGGTCCTGTATTCTTACAGATAACACAGTTTCTGAAACGCAGGCTTTTTTTTCTAAGCTTTTCTAAGCTGTGCCTGAAGTATTCATAGTATTCTTCCTGAAAGTTTGGAGTTTTTCTGGACTGGGCCAATCTGGTTCTTTTTTTTTTTTTTTTTTTTTTTGAGACGGAGTCTCGCTCTGTCGCCCAGGCTGGAGGGCAGTGGCGCAATCTCGGCTCACTGCAAGCTCCGCCTCCCGGGTTCACGCCATTCTCCTGCCTCAGCCTCTCCGAGTAGCTGGGACTACAGGCGCCCGCCACCACGCCCGGCTAAATTTTTTTGTATTTTTAGTAGAGACGGGGTTTCACCGTGGTCTCGATCTCCTGACCTCGTGATCTGCCCGCCTTGGTCTCCCAAAGTGCTGGGATTACAAGCGTGAGCCACCGCGCCCGGCCTCGATCTGGTTCTTTGTGGAGTTACTGCCCAAGTACCAGGAAATATTCCTCCATCTAAGCAGCTAATAGAAGTCTACATCATCCCTTTCTGGAAGCTTTTCTTTTTTATTTCCTAATAAGTATCTGTATGTTCAAATCTGCTTGTTAATCATTCCTTAGACATGATGTTGAAGTGGAACTTTGTGGATATTCATTTATCCTAGTGTAATACAGCATATTACAGCTCAGATCTCCTGGATAGCTGGGTCAGTAGGTTCCATTGCTAGGTCCAGTTTCCCTCGTGTCATCCTGGCTCGCTCTGGATATAGGTGAGGTAGAGCCTCAAGAAGCAATAGACCATGGTAAGGATTACCTAGCAAGGGATTCATGGGTAGAGAGCCTTACCCAGGTAGTCACATGTCCTTGTAGAAATTTTTTTGGAGGGGTGGAGGTCCTGCTACCACCTTTCCATATGCTTACTCTAGTTATAGTAAAGTTGCCAGCCAGCCCTTACAAGAGTTTTTTTGGGAGGGGCAGAAGACTCTTGGAAAGGAGAGATCCATGTTTCAGATTCTCTGTCATTGTTGACAGAAGGATAGCTGGGAGTTCTCACAACTGTCCTTGTCACCTCTCATCCTGAGTGCTCATCTGGACACAGGGTAGATAGTTTATAATGTATTATATGCTTAGCTTGCCAATGTGTAACTATTCAGAGCCTCAGCAGTAAAGCCAATTATTTTTCAAGTCTTTCATTGTCAGTTTCAGGTTATAGAAGCTGCCTTATACACATACCTACTGTTACTTGTATGAATTGTTCTCTTTTTATTTTCCTACTTGGCTTTTGGGGCTTAAGACGATGATGAATTCTATATTCTTGCCACCTTCTTATGGGACCTTTTCATCCAAGCTATCTGTATATTTTTCCCATTCTTTATATTAGCAGTTATTTTCACATTCCCTTATATTAGCAGATATTTTCTTTCTTTTTAAATTTTTGTTTGTTTTAGTGAGTCTTATAGCATCTTTAATATTACGTACTGGGCCGACAAGACAGTGAATGTTAGTTATTATTTTCATTTGAACTTCAAAATTGATGTAATCTAGCAATAGTGAAGCTTATAAAAGCTCTATGGCAGTGATTCTTAACCTTGGAATCTTCTGGAGGGCTTTCCAACCTGTTAATGCTTACATCCCCACCCCCAGAGATTCTGATATAATTGATCTGGAGATGGGCCTTGTCATAGGTTTATATATATTTAAGATCCCGCATGTGTTTCTAATATGCAGCCAGGCTTGTGAATCATTACATTAAAGGAATTGTATGGTAAACTTGTTTATGAAGTAAAAAATTCATTTTACACTCAGAAAATACTTGAAAAACTATGAGATGACACTCTGCTGGAATTCTTTTCTATGAAATTACATGTACTTCTTTGCTTCACTGTTTTCTAAATTAAGATGTTTATTGGTCAAGTTTTCTCTAAGTATACGACCACCTCCATTTACAGTGGGCTTATTACTTTTATCTGAAGATATTGCATAAGTCATTTTCATAATGTTATTCTTTGTCCATCAAGATTAAAATCAGTTGAGCATGATTATATAATAAATATGTAGCTTTACAAATTAAGTTCTATCATCTAAGGCAGACTGTGAAAGATAATTGCTCTCTGCACCTTTGTTTAAAATATAGCTTATATATACAGATTGAACTAGAGAACCAAATAAATTCCTGTAGTACTTTGATAGCTAAAGGAATGTTCTGGACTTGTGTTTTTATGTATTTGTATATAGTATTTCATATTTATATGAAAATTATCTTACTGTTTAAGCTGAGTAGAACCCTATTTGCCTTTTATGAGATTCCAATATATGTCTTAAGAGAGAAGGATGTTCAATATGGGACTGATAAACCAAATGTGACTCAATTAATCCCAAGGTATTGATGTGTTTTTAGTAAAATAAAATTAGCTTACACAAATAAACTAGTGGTGCCTAACTCCCTGCCTTTAGTGAATTTGAGAAGTTTGATATAAATATGGAAAAGCGGAGTTTATTGGCACAAATAGATTTCTTGGATGGCAAGTTAAATTTTAAGGTTCAATCTGGACAGAGTGCTATGTGCCTATAGTCTCAACTACACAGGAAGCTGAGGCAGGAGGATCGCTTGAGGCCAGGAGTTAGAGGCTGAAGTGCACTAGGGTCTGCCTGTGAATAGCCACTGCACTCGGGCCTGGGCAACATGGTAAGACCCTCATCTCTTAAAAAAAAATGTTTAAGGTTTCAACACTGTATTAAAATTAAGAGGCCTAAGTGCCAACATGCATCTCTCATCAGAAGAATTTGTATAATATTCTTTGCAAGTCATGTTTATTTAATGTTAGGATAAATATACTAATCAATATTAATGCTTTTGCCTTACTAAGTTTACAGTATATTCAGAAAACATTAAAGCAAAATATAGACGTTTGGTATATTTTATTCAATTCACTACTTTGTGGAAACTTTTGAAGAGATTTTCTGATTTGCCAAAAGAAGCCAGATATCAGCCAGGCGCGGTGGCTCACACCTGTAATCCCAGCACTTTGGGAGGCCGAGGCAGGTGGATTACCTGAGGTCAGGAGTTTGAGACCAGCCTGGCCAAAGTGGTGAAACCCTGTCTCTACTAAAAATACAAAAAATTAGCCAGGCGTGGTGGCAGGCACCTGTAATTCCAGCTACTTGGGAGGCTGAGGCAGGAGAATTGCTTGAACCTGGGAGGGGGAGGTTGCAGTGAGCTGAGATCGCACCATTGCACTCCAGCCTGGGCAACAAGAGTGAAACTCCATCTCAAAAAAAAAAAAAAAAGAAGAAGAAGGCAGATAAAAAAATAAAAAATTGTTATATAGTACAATGTTATAAGTGACTTAATTAGGAAATACACAAGATTAACAAGAAAGGACCTAAGACTTCCTTGTGAGTCGGAACGGTTCCTTAGAAGAAGTTACACGTGAGCTGAGACCTAGAGTATATGTAGGAGTAAGGCAGAGAATCAGGGCAGGGCATTTGAGGGAGAACAAACGTCATGCACCAAAAACATAGTATGGATGCAGGAGGAGCAAGAAGTTTAGTCCCCTAATGTGTGAGTAGAGAGTAGAAAAGGAGACCAAAGAAACCAGAGGCCTATTAAATAGACCTTGTTATGCCTAGCAGAAGACCTGGGATTTTATCATACAAGTGATATAGAAACACTGAAAGATTTTAAGTAGGGGAGTGGTGGGATCAGATTTTTATATTAAAAAGAGTACTGCTTTAAAAAAAAAACAGGATTACTCTTGGTAGAAACAGTATTGAAGGAAAGAGAAGCAGAGAGACCTCTTGGAAGGCTACTGCATTATTTTCAATAAGAACTGATTTAGGATTGTACTAAGATGATGGTGGGATTAGAGAGAAGATATATATACTTTTAATATTGGATAAACTTGTTAGTCCCCAAACTGAATTAATATAGCTTTACCAAGTTTTTAAAAACTATATGTAATATGGAGGTGCAAGATTACTAAATGGACGAGCGCCTGAGAGAGTCTGGTAAGAGTATGTGACTTGATTTTCTGTCTCAGCATATCATTCAGTATAGCACATGAAAAGTCATATTAGAGACATTCTACATTTGGTCTTGGATATAGAGTCTAGAATCAAGAATATTGAATTTAAAATTTCCATAGAGAATTCATTAAGTCAAATGGCATTCTGTCATTGAGTACCACTGAGAGATCCAGATATTCTTCTGTTTTGGAGACAGTCTTGCTCTATTGCCTAGGTTGGAGTACAGTGTCACGATCACAGCTAACTGCAGCCTCAGTCTCCCAGGCTCAGGCAGTCCTCTTGTCTCAGCCTCCCGAGTATCTGGGACCACAAGCACGTGCCACCATGCTTGGCTAATTTTTTTTTTCCTTTTTGAAAGATGGAGTCTTGCCATGTTGCCCAGGCTGGTCTTGAATTCCTGAGCTCAAGGGATCCTCTCACCTTGGCCTCCTAAAGTGCTGGGACTGCAGGTGTAAATCACCTTGCAAGCCTTTTTTTTTAACAGCTTTATGGAGATATAATTCACATACCATACAATTTGTCCATTTAAAGTATACAATTCAGTTTTTAGTGTATTCGCAGAGTTGTGCAACCATCACCACAATCAATTAAAACATTTCATAATCCCCCAAAGAGACCCAATATCCATTAGCAGTCACTCTTCATTTTCCCCCAACCTACCCATAGTTCTATACTTTCTGTCTCTACAGAGTATCCTTTTCTGGATGTTTCATTTAAATGGAATCGTGTAACCCATGGCCATTTGTGACTGGCTTCTTTTACTTAGCTCAGTGTTTTCAAGGTTCTTCCATGTTGCGTCATGTATCACTTTATTCCTTTTAATTATTGAATAATATTTCATTGTATGGATATACCACATTTATTCATTCATCAGTTGATAGCCATTTGGGTTATTTGCTTTGAGGCTATTATGAACAATAGCTATGAACATTCAGGTACCAGTTTTTGTATAGACATATATTTTCATTTCTTTAGGGTATATGCCCAAGAATAGGAGTAGAATTCTACCTAAGAGTGGAATTGCTGGGTCATACAGTAACTCGTAATGTTTAGCCTTTTGAGGAACTCGGATATTCTTAACTTTTCAACATTTGAAGTAGAATATTTAGATGATCATTTAAAGTACAGACAGTTTTGTGGTTAAATTAGGTATATATGGTTTTATCATAAGACTACATTAATTTTAGTAATCAGAAAACTATGTTTATAAAGGCTACTTAAAAAAATTTGTAAAATCATGGTAATGCTCATTTTTAGAATAATTTTATTACTGAGTTTGTACTTTGTTTTACTTTGTAGAAATACTAAAAAAATTTTGGCTCATAGTTACATTCATGGTATCACTGTGTTTAACCATTGAATGTTTTCACACACAAACGCACACACACAGTATGTGTGTATGTGTACAACATATAAATTTGACACAGTATCTCACTCCGTCACCCAGGCTGGAGTGCAGTGGCATGATCACAGCCCACTGCAGCCTCAACCTCCCTGGGTTCAGGTGATCATCCCGTATCAGCCTCCTGAGTAGCTGGGACTATAGGTGCAAGCCACCATGCTCAGCTACTTTATATATATGTGTGTATGTATATATATTCCTAGTTTTTATATGGAAGAATGAAGACCCTCTGTGACAATGCTCAGAGAAAATAAATTCCTTCATAGTACAAGGCCCTAAGTATACATCCTAAACATGTCTTAATATCTTAAAATATATAAAACATGTCATATATTTTATGTCTTAAAAATAAAAACATGTCTTAAAAAGAAATATATATATATACATATATATATATATATATATATATTTTTTTTTTTTTTTTTTTTTTTTCAAACAGAGATGGGGTTTCACCATGTTGCCCAGGCTGATCTTGAACTCCTGGGCTCAAGCAGTCCGCCTGCCTCAGCCTCCCAAAGTGCTGGTATTATAGGCATTAGCTATCGTGCCCAGCCATTTTCTTTCTTTTCTTTTCTTTTTTCTTTTTGAGACAGAGTCTTGCTCTGTCACCCAGGCTGGAATGCAGTGGTGCAATCTCAGCTCATTGCAACCTCTGCCTCTTGGGTTCAAGCGATTCTCCTGACTCAGCCTCCCAAGTAGCTGGGATTACAGGCATGCACCACCACACCCAGCTAATTTTTGTACTTTTAGTAGAGACTGGGTGAAACCCAGTCTGCCAGGCTGGTCTCGAATTCCTGACTTCAGGTGATCCGCATGCCTCGTCCTCCCAAAGTGTTGGGATTATAGGTGTGAACCACTGCACCTGGCCTCCCAGCTGTTTTCATATTTTAATGCAGGTGATATTAAGACATGTTTAGGATGTATACTTAGGGCCTTGTACTATGAAGGAATTTATTTTCTCTGAGCATTGTCACAGAGGGTCTTCATTCTTCCATATAAAAACTAGGAATATTATAATAAAGAGAAGGCCAAGACAAAAGAACAAAGCAAGCGAAAAGAACAAAGCTGGAGGCATCACTTCAAAGAGAACATCATGGGAGGCTCCCCAACTTCAAACTATACTACAAGGCTACAGTAACCAAAACAGCATGGTGCAGGTACAAGAACAAACACAGAGATCAGTAGAACAGAATAAAGAACTCAGAAGTAAGATCACACACCTACAATCATCTGATTTTCAAGAAACCTGACAAAAACAAGCAATGGGAAAAGGACACCCTATTTACTAAACGGTGCTCAGAGAGCTGGCTAGCAATATGCAGAAAATTGAAACTGGATCCCCTCCTTACACCATACACAAAATTAACTCAAGATGGATTAAAGACTTAAATGTAAAACCCAAAACTATAAAAACCCTAGAAGAAAATCTAGGTAGTACCATTCAGGACATAGGCACAGGCAAAGATTTTATGATGAAAATGTCAAAAGCAATTGCAACAAAAGCAAATACTGATAAATGGGACCTAATTAAACCAAAGAGCTTCTGCACAGCAAAAGAAACTATCATCAGAGTGAACAGACAGCCTACAAAATGGGAGAAAACTTTGTAATCTATCCAATTGACAAGGGTCTAATATGCAGAGCCTACGAGGAATGTAAACAAATTTATAAGAAACAAACAACCCCATTAAAAAGTGGGCAAAGGACATGAACAGGCACTTCTCAAAAGAAGACATACATGTGGCCAACAAACATGAAAAAAAGCTCAACATCACTGATCATTAGAGAAATGCCAATCAAAACCACGAGATACCATCTCACACCAGTCAGAATGGCTATTATTAAAAAGTCAAAAACAACAGATGCTGGTGAGTTTGCAGGGGAAAAGGAATGCTTTTACACTGTTAATGGGAGTATAAATTAGTTCAACCATGTGGAAGACAGTATGGTGATTCCTCAAAGATCTAGAAGCTGAAATACCATTTGACCCAGCAATCCCATAACTGGATGTATACCCAAAGGAATATAAATCATTCTAGTATAAAGATACATACACGTGTATGTTCATTGCAGCACTATTCAGAATACCAGAGATATGGACTCAACTTTAATGCCCATCAATGATAGACTGGATAAAGAAAATGTGGTACATACACCATGGAATACTATGCAGCCATAAAAGGAATGAGATCATGTCCTTTGCAGGGACATGGATGGAGTTCGAAGCCATTATCCCGAGCATTCTAACACAAGAACAAAAAATCAAACACAGCATGTTCTCACATATAAGTGGAACTGAATAATGAGAACATGTGGACACAAGGAGGAGATATACACACACTGGTGCATGTTGGAGTGGCGGGGACGGGGGTGAGAGAGAGCATCAGGAAGAACAGCTAATGGATGTTGGGCTTAATACCTAGGTGATGGGTTGATCTGTGCAGCACACCACCATGGCACATGTTTACCTATGTAACAAACCTGCACATCCTGTACATGTACCCCTGAACTTAAAAGTAGAAGAAAAAAATAATAATAAAGAGAGGGTGTAGCATGCCTCCTGTTAGGTATTTTGTTGTGTATTTGGCCAGGAGAATACAGAAAGAAAATATTTTCTCCAACTTAAGATACATGGGTAGAAAAATAGCTCAATAAAAGTCAACATTATTTATGTTAATATTTGGGTATTGCCAATACAGTAAGTACAGTAAGACATGGACAAGTGTATGCAATTCAGAAAATAATAAAAATTATGAGGGAAATGGATGAGGCATAATTGAAACAGTAAGTTAATACATAATTTGACCAAATGGTATACTTAAGAGAATGGTAGGGGGAATTATAATAATAACTTTTTGTGTATATTTGGAGATTATTAATGTCAAAAGGAGAAAACTTGGTCCCTAGATTACTGAAAAATGCACGGTTATAGTCTGAACAAAATTAATTTTGTGTGTAATGAAGGTTATAAAATTACATATTAACTTCTCAGGGAAAAGCAGTTTTACTATTTTAGTTATCTAAGAACAAATAAAAATGTCACTGTTATCTAAAACAAAATTTCAAATTATACTGTTATCTAAAGCTAAGGTAAAGATGGCATTTTTGAAAGCGAGATTGACAGGGGATCGCCCAATATACTCTTGAACACCTCTTTAGGTTACCTGTGAACTAAATCGGCTTGGAATTGAAAATTATCTTGACATTTTCAACATGTTTGCTCACATTTAACTTATAAAATAAATAATGTTGACTTTTATTGAGCTTTCTTTTACCCTTGTATCATAAGTTTAAAGAAAATATTTCCTTCTTTGTATTCTCCTGGCCGAACACGTAAGAACAAAATACCTAGCAGGAAGTGTACTAGGCCCTCTCTTTATAACTCTTTGAAGTAAGCATAATTAGTTTCATTGTACTGATTCGGCAACCAAAGCTCAACAGACATACTGGTTGTGTGCTGAATAATACAGTGTATTCATAAAACAAATACAGAGCCGTAAAAAAGTCATGTAATTAGCAGCTTCCTGGGTAGAAGCTAAAGTGCTCCATAATTCAAAGATGGGAAGTTGGGACCCAAGATTAGTCAGATCCAGCCTTATGGATAAAGGAACACTAGGGCGTATATTTAAAGGAGTATATTGTTTGGATTATTGGAAGTGAAAACCAGAATATGTCTCAGTGGTGTAAGTAGCATGAGTGAACATGAGAAAAGACAAGCATGATATTTGTTAGGAAGTTTTCTACTAGGCTCTTTAGTTGGCAGGGAACAATAACAGAAGAGTATCTTCTCTCTCTCTCAAGGCCACTCAACTTCTCTGTACATTTACTCTTCCATTATTTTTTTCCAACCCACTTTTTTAAACTTGTATCCTTGCGCCCCCAGCCTTAAGGATCTCTTAATCTCAGCAATCACTTTTCCTGTTTCTATCAGTGAAAATGTTTATATCAGAAAGAATCTGATGAGAGTATAGAATCTTTTAGAGACCACTGACACGTAGATTTCTGGCCAACTATTGTCTGCTTGGGTTATATCTGTTTCAGACAGCTTTGACCACAGGAATGGGATCATGTGGCCCACTGTTAAGAGCCGAGGATTTCCTCAACATCCAGAAGTCCTATGTGCTGAATCAGGCGGTCTGTAAAGAGGAAGCCTGAGTCAAGCACAGGGAAAGCATAATGAGTCATGGACCTTCCTGCTTCCTGGATGGAGGTGGAGGGTGGAACTTTTATGAAAACTGTCATCATTTAAAAATTACATCAAGGCAAAAGGTCTTTTTTCTTCCTGGTAGTTCATGAGGGAAACTGCCTGTCTCCAAAATCTTTGTGTTTGCATCTCCTTTGTACCCTTCTCACTACTCTGAATTTAGTGAAGTGAGCACATACATTTCTGTGTATCAGAAAAATAAAAAAATTATAGTAATTGAGATTTAGGTTGAATTATGGAGATAACAGTATGAAATGAAAAGAAATTTAGAGAAAATTGAGTAGTGAGAATTATTAAATGATGAACTTTTATAAGGCAAGGACTATGATTTTATCTTTATTTTCTAACGACTAAACCAGCATAGAGATTTGTAGTTAATGCTCAAAAATAGTTGTTAAATAAATAATACACCAGCTATTTCAACACGAGGCAAAAAAGAATAAATCCTTAATGTGTAACAATTTTTTCTTGAATTTTTATCAGAATTCTCAAAATTCTCTTCTTTAACTATAGTAGCATTAATTTTTTTTTTTTTTTTTTTTTTTTTGAGATGGAGTTTTGCTCTTGTTGCCCAGGCTGGAGTGCAATGGCGCGATCTTGGCTCACCGCAACATCTGCCTCCCGGGTTTAAGCGATTCTCCTGCCTCAGCCTTCCTGAGTAGTTGGGATTACAGTCATGTGTCACCATGCCTGGCTAATTTTGTATTTTTGGTAGAGATGGGGTTTCTCCATGTTGGTCAGGCTGGTCTGGAACTCCCAACCTCAGGTGGTCCGCCCACCTCGGCCTCCAAAGTGCTGGGATTAAGGCATGAGCCACCGTGGCTGGGTTTTTTTTTTTTTTTCCCACAGAGTCTCACTCTTGCTCAGGCTGGAGTGCAGTGGTGCGATCGGCCCACTGCAACCTCCGCCTCCCACGTTCAAGCCATTCTAATAGCATTAATTTTTTTTTATTAATTTTTTACTTTTTTTAGATGGAGTCTTGCTCTATCACCAGGCTGGAGAGTGCAGTGGTGCAATCTTGGCTCACTGCAACCTCCACCTTCCAGGTTCAAGGGATTCCTCTGACTCAGCCTCCTGAGTAGCTGGGACTACAGGCACATGCCATCATGCCTGGCTAGTTTTTTGTATTTTTTAGTAGAGACGGGGTTTCACCATGTTGGCCAGGCTGGTCTTGATCTCCTGACCTCGTGATCTGCCCACCTTGGCCTCCCAAAGTGCTGGGATTACAGGCGTGAGCCACCGCGCCCAGCCTAATTTTTTAAAAAGTATTTCTTCTGGCTGGGTGCGGTGGCTCATGCTGGTAATCCCAGCCCTTTGGGAGGCCGAGGCGGGCGGATCATGAGGTCAGGCGATCGAGACCATCCTGGCTCACGTGAAACCCCATCTCTACTAAAAATACAAAAAAATTAGCCGGGCGTGATGGTGCATGCCTGTAGTCCCAGGTCCTTGGGAGGCTGAGGCAGGAGAATGGTGAGAACCCGGGAGGCGGAGCTTCCAGTGAGCTGAGTGATCCACTGCACTCCAGCCTGGGCAACAGAGCGAGACTCTGTCTCAAAAAAAAAAAAAAGTATTTCTTCTTCGATTAAAATGTATATATAGTTTTGGATACTCATATCTGTTTCTCCTATTTTACTCCAATACTACCACGTGGTCTTTGTAGATACTAAAATTTATAAGTAAAGATGAATCATAAATTTGATAATTAGAAAATAATTAAAATTATATAATGTCCTATATATTATAAAAACTATTCTAAATCTATAACTAATACTGGATTCTAAGATGGCAATCTATTTTCAGAAGCATTTTCTTTTTTCATATTAAATGTTTTTATATTTTTTGGAGTATGAGAAAATGCATAACTTTTAATATAGATATCCCTAATTATTAACAAAATTAAGAATAAATATAATATCTTCCAACTGCATATCTTACTTATTTTCTTAATTTGTTTGCTCATCTACACATATGGCCCCTGAAAAGGCCACCCCATTCCTAAGTTCATGTAATACCATCTTCTAATACCTAGTACCCAGGTACCATCACTTAGCTCAACTTCTTACTAGTAAGAATCTGTTTAACTCAGCGTTGATTAGGTCCACTATTGCTCCAACCTACTAGAGTACAAACCCTTGAGGTAGAGTATTTGACCTAATTGACTTATTCATTATATCCCACGCACCTAGCATGCTTCATGGTGTGGCAAATGCTTTCTGAAAGGTTGAACATCAGATGTTTTCATAAATGGTTAAAGTTTGTATAATTATCACTTAGAGCATCTGGGTGAAATAACTTTGATGTATCTTTAATTAGTTGAGTATATAGAATAAAAGACTAGTATTTAGGTGGCATTCCAGGTGCCCAGCCAAATTAAATACTCCATATTTCTTCGTCATAGACTGGAAGGTTAACAGTATATTGCCACTGAGCCCTAGAGGAATTCTTAGAATTTTGTACAGCTGCTCTCATCAATGAATTGTGTACAGAAAGCCTGAATTCTGCTAGTGTAGTAGTAGTAGTATGTGCATGTATATGTGAGTGTGTATGTTTATATAAATTTATTTATATGTATAAATGGTAGTTTATATATGTATATAGTAGTAATCATTCTAATATAGCAGCTAGTATGATTAGGGATTGTGAAATCCTTCTGTGCTTCCCTATAGAAACCATACGTTACTGGGAAACCAAATAGATATGTGTTTTTCAAATATCTCTGAGAGTGACCCAGAATATTTCATTTTTTTATGATTCTACTATGTGGATTTCATGAGCTTGAATGGGTTATGACCCAAAGTTTTAAAAATATTGCTGTAACTGGGACTAAAGAGTTCAGTCAATAGAAATGACTTAAAATTTTAGAGTTGGTAGCCAGCATTACCTGTATATTATTTATGTTTGCTTTGCCTACCTAGTAATAGGCCCTTCTGGAATTCTAATGTAAGTGCTAGTATAAAAGGGCAGTGGAATACCTCGGCTTTAGTGTATAAAACGGCAGTGGAATACCTAGGCTTTAGTTTCTTATCAACTCTTGAAGACCCTCCCTGTACAGAGAGCGTCATCAGCATCAGTGGAAGGGCAAAAGGAAACCCATGCATACATAACCGTTTCTGCTTTTTTTTTCTGTTCGATTCTTTTTAACTAATACATTGAGCACTTATAGCAGGTATATGTTCATGGCCTCTTCTGCCAATAAAAACTGGACCTACAATATTGCAAATAGAACAAAATTCTTCCAATTTGTGCTAGGGATATTTCGGTGGAAACATTTGAGAAGTAATGAAAGACGTAATGAGAGTTACTTCAGGTTATCTTCTGAGTGAATAGTTTAAGCTTTTAAGTGAATACTTTATAAATAAGCTAAACTCCACCTCAAGTAATCTCCCACTGATTTTAATGAAATTCCAACATTTTGGTAATGGTAAGTATACCCTGTGAAGAAAACATGGTAACATGATATTAGTTTAAGTTTCTTCATGGAGCTAACTGCTGATTTGTATCTAATACTGCACATCCATCTTTCTCAAGAAAACTTTAATGAGGTAGTATCTGCCCTAAAGCTGCCAACTCATGTTTTAACAGTTTTAATAGCCCAGTTGCTCAATATGAAACAGGCTTCCTCACTAAGTGAGAGGATTTCAGTGTCTGAGGGAAGAATATTATCATTTAGATAGACACTGTGCCATAAAACTTTCTATAATGATGTGATAGCTGTTGAGCACTTAAAATATGGCTAGTGTGACTTTTAAATTTTATTTAATTTTAATTAATTTAAATGTAATTTTCTGCATGTGGTTAATGGCTGTCCTGTTGGACAGTGCACTTTCAGATATTACTTTTGATACATTGATTTTGGGTTCATCAGAATTGCTTGCTGTATAGTTGAATGCTGTCCTTAAAAATTGGAATGAAGTGTAATGAGTGGACCTGATTTTGTGTCTAGTTGAAGGTATAACCACACAAAAGAACTGTTTAAAGTGACTTTTAGATATTTTAGTTTTACTAGTTGACTGTATTTTGAGGATCAAAAGAACTGTGTTTTCAGTGATTGTATTATTATGTTAGTGTTGGTGCTGAAAGTGTCAAGAACAGAGGTTGTTGGCACATTAACTGAGATTTTTGACATGTTAAAAGCAAGGACTACAAATGTAAAAACAGATAACAAATATCCTATAGTTCTGAGTTTGAACTGAACGTGTTGATATGACCTCTGTCA
The DNA here is from genome assembly GCF_028878055.3 of Symphalangus syndactylus. NCBI lineage: Eukaryota > Metazoa > Chordata > Mammalia > Primates > Hylobatidae > Symphalangus > Symphalangus syndactylus. The sequence continues at coordinate 41,911,157 of NC_072431.2, forward strand.
TTGAAGTATGAAATATAATTATTTTTAACAAATTATTTTCTTTGAATTTTAAAATCTGTGATAATTTTGAAACAGATTTGATAAAATACCAGCTCCCAATATCAGGATTTTATAACTTAATGGTTACAGTGTTGCTGTTTTTCTTGTCATATTTTTGTTTTAAAATATGATGTATTAATTTAAGGCACATAAATAATGAAGACATATTTTCATTTATTCAACAAACATTCAGTAAGCAACTGTTTTAAGCAAAGTATTCCTCTAAGGCTCTGGGAAATGTAAGATACTAAAAACGTGATTTCTACTCTCATAAACTTACTAATTCTTAGGCAAATGTATGCAAGTTCATAGTTGTAATACAGGATAAAATATGGTAAGTGCAGTGAAAGAGACAGTGATAAAATACATTGAAACTATTATGGATTTAGAACTTTGACTTCTCCAAATTGTCAGCAGTCAGCAGTGCTAACTAAGGGTTTGGGATCAGCTTAGGTAATTTATGGGTATCCTTGTCAGGGGTGTCATTCATGGTGTCACTTTGACCTGGGATTTAAAGAGTAGGGAGGATTTGATACGCAATTATGGGGCAAGGGATGAAGAACATGTTAAGGAGAGGGTTACAGTTGGAATTAAGGATGTGCGAAAGTATGGTACAAGAACCAGGTGATGGTGACTAATTAAGTTTGATTGGAAATAGAGAGAAAGTAAGTTTTGAGAAATAAGTAAGCCTATAAGGTCAAGCCTAAGGAGTTTGGGTTTAATTTTGTTGTTAATATGAATGGGAGAATAGATATGTGCTACCACATGACTTTTGTCAATGAATTGGTTCATGGGGAAAGAGAAATGAATTAGATGACAGTTCAGGTAAGAGAAATAAAAAGAAGAATTGGGATAGTAATAATGACTATCTTCAGCAACAGTTGGCTATAATAGTTAATTATTAATAGGAGAATTTTGACTTCTATTATAGCCTATGGGAAGTTTTAAAGTAATATGATTGCTAAAAATTTGAATATCAGTTTAGAGCTTTAAAATGCTATAACCTTTAACAGAAGACTTTTAATACTCATCAATTAGAGAGTTAATTTTCTCCCAAACACTACTATTATTATATACCTCCTTTCTAGCAGATAGGCACATGTTAAACTAGCAATCATTAGTTTAGAAACCATTAAACATCAGAAGTACACATTACTTAAATTGGGAATGTTTGAAATTACCTTTTAAATCTATAAGCAATTTGGTTGTTGCATATTTTCTAAGCCTTGTTATTGATATCAATAGCCAACTAAAGGAGGGAGGACATACATTAGTGAGTGTTGATAGGACTAGAATAAATTTTTGTGAGCCTGCTTTAAAAATTTTGTTTTAAGGTTAATATGACCCTCAGACATATTAAACAGGTAAAATTTATATAAACTTAATAGTAGCCGTAAAATAGACTCCTACAAACTTCTGGGTTTTTGCAGATCTTTATAACAGGTTCTGAAAAAGCTATTTTTGGGGGAAGTTTTCACGCATTCTAGACAAGACCAGTAATGTCAGAAAGTATGTTATAGGTGCATTTTGTTGTCAGTCTTGCCTACATTAATGGAGACCTCTGAGAAAAACGGAAGCTGACCAGGGATGCATGCTGGAGCTCCAGAGGTTTGCAGTGTGCTAACCAAAGCACAGTATGTGTTAAATGTTAATTTCTTTATGTGTCTATAGCATCTATATCACCTTTAAAACCTTCAAGTTACTAGCCTGAGCAACATAGGGAGACCCGTCTCTACAAAAAAAATAAAAATTAAAAAAAAAAAATAGCCAGGTGTGCTGGCACGAGCCTGTGGTCCTAGCTACTCAGGAGGCTGAGGTGGGAGGACTGCTTGAGCGCGAAAGGCCGAGGCTGCAGTCAGTAAGCTGTGATCACGCCACTGCACTCCAGGCTGGGAGACAGAGTGAGACCTTGTCTCAATGCAAACAAACAAACAAAAAAACTCTAAAACCCCAAACTTCAAGGTTTACTTTTGATATTATCAATCTGGAGAGAGTTAACATGAAATGTTAATATGAAACCATAATACCAAGATTTGGTTTAGCTTAGATGGGTCATACCCATGCTAGTAAAATTCTAGGAAGTTGGGTAGATTCTATTGCTATTTTGGACGTCTGCATTATAAAATTTTGTTTAAAATAATTGGACTATTTTTTAAAGCTTGGATTGAAAAGTGTAACAAAGGGAGATTTGACTATCTTACATGTTTCATCTATATATTTCATATCTGTTTGATGTATGGTTTCTCAATTAAGAATTATTAATTATAAGTAAATTTAGTATTTACAAAAAATTAAAGCATGATTTTGCTATGTATTTTGGATGCTAGCATTTATGAAATTTTGTCATAAATGTAGGAAAAAATTAACATTAGAAGAAGTTAGTTTTTGACATTGACTAAAAAAGAATAGGTGAAAACCAATATAATGTAATTCCAAGTTTCAGCTTACTTTCAGGAAATAAATTGATGAAAGCTGTATAGTTGAAAATTGTGCATTTTGTTCATTTCTGCCTGGATTTCTTTTTCTTACTTTTTTGAGACAGGGTCTCACTCTCACCCTGGCTGGAGTGCAGTGGTGTAGCCAAACCTCATTGCAGCCTAAAACTCCTGGGCTTAAGCAGTCCTCCTGCCTCAGCCTCCTAAATAGCTAGGACTACAGATAGATGCCTGTAGTCATACTGGCTGGCTAATTTTTTTTTAAATTTAGTAGGGATGGGTTCTTCTGATTTGCCTAGGCTGGTCTCTAACACCTTGCCTCAAGTGATCCTCCCACCCGACCTCCCAAAGTGCTGAGATTATAGGCATGAGCCATCACACCTGGCATTTCAGTCTAGATTTCAATTTCTTTTTGGGTTTATCCAGTTTGGGGTTTGCTCATCTTCTTGAATCTTTAGGTTTTTATGTCTTTAACCAAAAATGAAAAGTTTTTAGCCACCACCTCTTCAAATAATTTTTCAACTCTGCACCATTTTTCCTCCCCTAAGATTCTGTTGGCATGAATCTCAGACATTTTGTTATCGTCTCACAGGTCCCTGAGTCAGTTTTAATTGTTTTTCAATGCTATTTTGTCTGTTGTTCAGACTGGATAATTTTTATTGATCTACCTTTGAGTTCATTGGCTCTTTTTTTTTTTATCATCTTCATTTTGCTATTGAGTCCATCCAGTGAGTTTTTTAATTCAGATTACTTTTGTCAATTCTAAAGTTTCTATTAGTTTTCTTTATGTCTTCTATTTCATTGCTGTTTTTCCATTTGTATCAAGTTTGTTCTTGATAACTCGAATAATCAGCGACTCAGTGGTGTAACATATTGGGCATCAAGAAATACCTATCCATGGATAGTATGCTGTCTCTTCATTATTAGGGGAAAAGCATAAATGAGAGGAAATAGGCTTTATGAGTTTATCTAGAATCTTGCTTTTTGGTTAGTGAATAGGCCAGTAACACTGATAGGTTGGTTCTCAAAATACATGTGGCTTTTTAATGTAAAATTATTTCTTTTTAGTGTTACTGAAATTTTGTGACTCTTTAGGTTAATGGTACCTGGAAATGAAGCTCCAGAGTTTGTGACTAATTCATTTCTTTTGGACCATCCTGGAGAAATGACTATTAATCAACTTCCTAAAGTATCATCAAGGATAGATTTTACCTCTGTAAAATAGCTCATTTCATTGTTGATCACCTTGTGGTCAGTAATTTTTCCTATGCCAAATATAAATTTTAAGGTTAGTTCTTCCCCCTAAAAAAAACAGAAAATGGGTGTGTTTCATTTTTGTGTAATATTTTTTAATGTGGAAAATTGAAATAGACTGAAAAGTATAAAAAACAAATGAAGCCGGGCGCGGTGGCTCAAGCCTGTAATCCTAGCACTTTGGGAGGCCGAGGTGGGCGGATCATGAGGTCAGGAGTTCGAGACCATCCTGGCCAACATAGTGAAACCCTGTCTCTACTAAAAATACAAAAAAAAATTAGCAGGGCGTGGTGGCGGGCGCCTGTAGTCCCAGCTACTCGGAGAGGCTGAGGCAGGAGAATGGCGTGAACCTGAGAGTTGGAGCTTGCAGTAAGCCGAGATTGCGCCACTGCACTCCAGCCTGGGCAACAGAGCGAGATTCCGTCTCAAAAAAAAAAAAAAAAAAAAAAAAAAAAAATGAAAAGTATAAAAACAAATTTAAGTCATTTATAATTTCACCATTCTGAGAACCATTGTTAACATTTTGGTGTATTTCTTTTTTTTGTTCTTTTTTTATTCAAATGTTGTGCGTACGTGGCATATATTATGGGATACATGAGATATTTTGATATAGTCATACAATGCATTATAATCACATCAGGGTAAATGGGATATCCATCACCTCAAGTGTTTATCCTTTCTTTGTGTTAAAAGCAATCCAATTATTGGTGGGTGCAGTAGCTAACACCTGTAATCCCAGCACTTTGGGAGGCCGAGGCGGGTGGATCACTTAAGGTCAGGAGTTCAAGACCAGCCTGGCCAACATGGCGAAATCCTGTCTCTATTAAAAATACAAAAATTAGCCAGGAGTGGTGGCAGGCACCTGTAGTCCCAGCTACTTGGGAGGCTGAAGCGGAAGAATTACTAGAACCCAGGAGATGGAGATTGCAGTGAGCCGAGATTGCACCGCTATACTCCAGCCTGAGCAACAGAGCGAGACTGTCTAAAAAAATTTAAAAAATAAATAAAAAATCCAATTCTGTGTGTTAAAAAAAAATCCAATTGGGCTGTGGCCTGTAATCCTGATCGTTTTGTGATTAATTTTCCAGGTGTCCTTTGAGCTTCTTGTATTTGGATGTCTAGATGTCTAGTGAGGCCAGGGAAGTTTTTCTTGATTATTCTTTCAAATAAGTTTTCCAAACTTAGATTTTTCGTCTTTCTCAGGAACACTAATTATTATTCTTGTGTTTGGTCATTTAACATAATCCCAGACTCCTTGGTAGCTTTGTTCATTTTTTTTAATTCTTTTTTTTCTTTGTCTGATTGGATTAATTTGAAAGCCTTGTCTTCAAGCTCTGAAGTTCTTTCTTCTGCTTGTTTGATTCTCTTGTTGAAACTTGGAAAGGGAATAGTGGATAGATAACAAAATAAATCACTTAAAACCTCCCCAAGTAGGTGATTGACTCAACAGGTCAGAGTCTAGATGTCTAGACGTTTAGGATGCAGAACTAAACAGAACTAAACATTCCTCCACCATGAGGAAATAAGATTTAATTTTAAGATACCGTGGGCAGTGGTTTGAAATTAGAAATTACAGACCAGGGAACAGTGAAAGCGCCTCCTACTTGAAGGTGAGGACTCAGACTGACATCACAGTGAATAGGATTAGAAAGATAGCCATGTTATTAAGAACTGGAACAAGAACTGATATTCATTAGACCAATGGTTTACCACCTTGTTAAAAAAGCACTGGGACCTTTTCTTTAAACAAAATCTCACATAGAATCACAGTGTACAAAACATATAAAAGAAGATCCTTGACACAAGTAGTTGGTATGTGGGCCAGAGCTAGAGCCTCTATTTCAAGGTTGCTGGGAGTAGGTTCCCTACTTCCTAAGACTCTGGAGCATTTTGAAAGGTAATTTTTAGCAATAACAAACCTTTAGAAATCTTTCTCTTTTTGTTGACTTAACTCTCATTAATACAGTCACGTGGTAAAACATTCAAGCAGAAAAAGTGTATGGTGAAAAATAATTCTCCCATCCTAGAATCCAATTTCCCCATTGCCTAGAAGTAAATACAGTTACAAATTTCTTACATATTTTTCTGGAAATATTCTATGAGCATACAAGTATATGAATATATCTTCCTCTTATTTTTCTTTATCACAAATGAGATCTTGCTATTTGTAGTCTCCCCTACCTTGCTCTTTATATTTAGCATATTAGCTAGTATAGGTCTACCTCTTTCTTTTTGAACACCTGCATAGTAATCTAGTAAAGATTTTTAAAATCTAATTTAACAATTCTTTATTGATGGAAATGTGTTTTTAAAAGTCTTTTGCCATTATAGTGGTGTAATAAATATCCTTTATGTATACATTTACCAATGTGTTTGAGTATATTTCTAAGATATATATTCCTTTGAAGACTGTTGAGTAGGAAAGTGGTAATACTAAAAAGACAAACCTAATGTGAGGGTGACCAGCACAAAATAAAAAAAAAAGAAGAAGAAGAAAAAGAAAAGCCCACATTTTTTGCACGGTATTCACAACCCGTTATCCCTACTTTGTTCTTTAAGAGGTATATTGTTTCTGTTATGTGGTTCTGCATCTTTCCTATTAAAAGGGGCTAGTATCCTATGACCCTGCCACATCCCCCTCTCCGAGAAACACCCAAGAATGATCAATAAATACTAAGGAAAAAAAAAAGGGACTTTTTATTTTAGTTCATCAGACATGTAGTACTTAGACTTTGCTTCCTGGGCTTCTGAGTATACATGGATATTTTATATAGAGTAATATGATTTCTGTTTGATTCTCTGCTTTATTTTTTCATCTCATGCATTGGTTTCAGTTGCTTTCCAGAACTATCTTAAGTATTCAAATTGAAATTTTAATTATGTTTCTTAGTTAAGCAAAGTTTTAGGTCTTTTGCTTGTTCTTGGAGCCTCTTGGATTTGTAGATGAAAGGATCAGCTAACCATACACCATCATCTCTCTTTTTATCTTTCTAACCTTTGTTTCCTTGTTAGACATTTCTAAGTCTAGTTAGTATTTAAATTCACAGACTATACCTACAATTTAGTTGATCCATAGATATTAAATCTTTCTCAAATCTTATTATCTTTTATATCTTTTTCATAAGTCTTAGGATAACGTCTTCCGCACAGATAGCTCATTGCAAAGGAATATTTAATCCTTTGAATGGAAAGGGATACTCTCTGAATAGATTATTTGCTGAGCAATATGAAAACCACTGCTTTTACCCTTGGATAATTTCTCACCATCGGGTCTCTTGAGATAAAAGTACAACAAGAGTAAATCTTTAAAAGATTTAACAGAAATCTATAATTTAACATGATACACATTTGGAGATAGAATCAAGACTGCCAATAAAAAGAACGATAAAGACAAAATGGAATTAAATTGTTAAATATTTCAATGCAGTATTAATTTTGTGTGTGTTTTTTGTCGGTTTTGGGGGTCAGTTGTTTTTTAACTACCAATTTTGTAAAACTCTGATAGAAACTTGAGAGCTAGTTTAATTCAATCTCATAATTTTTTAGGTAAGGAAACTAGTATTTAGAGGAGTCTGAAACTTGCTGAATATCACAGGTTAACACACAGAACACCTGGTTGCCAGCCAGTTCTGTTTGAGGATGTAATAAATTGTTTGTTTATAGTGGTAAAATGTGTCAAATGACAAAAAAAGCAACTCATTTTACATATTCACATTTTAAACCACTATATACCATACTTAATTCCTTGAAATTCTGTTTCGGAAAATGTAGGTAAATAAAAATTTTATGAATAGAATCCTTTTCCTATGAACATATTATTTTCAAAGAATAATTTTGTCTGCTGTCTGATAAGGTATTTCGGCCACATCCCCTATATCTGAATGTCCTTTAACAGAAAATTTTTCATTTGTTGCCTGGTTTTTGTTTTTGTTTTGCTATTTAATATCTTGAAGTTTTATATGTTCAATGTTCAGTTGCCTGAAAGTTGTCTAAACAAATAATTATATGTAAACCTTTCTCAGAATTTTTAGAAAATATTGAACTTGTATAATAAAACTCTACTCTTAGTGGTTCTAATAAACCAAAAGAAGTAGCATAGTGACTACCTCCTGATATTCTTCCTAATTATCATATTTCTCTGAGGTTACATTATAAAGAAAAAGTAAGGACTCACTGAATCTGCTGTGTTTTGAACTCCCACAGATAACTTTTGCTACTGTTAGTACAAATAAAATCATTCTTTAAAAAAAGTGCTTTCAGGAAAAATATCTAAGTCTATTTTTATTTGTAATTTCTGCATCTTTAATCTATGGCTATACTTTTTTTTTATCACCCTGCTTTTCTTGACTGTATATGGCAATACTAAAGTATCAGTGCACCTGAAATACAGGGAACTAATCGTGTTTACATATCTCAGGCAACGTGTCTTGGTCTCCCTGTTAGCACCTGTTCAGGTTTACACCTACCAGCTGTCAGTGTTCATGAACTCTATGATTACACAAAACAGGAATACTTGAGATACATAAACTTGAACAATATTATCATTAACAACTGATCATTGAATACTTTTATAGTACATAAAATCGTCATGCAGGGAAGAAGTTGTGGTCTGTCATTTTCATAAATTTGGATTTTTATTTGCACTCAGAATTGTTATAGATAAATGTCATTTTAGTAAAATAGAGCAAATTTATGTTACCCAGTATGAGTGAGCATTGTAATGTGTGTTAATTGCATGTGATACATTATCAGTGTTTAAAAATTTGGATAAAATGTGAAATATTAGACTCTTAGAAGGATGCTGACACAAAAGATGTTGAGTATAATTTTATCACTACAGTAGCGTTGAGTCATCAAAATCAGCTTGACTCATCTTACTATTATAGTTATATAGAATTACTATTAAAGTTTTAGCTAGTTGAATTTCAAATAATAACCTTTTTGATACTTCAGAGCAGAGTTTTTCATCCATAGCAGCACTGACAACTTAGTTTGGATAATTCTGTAGGGGGAAGACTGTTCTTGTCCATTTTAGGGTATTTAACAGCATCCCTGGCCTCTATCTCCATTCAATGCCATTAGCACTCTTCCAGTTGTGACAACCAAAAATGTCACCCATATGTTCCCTGGTGGGGGAGATGGTGTGTCAGAAAACCAAAATCACTGCTTTAGGCTACAGGAAAGATCTATAATGTATCAAATCATTTGTAGTCCCTTCATCTTTTGCACATATTTCTCCCATGGTTCACAACTTTTTTTTTTTTCACTATAGTGTTTTACGTTAATTTGTGGTTGTAGTCGTCTTTAACTAGTTAACTTTCTTTTTTCTTTTCTTCTCATTTTTTTGTTTTGTTTTGTTTTTGTTTTTGTTTGAGACAGAGTCTCGCTCTGTTGTCCAGAATGGAGTGCAGTGGTGCAACCTTGGCTCACTGCAATATCCACCTCTTGAGTTCCAGCAATTCTCCTGCCTCAGCCTCCTGAGTAGCTGGGATTGCAGGCACCCACCACCACGTGGGTCTTATTAATTTTTGTATTTTTAGTAGAGACAGGGTTTCACCATGTTGGCCAGGCTGGCCTCGAACTCCTGAACTCAAGTGATCTGTCCACCTCGGCCTCCCAAAGCTCTGGAATTACAAGCGTGAGCCACTGCACCCAGCCTAGTTAAATTTTGAAATAAGGCATCCCAGCACTTTGGGAGGCAAAGACAGGCAGATAGTTTGAACTCAAGAGTTCAAAACCAGCCTGGGCAACATGGCAAAAACCTGTCTCTACCAAAAAATAGAAAAAATTAGCCAAGCATGGTGACAGGTACCTGTAGTCTCAGTTATTTGGGAGGCTGAGGTGGGAGGATCACTGGAGCCCAGGAGGTTGGGGTGCAGTCAGCCATGATCACAACACTGCACTCCAGCCTGGACGACAGAGAGAGACCTTGTCTCAAAAAAAAAAAAATGACCAAGTTATACATTAGAAACTATAATCTCTTGAATGGCCTTAAGTTAAAAGATGTACCTACTAGATATTCTTCCATTGTTAAATTATAGACGGGAGGTCATGTTATTATACTCTGTTTGTTTTGATCTTGTGATATCTAGGCTGGTTTTGAACACAAAGAATGGGTTAGTTCGTGATCATTGGGAACCCAAGATGAAAGGGGTATTCTTAACACAAAGGGTCAGAATGAGAGGCCGTTATAGGAGCGTAGGTGTCAGATGTGGATGCTCTGGCCCTAACAGAAATATAGGAATAGATGGTTCTTGGATACCTGAACTGTTTTTATTTTAATGAATATATTTTTCTTAAAAGATATGAATAAATGAGTTTCTGCAGATTTTTATGTACTATGCTTGAATTATAAATAATAACTCGTGATAACATATTTTGTCAACAAAATGAATGTATTAATTTTTCATCTGTATTTGTATTATAGATGAAAAATCAGCTTATTTGGAAAATTTTAAGATGATGTACTTTACCACATTGGTATCTGTACAATTATGAGACATTTATTTTAAATTCCTAACACTTAATCTATCTGGCTAAAAAATAATGCCATGATAAGGATATACATAATCTATAAATGGTATAACTCTTAAATATTCACTTTAACATGAATAATTTAGAATACCGTAAGGTTTCTTTTCTTGCCACATATACACATGGGTAATTATGTACATAGATGCTCACTCATTAAAAATAACAGCTCACAAGTATTAAATGCTAGGTACTCTGCCCTTTACGTGCATTATCTCATTTAATCCTCTCAACTACATCTTCTTCAAATCACTCATGAGGAAATTGAGAACTGAGAGAAATTACATAATTTTTACAAGATCACAACTAATAAACTTCAGGCACAGTGTTTGAACCCAGATAATGTTTATTAGCAAATATCTCACTGACACAATGTAGTCTGTTCTTCATTCCTTCAAGGTTTAGGTTTTTATACTCTTTAACTTCAATGCATATGTATTTTTTTTTAGTGTTTACTATATGGAAGACTTTGTGGGTTTTTTTTGTTTTTGTTTTTTTACTTTTGATTTTGAAATAATTTTAGACCTAAAAATAAAAAACAGTTCACATATATTTTTCATCCAGCTTCTCCTAATGTTAATAAGTTGTATAACCGGAGTACAATTATCAAAATTATAAACATCAGGAAATTAACATCGATAGAATAGTATTAACTAAACTAGAGACCTTATATGATTTTACTAGTTTTGCCATTAATATCCTTTTCTTGTTCTAAAATCCAACTTAGGATCCCACATCACATTTAGTTGTGGGATCCTAGGTCTCACACTAAGGAATTCCTAGTCTCCTTAATCTCCAACCTATGGTAATTCCAGTCTTTTTTTTTTCTTTCTTTCTTTCATGACCATGACACTTGATGAATACTGGTCAGTTATTTTGTATATGGTTTTTCAATTTGGGTTTGTGTGGTTTCTCATGGTTCAGCTGAGTTTGTGTATTTTTGGGAAGAATGCCACAGAAGTGATGGACTCTTCTGGAGCATCAGAAAATACATGATGTTGATATTTTGTCATAGGTAATGTTGTTTCTCCACTGTGAAAGTATTCTTTTCATCTTTTTATTTAATTGATATTTTGGAGGAGATACTTTGAGACTATGCAAATATCCTGTTTCTCCTCAAATTTTGACCCACTGCTTTTACTAACCTTTGGTGCATATTGTTTTATTTTATTTTTATTATTTATATATATATTTTTATTATACTGTAAGTTCTAGGGTACATGTGCACAACGAGCAAGTTTGTTACATATCTATACTTGTTCTTTGACTAGTTCTTACAATATGGTAAGCCAGTGATTGTTTTGTGGATTTTTCACAGTTACACAATTTTACAATTACAAAGGCATTGCCTTCTCACCTTTTAACTATCAAGTTGATGGCCAGGATTTCTTGTGCTTTAGCAGGGGATGATAGTAAATAAAACTGAAAGAATAATATTTAACTTACAAAGAAAATTTGGAGAACTAATCCTTGTAAATTCAGGCATAAGACAATCTTCATTCTAGAGTGCAAAGGCTAGAGTAGATTTGTTAAATTTCTATAAAATGACAAAAAAAAGGATATGTATAAGATGAACTTGGAGTAGTTGACCCAATTTTTGGTTATTAGAACTAAGAAACGCCTATTAAAAACAACAACTACTTAAGACCAGTATGAGAGAATTAGTACTTTACATGCAAGAAGACTACTCAGCCACCTAATAAATCTTAGGCTAAAAATATCTAGTATAAATATAGTTGAAATAAACTAATACATGAATAATGTCTATAATAGAGCTTCTAAGGATAATAGTTACATAAGCATATGTTTTTAAGAAGTTAAGCCCCTTCTTACTTAAATGAGCAAAAAGAACCAGAAATAGAAGAAAAAAAGTCACACCTTTACTGAAACTAAAAAAGGCCCCAGCCTTATACTACTAGCTCTAGTTCTACTCTCATTGCCAGGTTTAAATTTTTTTAAGCAGTACTGTAGCAAACAACATTGTATATATCACTTTACCTAATGATACTTTATCTCTGTGTGTGTGTGGGTGTGTGTGTGCATGTGCACATGCATTTGTGCATGTGCACATGCATTTGTGCATGTGCATTTATTTTATTTAAATAATTATTCAGATTAATTCTTCAGGGAAAGTAATATCCATTAAGCAGTATGTATACAAGACTACTTCTTTTGCCTTCTTGATTTTCCTTACTTTAGTCCTGAATCAGGTTTTATCAACAATAAGAAATACCTATACTTCATAGCATATTATCCTATAAAAAGTTAATGACTATTTTATATTGAGCTCTTATATGCCAAGTACTCAGCTAAAGTGCTTATCTTATTATGTCACCAAATTATTTCTGCTGTGGAGTACAAAGGCAAATTTTTTTAAACGCCTTCCATTCTTTTTGTTACATAGTATATTTAAGTAGCAAATAGAATTCTTGAGGACAATGATGTTACCAGCTATAAAGAAAAAATAGCTTTTTCCTAAACTCTCTTCTAGGTAAAGAGTCCATATTTTTTGTATTTAGTGAAATTAGACTTGGTAAAAATAATTTTTATGGGCCTTACCATCAGACAGCCACATGTCTCAGAGTTCATTAGTTACTGTTGCTGACCCAAAACCTACCCTTTAAACATTAGCTGCATGCAGCCATCAGTAGCAACTATGCCTTTCCCATGATGAATGCTGATAAAGAGAAATACAAATTCTGTAAGAATGTGGACAGACTCATCATAGCAGTACTGTCATTTATGGAAGTGATTTACAGCAATACCAGAATATGAAGAGAAGTTTTTGAATTCTGTATGATTGGAAAGCTCATTGAAATGGTCTTTCTAATGATGTTGTATGTCAATTTAAGATTACCTTCCCCATATGTATCTATCTTATGAGAAAAATTATCTACATACTTTATGGATTCAATCAACAATTAGGCACACTAGCCTTGCATTATTTTAATTAGTCAGTGTTTTTAAATGAAATCCAACTATTTTTCTTAGTAAATATACAGTTCTGTGAGTTGCCTGTAGAATTCAATACAGAAATCTTTCTGTAGTTAGATTATTTAAATGATGAGAGTTTTCACGTGGCTGATCATAAATTCACTTACAGGCAAGCACTATCTTTTTTCTTTTATTATTATTATTATTATTATACTTTAAGTTTTAGGGTACATGTGCACAATGTGTGGGTTTGTTACATATGTATCCGTGTGCCGTGTTGATGTGCTGCACCCATTAACTCGTCATTTAGCATTAGGTATATCTGCTAATGCTGTCCCTCCCCCCTCCCCCCACCCCACAACAGTGTGATGTTCCGCTTACTATGTCCATGTGTTCTCATTGTTCAATTCCCACCTATGAGTGAGAACATGCGGTGTTTGGTTTTTTGTCCTTGCGATAGTTTACTGAGAATGATGGTTTCCAGTTTCATCCATGTCCCTACAAAGGACATGAACTCATCATTTTTTATGGCTGCATAGTATTCCATGGTGTATATGTGCCACATTTTCTTAATCCAGTCTATCGTTGTTGGACATTTAGGTTGGTTCCAAGTCTTTGCTATTGTGAATAGTGCCACAATAGACATACATGTGCATGTGTCTTTATAGCAGCATGATTTATAGCCCTTTGGGTATATACCCAGTAATGGGATGGCTGGGTCAAATGGTATTTCTAGTTCTAGATCCCTGAGGAATCGCCACACTGATTTCCACAATGGTTGAACTAATTTACAGTCCCACCAACAGTGTAAAAGTGTTCCTATTTCTCCACATCCTCTCCAGCACCTGTTGTTTCCTGACTTTTTGATGATCACCATTCTAACTTACTGTAGATTGTGTTCTCTTTAAAGCATCTGTGAATTTAATGACTTTCTTGCTTGATTGTGGGATCAGTGCATGCATAGAGTATTAAAATGAATATAAAATGCCCATTATATTCCAAATTTTTAATATCAGCATTAGTTATTACAATAATGCAAGGCTACATCCACAAAGCCCAACAAATTAATAAAGATGATTAGAAGTGCTTTGGTCATTTTAAATGGGTCACAACTAAGGCCATTTTGAAATCACGGTTTAAACTTGCCTCAAGTTAAACTCTGAAATGTATTTGCCTGTTTTGAGGGGTATGTGGGGGATTCCCAGGCCAGATTCTTGGACACTTAAGAGCTACAAGTATATTGCTATCTGTATTTAGAAGATAAGGGTGCAGACCATTCAAATGTGGTGGTATTTTTTTTTAATTTTTCATTAAGGTAACATAGGAATTCTGTTGCAAGTGAACCGATGTGAGGTAATTTGGGATGAATAAGACGAATATAACCTGTTAATTTATGGTTGTGGCAACACACATTTTGTGTGAAATTACTATATTCAAACCACTATTAATTTGGGGGGTATAAGAAAACTCAAGAGGATTTGGTATACTTAAACTTATTCCATAAGTTGGTATTTTAAATTATATTGTTTTTATCTACTCCATATTTTCTCTTTCCAAAGAACATGTATTTAGAAATTTATTTTATATTTTTAAAAGTATACAAAAAGTTTAAATATGTTGAATTCTTTTGAAAAAATTTTTTATCTGATACTGAGAATTAACATTTTCCCCTCTCATAGATATGGAGTCTGGAGAACGGTTACCATCCTCAGCAGCCTCCTCTACTACACCAACTTCATCTTCGACACCTTCTGTGGCTTCAGTAGTTTCAAAAGGTGGCCTTTCCCCTGGAGTTGCTTCACTTAGCTCTACAATCAACCCATGTGGTGAATACCCTTTTAAAACTCAATTTTAGAATGCCATTCTTTTAATAATTTGCGTAATATTTTATTGAGCACTGAATAAAATGTTCTCATGACTTGCATTGACCTGTTGAATAAAGGCTAGGTTAAACACCTAGTCTTTTTGTTTTTTCAGGATTTTACACTGGGATAGCACTGGTTATTCTGTTCTTGTTAGGAATTGTCTTTGAGAGTTAAATCTTGATATCTTAATTTGTTTTATCATTTTGATTAATAAATTAGTGAAGTCTTTTAAAACAGTAGGCCCAAGAGGGAAAGGAATAGAAGGAAGTCGTTGGTAGACACTTTGCCCTAGATTTCCTTACAGTATTTGAAATGACCTTGTAAGCTCCAGCTACTCCAGTTCACAGATGTATACTAAGGCAGATCATTTACTTGATGGAAAATATTTTTAAAGTTTAGAGCATAACAGGTTTCTTAAACATGAATAAAATTTGGCTGAGTGCAGTGGCTCACCCTGTAGTCCCAGCACTTTGGGAGACCAAGGCGGGTGGATCACCGAGGTCAGGAGTTCGAGACCAGCCTGACCAACATGGGGAAACCTCATCTCTACTAAAAATACAAAATTAGCCAGGCATGGTGGCGCATACCTGTAATCCCGGCTACTCAGGAGGCTAAGGCAGGAGAATCGCTTGAACCCGGGAGGTGGAGATTGCAGTGAACCGAGATTGTGCCATTGCACTCCAGCCTGAGCAACAAGAGCAAAACTCTGTCTCAAAAAAAAAAAAAAAAAAAAGAATAAAATTTATATTTGCCTAAAAGGAGAGCTTTATTTCAGACATGAAAATATCCTCAATTTTGTTTAATTAGGTAGAAGATATCTTTAAGCACCTCCCAAAATCACTCTTGGTTCTTTTACAAAGGTGTGGTAGAATACATTCCTTTTATTAAATACCTAAAGTTAATCAACTCATTTATTTATCGTTAGGAAACATTTTAACTATTTCTTATCTTATACATTATTTCATGTTTATAAGCAGTAAACTAAATGATAATTTTCTTATTCAGAATTAAAATTGAAACTTTTGCATAAATGTGATGCATAAATATGTAATATTTGCTTACAAAATACCTTAGCAAATTGTCACATAAGCGTTTTCATTTATTTTTGTTTTTCCAATCAATGGAATGACAAAAGGCTGTCATTCTGTCATTATATTATGATCAAACCATTTTCTAATATATTCTCAGGGATTACAAAATAACTAAAATAGCACTATATGTGTGTGTATGTATATATATATATATATATATATTTTTTTTTCGAGACAGAGTCTCGCACTGTCACCCAGGCGGGAGTGCAGTGGCACAATCTTAGCTCACTGCAAGCTCCACCACCTGGGTTCACGCCATTCTCGTGCCTCAGCCTCCCGAGTAGCTGGGACTATAGGTGCCCACCACCACGCCTGGCCAATTTTTTTGTATTTTTAGTAGAGATGGGGTTTCACCATGTTAGCCAGGATGGTCTTGATGTCCTGACCTCATGATCCGCCCTCCTCGGCCTCCTAAAGTGTTGGGATTACAGGCGTGAGCCACTGTGCTCAGCCGCGCTATGTATTTTTTAAAAATCAATATAACTTCTCCACCTTGTGTACAATCTTCATCAAGTAATTAACAAGTTTCTTCACGTTTCCCTTATATGCAAAACGATGGCTGGACTGTAAGTGTCCAAGCCTCTGATGATATACTGTGCTCAAAAATAGCAATGCTATGATTGACTTTTTACCTTAGATAACTTTGTGTAAATGATTGCACACAGTTGTACTTGTGTAGTTATATTTTCCTGTTATTTGTAACTCTTCTTTCTCTTTCCCCTGTTGTGAGCTCCTTTCAGTGTATTCTAATCTGCTGTCTTATTTATTTCTGAATTAGTCTTTAACATACATAGTATTCCTAAAGAAATGTCTTTTCTTATGTTGAAGGCTTCGATAGCATCCTTGAGTACAGATTCTGAGTTTTCTGAACACTTTTTTCTCACTTGGTTTTCTGAATTAGTGACATTGGAATTTGCTTGCGGTTCTCATGAGTCATATGTTGGGCACTATTTTTTGTTTGTTAGTGGATGGTTGGAAGCTGCAGAAGGGATGGAGTATGCCGAGTTGCTGAATAACATTAGAAACCTTGTCTAGAAAGGGATGCACTTTTTTAATTGTTATTTGCTACTAGTAAAAAAGAGTATAGAGTATTTATAGTAAGATGCTTACATTGAATGAAAGTATAATTCCATTTACCCAGAAATATGTCATTTATTAACACATATTTTTAGTACCTAAAACATGACTTTTTTTCATTATGTAGGTAAAATAATTTTTTTTTAACTTTCACAGTGTTGTAGTCCATGTTTAAAATAAAGCCTTTTACAGCAGCCCCAGTCAGGGGCTTACAGATAAAACTCCCATACCCCTGGGACAGAGCACCTGGGGGAAGGTGCGGCTCTGGGCATAGCTTTAGCAGACTTAAACATTCCTGCCTGCCAGCTTTGAAGAGAGTGGCAGATCTCCCAGCACAGCGCTCGAGCTCTGCTAAAGGACAGACTGCCTCCTCAAGTGGGTCTCTGACCCCCATTTACTGACTGAGAGACACCTCCTAGCAGCAGTGACAGACACCTCAAGCAGGAGAGCTCCAGCTGGCATCTGGCAGGTGCCTCTCCGGGATGAAGCTTCCAGAGGAAGGAACAGGCAGCAATCTTTGCTGTTCTGCAGCCTCCACTGGTGATACCCAGGAAAACAGGGTCTGGAGTGGACCTCCAGCAGACCTGCAGCAGAGGGGCCTGTTAGAAGGAAAACTAACAAACAGAAAGGAATAGCATCAATATCAACAAAAAGGACATATAAACAGAAACCCCATCCAAAGGTCAACAACATCAAAGACCAAAGGTAGATAAATCCACAAAGATGAGGAAAAACCAGTGCAAAAGGGCTGAAAACTCCGAAAACCAGAACACCTCTTCTCCTACAAAGGATCACATCTCCCATCCAGCAAGATAACAAAACTGGATGGAGAATGAGTTTGACGAATTGACAGAAGTAGGCTTCAGAGGGTGGGTAATAACAAACTCCTCCCAGCTAAAGGAGCATGTTCTAAACCAATGCGATGAAGCTAAGAACCTTGGAAAAATGTTAGAGGAATTGCTAGCTAGAATAACCAGATTAGAGAAGAACATAAATGACCTGATGGAGCTGAAAAACACAGCATGAGAACTTTGTGAAACATACACAAGTATCAATAGCCGAATCAATCAAGCAGAAAAAAGGGTATCAGAGATTGAATCAACGTAATGAAATAAAGCATGAAGACAAGATTAGAGAAAAAAGAATGAAAGGACAGAACAAAGCCTCCAAGAAATATAGGACTATGTGAAAAGACCAAACCTATGTTTGATTGGTGTACCTGAAAGTGACAAGGAGAATGGAACCAAGCTGGAAAACACTCTTCAGGATATTACCCAGGAGAATTTCCCCAAGCTAGCAAGACAGGCCAACATTCAAATTCAGGAAATACAGAGAACACGAAGATACTCCTCAAGAAAAGCAACCCCAAGACACATAATCGTCAGATTCACCAAGGTTGAAATGAAAGAAAAAATATTAAGGGCAGCCAGAGAGAAAGATCAGGTTACCCACAAAGGGAACCCCATCAGACTAACAGCAGATCTCTCTGCAGAAACCCTACAAGCCAGAAAAGAGTGGGGGCCAATATTCAACATTCTTAAAGAAAAGAATTTTCAATCCAGAATTTCATACCCCGCCAAACTGAGCTTCATCAGTGAAGGAGAAATAAATCTTTTACAGACAAGCAAATGCTAAGAAATTTTGTTACCATCAGTCCTGCCTTACAAGAGCTCCTGAAGGAAGCACTAAACATGGAAAGGAATAACCAGTACCAGCCACTGCAAAAACACACCAAATTGTAAAGACCATCAACACTATGAAGAAACTGCATCAACTAACAGACAAAATAACCAACTGGCATCATAATGACAGGATGAAATTCACACATAAAATATTAACCTTAAACGTAAATGGGCTAAATGCCCCAATTAAAGGACACAGACTGGCAAATTGGATAAACAGTCAAGACCCATCAGTGTGCTGTATTCAGGAGACCCATCTCACGGGCAAAGACACACATAGGCTCAAAATAAAAGGATGGAGGAATATTTACCAAGCAAATGGAAAGCAAAAAAAAGCAGTGGTTGCAGTCCTGCTCTCTGATAAAACAGACTTTAAACCAACAAAGATCAAAGGAGACAAAAAAGGGCATTACATAATGGTAAAGGGATCAGTGCAAAAAGAAGAGCTAACTATCCTAAATGTATATGCACCCAATACAGGAGCACCCACATTTATAAAGCAAGTTTTTAGAGACCTACAAAGAGAATTAGACGCCCACACAATAACAGTGGATAACTTTAACACCCCACTTCCAATATTAGATCAACAAAACAGAAAATTAACAAGTATATTCAGGGCTTGAACTCAGCTCTGGACCAAGCAGACCTAATACACATCTATAGAACCCTCCATCCCAAATCAAAAGAATATAGAGTCTTCTCAGCACCACGTCTCACTTATTCTAAAGCTGACCACATAATTGGAAGTAAAACACTCCTCAGCAAGTACAAAAGAACAGAAATCATAACAAACAGTCTCTCAGACCACAGTGCAATAAAACTAGAACTCAGGATTAAGAAACTCACTCAAAACCACACAACTACATGGAAACTGAATAACCTGGTCCTGAATGACTGCTGGGTAAATAACAAAATGAAGGCAGAAATAAAGATGTTCCTTGAAACCAATGAGAACAAAGACACAATGTACCAGAATCTCTGGGGCACAGCTAAAGCAGTGTGTAGAGGGAAATTTATAGCACTAAATGCCCACAAAAGAAAGCGGGAAAGATCTAAAATCAACACCCTAACATCACAATTAAAAGAACTAGAGAAGCAAGAGCAAACAAATTCAAACGCTCTCAGAAGACAAGAAATAACTAAAATCAGAATAGAACTGAAGGAGATAGACAAAATACCCTTCAAAAAATCAATGAATCCAGGAGCTGGTTTTTTTAAAAGACCAACAAAATAGATAGACTGCTAGCCAGACTAATAAAAAATAGAGAGAAGAATCAAATAGATGCAATAAAAATGATAAAGTAGGTATCACCACCAATTCCACAGAAATACAAACTACCATCAGAGAATACTATAAACACCTCTGTGCAAATAAACTAGAAATCTAGAAGAAATGGATAAATTCCTGGACACATACACCCTCCCAAGACAAAACCAGGAAGAAGTCGAATCCCTGAATAGACCAATAACAAGTTCTGAAACTGAGGCAGTAACTAGTAGTCTACCAACCAAATGAAGCCCAGGACCAGAAGGATTCACAGCCAAATTCTACCAGAGGTACAAAGAGGAGCCAGTAACTAATAGTTTACAAACCAAACGAAGCCCAGGAACAGACGGATTCACAGCCGAATTCTACCAGAGGTACAAAGAGTAGCTGGTACCATTCCTTCTGAAACTATTCCAAACAACAGAAAAAGAGGGAATCCTCCCTAACTCATTTTATGAGGCCAGCATCATCCTGATACCAAAACCTGGCAAAGACACAACAAAAAAAGAAAATTTCAGGCCAATATCCCTAATGAACATCAATGCGAAAATCCTCAATAAAATACTGGCAAATCGAATCCAGCAGCACATCAAAAAGCTTATCCACCACGATCAAGTCAGCTTTATTCCTTGAGATGCAAGGCTGGTTCAACATACGCAAATCAATAAATGTAATCCATCACATAAACAGAAACAATGACAAAATCCACATGATTATTTCAGTGTAATCTACATGATTATTTCAGTAGACGCAGAAAAGGCCTGCAATAAAATTCAACACCTCCATCAATACCTAGTTTATTGAGAGGTGTATTCCAATAGGAAAAGAAGAAATCAAATTGTCTCTGTTTGCAGATGACATGAGAGCCAAATCATGAGTAAACTCCCATTCACAATTGCTACAAAGAGAATAAAATACCTAGGAATACAATTTACCAAGGGATGTGAAGGACCTCTTCAAGGAGAACTATAAACCACTGCTCAAGGAAATAAGAGAGGACACAAACAAATGGAAAAACATTCCATGCTCACTAAAAAGAAGTTGAAACAAATCTTGAATGAACCAGTTATCTACCCATTTGAGCTCATCTGATTATAGGTCCTCTGCCATATCTCCCCAGCTCTGTATTGTAATAAACTTTTCTGATACATGTGTATGAACTTTATTCCCATTTCAACAGCCCATTTCTTTAAAATCTATTTCAGTAGTGCATCTAGTAGCTTATGTATATTTATTACAAATCTCCTTTGAAATCCTGTTCTATGTAAGAATATAAATTAAGCCAAATAGAATAAATGCTCAACTCAAAGTGATATGGCTCTTAACTTTCACAGATAATAGCAAATATCTATTGGTTTTTTTATTAAAGATTATAAAGGACTTTTTCAGTACTTCATTTCTTCTGTACTTTATCATTAATTCTTTATCTACGAATGTTCATCAGTATAAAAGCATGCTCTTAGTATCACCCATCCTAAAAAAAAGCAGTATGTACAAAAACACCTTCTTTTTAGAGGGAGCCAGGGGGAGACAGAGTCTCACCCTGTCTAGCTGGAGCACAGTGGTGTGATCACAGCTCACTGCAGTCTCAACCTCCGAGGCTCAGGCAATCCCCCAACCGCAGCCTCCTTAGTAGCTGGGACTACAGGCAAGCACAGCTAATTTTTTAAATTTTTTTTTGTAGAGACTGACTCTGTTGTCCAGACTGGTCTCAAACTCCTGGGCTAAAGCGATCCTCTTGCTTCAGCCTCCCAAAGTGTTGGGATTACAGATGTGAGCCACTGCGCCTGGCCCCCAAACCTTTTTTATATCCCAATACTCTTCTGGCTATTGCCCTGTTTTCTACCAGAATGTTCACAGCCCGACTTCTGAAAGGAGATAGTTACATATGCTTTCTTCATAGTTACATATGCTTTCTTCTTGTCTTTCACACACGTCCCAACTCACACCAGTGTCATCTTTCTAGCCTCATCTCACTCAGCCTCAGCAGAATTTGACATAGCTGACCACTCTCTTCTTCTTCTCTTCTTCTTGAAAATCTTTCCTTTTAGCTTCCATTATACTATTCACAGTTTTTCTCTAAATTTTTTTATACAACTCCTTCTTAATTTTTTTTTCCCCCAGACTCCTGTACTCATAAATGTTGCATTTTCCAAGCCTTGATTCTGAGGCCTGTTATCTCTTGTCTTTTTATTTAAATATACCTATAGGAAGACTCTGCCCAGACTTTCTCTCTGAGATCCTGAACATATACATTTTACATAGATATTTTATAGGCATCTCAAACTTAACAAATTTAACACATCCAAAAACCAAACTTTTGGTTTTCTCCCAAAACCTGTTTCCTTCACATTCTCTATCATTAAATGATACCACAATTCATCCAGTAGCTTAAGCCATAAATATAGTGATCTCTGGATTTATCTATTTCTCTTTCACCCTCACATCTAAAGTCTGTTGATTCTACCTTCAAAATAAAGCTTGAGTCTGTACACTTCTTTCTGTCTCCACTACCACTGCCCTAGTCTACACTAAAATCTCTCATCTGTATCATTGCAGTTCTTTCTAACTGGCTTCTCCACTTCTATGCTTGCCCTGCTTTTATCTGTTCCTCTCAGAACAGAGTGAAGCTGCATATGCAAACCCTCCTACTTTTAGTTTCTTTATTTTGGTGTGATTTATATACAATATAATTCACCATTTTAAATGTATACTTTAATGAATTTTGACAAATGTATATATTCATGTAACCTCTAGGCTGTAGGACAATTTTATTACTCCAGGAAGTTGCCTTGTATCTTTTTGAAGTTAAATTCCTCCCTCCATCCCCGCCCTGGCAATTACTGAGACAGTTCCCTTCTATTCGTTCTTTGCTGAGAGTTTTTTATTATGAATTGGTATTAAATATTGTCACATGCATTTTCTGCACTTATTGAAATGATCATATGGCTTTTTCCTTTTAACTTGCTATTTTGGCAAATTACGTTGATTAATTTTTTATAGTTGAGCCAATCTTGCATTTTAAGGATGAACCCCACTTGGTTATGATGGGTTATCCTTTCAAAATAGTGTTGGTATTGCAGGAAGCAAGTATAGAAATAAAGCACTGTTGAATTTGATTTGCTAAAATTTTCTTAAGGAATTTTGCACCTGTGTTCATGAGGGTTATTGGTCTATAGTTTTCTTGCAGTTAATTTGTTGGAAATGAGTGGGTAAGATTCCTGCCTCTCTTGTGTTTTTCAAAGAATATATAGTGATATTATTTTTTCTCTAAATGTTTGGTAGAATTCACTGGTGAAACATCTGGGCCTGGAGAGTTTTGATTGTTTGTTTGTTTAAGTTGTTGTTGTTGTTGTAAGATACTAAATCATGAATTCACCTTTTAAAATGTAGGTATAGGCCAGGCATGGTGGCTCATGCCTGTAATCCCAGCACTTTGGGAGGCCGAGGCAGGCAGATCACTTGAGGTCAGGAGTTCGAGACCTGCCTTGCCAACATGATGAAACCGCGTCTCTACTAAAAAATATATAAAAAATTAGCCAGGTGTGGTGGCAGGCACCTGTAATCCCAGCTACTCGAGAGGCTGAGGCAGGGGAATCGCTTGAACCTGGGAGGCAGAGGTTGCATTGAGCCAAGATTGTGCCACTGCACTCCAGCCTGGGTGACAGGGCGAGACTCGGTCTCAAAAATAAATAAATAAATAAAATAGGTAAAAAATGTAGGTATAGAACAATTCAGGATATCTTTTTCTCCTTGAGTGAGCTTTGGTTGGTGTCTTTGAAGGAATTTGTTCATTTCATCTACATCATTAAATGTATGGGCCCAAAGTTGTTCCAGATATTACCTCATTCTTTTAATGTCTGTATGATTGGTAGAGATGTTTTTTCTTTCATCGTTGATATACATAACTTATGTCTTTTCTTTTTAGTGACTAGAGGTTTTTCAGATTTTACAGATTTTTTTAAGAACAAGCTTTTGGTTTCATTGGGTTTTCTCAATTTTCTGTTTTTTTTTTTCTCTCATTAATTATTTCCTTCTGTTTATGGGTATGATTTTCTCTTCTTTTTCCCTACTTTTTTTTTTTTTTGTGACAGAGTCTTGAACTATCGCCCGGGCTGAGTGCAATGTTGCAATCTCAGCTCACTGCAATCTCTGCCTCCCGTGTTCAAGTGATTCTCCTGCCTCAGCCTCCCGAGTAGATGCAATTACAGGCACCCGCCACCACGCCTAGCTAATTTTTTTATATTTTTATTTTTAGTAGAGATGGGGTTTCACTGTGTGTGTTGGCCATGCTGGTCTTGAACTCCTGAGCTTGTGAACCACCTGCCTCAGCCTCCCAAAGTGTTGGGATTACAGGCGTGAGCCACCTCACAAGTCCTTTTCCTACTTTCTAGGGGGAAGCTTAGATCGTTTATCTAGCACCTTTGTCCTTTTCTTGTATATGTATTTAATGCTATGAATTTCCCTTGTAATTACTGCTGTAGCTGCAGCACATAAGTTTTATGTGTCATTTAATTACCATTCCAGTAAAAATATTTTCTGTTTTCCTGTGTTAATTCTTCTTTGGCTGATGGGTAGTTTGGAAGTCGTTAACATTTAGTTTTTAAAATCGATATCCATTTTAGTTTTACTGTAGTTAGAAAATGTACTGATAATATCTGTGCTATGATTCTTTTGGCTTCCCACTTCCGCTTCTTCATGCTAGACTCCTCTGGGTCTCCTCTGTACCTGTGAAAATTCTTGATTGGCAAAGTATTTAGGCAGAGATGGGTCTCCTTTTCTCTGTGTTTCTTTTTTGGGTTTTGTTTTTGTTGTTGTTGTTGTTTTTCTTCTAAGATTACCCCCTAATTTCCAGTTGCTCTGCCAGCTTTGGGCTCAGTGCTGTGACACTTCGTACTTCCTGCCGCCTGAGATAATGATGATGAGGGAGTGCACTTAGTAAATAAATACATCAAACCCAACAGATCTGCTATATGTAGCTCTGTTTTTCAAGACTAGATTTATCTTCATTCTCTGCCAGCTAGTTTGTGCTGACCCTGGAGTCCTTTTTCATTCATGCACAGTATACCTGCAGCTAGTATTGAATTTGGGTCTCATACTTTTCTGTGGTTTGCTCACTACCAAGATTTCCCCTTTACATTTCAAGATGCTGTCTTAGCTCTGAATTCTGACCTCTTGCACCTTTAGTTGATAAGCCTGCTGTTTTTTATTTGACCATCATCTGTAGTTATAACTATGTGATTTAGGCAGCAGACCAGAAAGCTACAAAGTCATACTTTTTACTTCTTGTTAACCATTTGTCCAGACTAAACTCTCCTCTGCCTTCCTTCTGCTTTTGGATGCTTTCCAGTATCTTCAGGGGTTTTTTTTAAGCCCAATTTTAGTAATTATTCTCTGTGGAGGATTTATATGACCACCTCACTCCTCCACCATTACCAGCAGTTGTCTCCGACTCCAAAATAAATCACTTACTTTAAAAAAATTTTTTACCTAAGACACTACAGATGTGTGGCATGTGACCCAGCCTAGCCAATCCAATATCGTCTTTCCTAGACAAGAATGACTGATTAAGGAATGGACACGACATAAGTCAATTAATCAAAGCAAAGAGATTCCATTCTGGGATTTTTATTGGTGCTGGGGGAGGAAAAATACCTCCCTTTGCACTGGTCCCCACAGCTTCCTGCTCCAGAAACCTGGGGGGGAAGGCCCATCTGAGGAGGTAGAACCACAAGAGGAGAGCTAAATTAGGTCTTGGTAAACCCTCAGTCTAGCTTCTTCATCTATACAATGAGCCTTTTCCAAAAGCTTTTGAGTTATATGAGTCATTAGATTAACTTTTTCACCTAGCCATATCGAGCTGGATATTTTGTACTTTCAACTTAATTTTTACATAAGGCTGCACACCCTCCATGACCTAATCCTGCCGGCCTTCTCAAATTTATCTGGTACTCTTCTCATTCTGACCCCTTATCTTTCAGCCTCCCTGACCTTTTACTTCTTAGATACAAAACATTCTTTCCCAACTCAAAATTTCAAATATGCTCTCCCTGTGTCTGGAAAATCTTCATAAAGCTGATTCTTCCTCATGCTTTGTCTCAGGTTAGATATCCTGAGATATTATAATAATTAATTTGATGTGTCCACTTGACTGGCTCATGGGTGCTCAGGTAAAACCTTATTTCTGGGTGTGTCTATAAGGGTGTTTAGCAATTGAATCAGTGGAGTGAGTAGAGCACATTGTCCTCCCCAGTGTGGGTGGGCATCATCTAATCCGTTGAGGACCTACAGAGAAGAAAAAAAATGGAGGAAGAGGGGAGTAGTTCTCTTTGCCTGACTGATAGATCTACGACATCAGTCTTCTCCTGTGGCTGGGACTTACACCATCAGCCCTTCAGTTCTCAGAATTATACCACCAGCTTTCCTGGGTCAGCCTCCATAATCTCAATTCCTTATAATAAATCATATATAATAAATTAGTGTATCCTGTTGGTTCTGTTTTGTGAAGAATCTTGACTAATACAGACCTTAATTAGACCTCTAATTATAGTGTCTAGGTAATTGCTGCAGCTATAATTTCCTCCATAGCACTCTTCACAATTTAGAATTGGACATTTGGTGTTGTTTTACTTATTTGTCAATTCTTCTACATTTAAAGGGCAAGGACTTTATCTGTTTTACCAATATGTATCCAGTCAGTGCCTGACACAAAATATATAATAAGAAGAAACAATTATTGAAGAAAGAAAGGGAAGGAGAGATGAATTTACAGGACTAAGACTTAAAACTTAAACGATAATTAACTCTGATTAGTAAGTTTTCTGAGCTGTGCTGTGCATTGCTCTGGTAATAATCAAGTGACTATGCAGATTTTAGTTGGGGATGGGCATCATAAGCTACAGGATAAGGAATTTAAAAGATCAGTTGAGATTATTGAAGAGGCAATATATAAAAAACAAACCTGAAAGTGAAAAGTTATGGTTTAACTAGAACTTAAGAGACAGCCAAGACTTAAGTTTATACTTAGTAGAGAATCATCAGGGAATGAGATGGCCTGCTCTTGATGGTTTGTGGATAAAGCCAAAGTTTCTTTGAGTATTTATGTTATACTCTGAACTATTACAACATGATTTTCTCTTTTAGTTGATGTGTTAATGTTGTAAGCATCTATACATCCTAAATAAAGGCTCTTGAATTTTTTATTTTTGGGACAGGGTCTTACTCTGTTGTCCAGGCTGGAGTGCAGTGGTGCAATCTCAGCTCACTGCAACCTCTGCCTCCTGGGTTCAAGTGATTCTCTCACCTCACCCTCCCAAGAAGTTGGGTGCATGCCACCATGCCTGAATAATTTTTGCATTTTTGGTAGAGACAGGGTTTCACCATGTTGGCCAGGTTGGTCTCAAGCTCCTGACCTCAAGTAATCTGCCCACCTCAGCCTCCCAAAATACTGGGATTACAGGCGTGAGCCATCGCGCCTGTTCAGGCTGTTGAATTTTCAACTGTCTAGCCTTTTTTGCAGTGGGGTTTATTTAATGAAAGATTTGATCACAAGTATTTTCGGAATATTATTTTACTTCACTTTTTAGTAGAACTTTGTAGTTTTAATTTGGGATTTTAGTAGTAGGTTACTTGAGAAAGTTAACGTTTTCAAGTCAATTAAGTTCTCTTAAAAATAAAGCAAATGTTATAGGTTAAATTGTATCCTCCCCCTCAAAAGACATAGGTTAGAATCCTAACCCCTTAGTACTTCAGAATGTGACCTTACTTAGATATAGATACCTTACAGAGCTAATCAAATTAAAATGAGATCATTAGGTTGAGCCTTAATCCAATACATATCCAGTATTTTTATCAAAGGAGAAATGTAGACACAGAGACATGCACAGCAGGAAGCACATGTGAAGACACAGGAAGAATACCCAAGGTTATAAGAAACTAGGAGACAAGCATGGAACCCATCTTTCCTAGTGCCTTCAGAAGGAACATGGCCTTGTTGACACCTTGATTTCAGACTTCTAACCTCCAGAACTATGAGACAATAAATTTCTGTTGTTCTAAGTCACACAGTTGTGGTACGTTGTTATGGCAGCTCTAGCAAACTAATACACCCAGTCTATACTTTCAAAGCTGATTGTAATAATTTATGTTCATTATGGGAAAACTAAGACTTTCTTATATATTGAAACATAAGTAGAACAAGATTTAGGATAAGGTAAGTAAAGTAAAACAAGAATTAGATTATTTTTAGTTTTTTTTGTTTCCTTACTAGAAGTACAGCTATATTTGAATATAGAAACATATATAAAATATTCCATATTTTTAGCATTTTAATCTATGAACTCTAATTTTTTTCATTAGATCCAACAAAAATTATCACAAAAGAGGAACTGTCCTTATCTTTTAAAAATAGTCATTTGCCTAAGAATTGGTGCATCATTTCTTGAACAAAGCTTGTTCGGCATGTTTGATGTTATTAAATGGCGGCTTTTCTTCCCAAGGCTACCACGGCTCCCAGTGACTTGTTTTCTAATAAAAATGCCGTTTGAAGAGAAAATGGTAGTTTTACAGCGGCGAGTGCTGGCAGATACCAGCTTAACCAAGTGATCAAATTTAATGTCACCAGCATTACATAGCAACATTATGGGCCCTAGATATATTGCTCTGAGAAGGGCACATTGACCATCTTTTCTAATAATGCATCACCTCTTCTAATCATGAGAACGCATCAGACAAACTCAACCAGAGGGACATTTTACAAAATACCTCTGACCAGTACACTTCAGTGTATTAAAGTCATAACAAACAAGACTGAGGAAATAACACGACTATACAAAATTAGGGAGACACAACACGTAAATGTAATATGAGATCCTGGATTGGATCTTGGGACAGAGAAGTGACATTGGTGGGAAAACTAATTAAATCTGAATAAATCCTTTATTTTAATTACTTAATCAAGGTTAATTTCTTAGTTTGGAAAGTTGTTCTTCAGTCATGTAAGATGATAACATGAGGACAAGTAAGGTTGGGTAAAGAGTATGTAGGAACTCTGTGTACTATTTTTGCAACTCTTGTGAGTCAAAATAATCTCAAAATAACTACTTAAAAATAAAAATAGGCTGGGTGCAGTGGCTCACACTTGTAATCCCAGCACTTTGGGATGCTGAGGTGGGCAGATCACAAGGTCAGGAGTTCGAGACCAAACTGGCCAACATGGTGAAACCCCATCTCTACTAAAACTATAAAAATTAGCTGGGTGTGGTGGTGGGCACATGTAATCCCAACTACTTGGGAGGCTGAGGCAGGAGAATTGTTTGAAACTGGGAGGTAGAGGTTGCAGTGAGCCGAGATCGCACCATTACACTCCAGCCTGGGCAACAGGGCAAGACTCTGTCTCAAAAAATAATAATAAAACCCAATCTGAATAGACGTTTCTCAAAAAACATATAAGTGGCCAGCAGATATATGAAAAAATGCTCAACATCACTAATCATTAGGGAGATGCAAATTAAAATCACAATAAGATATCATCTTACACCTGTCAGATTGGCTTTTATCAAATAGACAAAAAACAAGTATTGGCAAGGATGTGGAGAAAAGGGAACGCTTGTACACTGTTAATGGGGATGTAAATTAGTACAGCCTTTATAGAAAATAGTATGGAGGTTCCTCAAAAAACTAAAAATAGAATTACCATATATTCCAGGCATCCTGTTTGTGGGATTTACCCAAAAGACCTGTAAACAGTTTGTCTAAGAGATGTCTGCACTCCCATGTTCACTGCAGAACCATTAACAATAGACACGTTAAGGAATCGTCTTTTTTAAGTGTCAAAATATAAATGTTGAGAACAGCCCAAGATGGCCAACTTCAATGATCGTGTGTTGGATGAGGAGAAGGTATGCATAGCTGCTAAATTCATCACTCATGCACCCCCAGGAGAATTTAATGAAGTATTCAGTGATATTCGGCTACTATGTAATAATGACAGTCTCCTCAGGGAAAGGGCAGCACATGCATTTGCTCATTATAATATGGATCAGTTCACACCCGTGAAGATGGAAGGATATGAAGATCAGGTCTTTAATTACAGAGCATGGTGACCTGGGTAATAGCAGAGTTTTAGATCCAAGAAACAAAATTTCCTTTACATTTAATCACTTATAGAGATAAGCAAGTGACCCCCAGCCAGAACAAGTATATGGAGGTCCGAAGTCTTGGAGAGAATCCCGTGACAGTGCTTTAAGAGCCTATGTGAAAGACCATTATTCCAACGGCTTCTGTACTGTTTATGTGAAAACTATCGATGGGCAACAGACTATTATTGCATGTATTGAAAGCCATGAGTGTCAGCCTAAAAACTTCTGGAATGGTCGTTGGAGATCAGAGTGGAAGTTTACCATCACACCACCTACAGCCCAGGTGGTTGGAATGCTTAAGATTCAGGTTCACTATTATGAAGATGGCAGTGTTCAGTTGGTTAGTCATAAAGATGTACAGGATTCACTAACTGTTTCAAATGATGCACAAACTGCCAAGGAGTTTATTAAAATCATAGAGAATGCAGAAAATGAATATCAGACAGCAGTTAGTGAAAACTGTCAAACAATGTCAGATACCACATTCAAAGTCTTGCACCGGCAGCTTCCGGTTACCCGCACCAAAATTGACCGGAACAAGATTACTCAGCTACAACATTGGCAAAGAAATGCAGAATGCCTAAAGGCTGAATGTAGGATTCTTCAGTATGTGGAAAGACAAGGATTCAACGTGTGGTCATATGATAAATAAGTGATTTATAAACAAGAGTGATATTTTGCTAGAGCTTTCAAAGTTAACCAGTTTTCTAACCTCATGGAATACTATTGAACCTATAGCATTGTCTGATTCTTTTGTGTTCTCTGCTTTGTAATTTTCTGTTATTGCTATATCCAAGTGTAAGTCTTTTTTTTTTTTTAATTCTGCCACATTTAATGTTGGAGAGAGAGATCTATCCTAGAGACATTTTACTGTTTAAAAAAGTTTCCTAGCCATGAAGCCCTGCTACTGATTTAGACAAGGTATTATGGTCGTTACTTTCTACCTCTATCCTTCCAAGCACTTCTGATACTGCAGTGGTTTTTACTGATCCATCAGCACCTAAAGAGGCTGTACTACAGTCTGTAGCTAAGTGGAAGACACATTCATCCTTCTCCCTCTGACTGCTTCGATCATCACTTATTGCATCTCAGAACTGTAATTTTCCAAAGTTTGGAATGGGACTTTTCAGGTTGTTTTTGGAGGGCAAAGGAAGTGTCATCTTCTCTGGGGAACTTGTTTTTAAATCCAAAGACTTGAACCACATTCCCTGCACTTGAACATGTTTGCTTTCATCCCTTCTGTCATTGTCTCCTTCCCATCTTAGTACCATTGTAGTTACAGACATCTGCATTTTTTTTTATTATACTTTAGGTTTTAGGGTACATGTGCACAATGTGCAGGTTTGTTACATATGTATCCATGTGCCGTGTTGGTTTGCTGCACCCATTAACTCGTCATTTAGCATTAGGTATATCTCCTAATGCTGTCCCTCCCCCCTCCCCCCAACCTACAGCAGTCCCCGGAGTGTGATGTTCCCCTTCCTGTGTCCATGAGTTCTCATTGTTCAATTCCCACCTACGAGTGAGAACATGTGGTGTTTGGTTTTTTGTCCTTGCGATAGTTTACTGAGAATGATGTTTTCCAGTTTCATCCATGTCCCTACAAAGGACATGAACTCATCATTTTTTATGGCTGCATAGTATTCCATGGTGTATATGTGACATCTGCATTTTTAGAAGAGTTTTACCCATTTATTTTTTTAAACAGTCAAGAACTGCTGACATACTGTGGATATAGAGTATAAAACTTGAAAAATGCAGATGTTGAAGGAATAATAGGTATCTTGTGCTTTAATACTTTATGGCAGGATTGTACTATAAGTAAATGAATTAAACAGCTATGCAAATCATAAACAAAAACTAAAAATGAACCAAAATGAAAAGGATAACTTCCAGGCAGTATCTTTCTTTTGTAACCTGTTATTTAAGGAAATACTAATGATCTCTTCTAAATAGGATGTAAAACTTATTTCAGATTACTCTTCCTCAGTCCTGCCTGCCAAGAACTCAAGTGTAACTGTGATAAAATAACCTGTCCCAGGTATATTGGCAGGTATGTGTGTAATCTCAGAATACACAGGTGACATAGATACAACAACTGGTAATGGTGGATTCATTTACATTGCTTACAGTTTTATGACCAGGCCTTAAGGGAAGGTCAGTTTTAAAAAAAAACAAGTAGTGTCTTCCTGCCTATCTCCAGATACATGTAAAAAAAAAAAAGTGTTTGTGCGTCAGTTTTGTTTTTGCTCAGTAATATAGTCAAGGAACAGTTTGTTTCCAAGTGACCCATTGAGCTGCGTATGCATTTTTGTTTATTTCAAATAAAATATATTTGTATTATTTGTCATTCATACTATCCATCCATACCACACTATCTTCTGTATCAGGTAGTCTAATAGAAATACACCTGTTTTGTTCTAAAAATATATATAAAGGTTAACTGGCTCAAAGCATTTTTAGAATACAAGAGTGAAATGAGAATTACTTGGAGAGAAATGTTTTGTCACCAGTAACTGTAGTTACAGAATTTGGACGTTTTGAGTTCAGAAATATTTAAACATTAATATACTTAAGAATTTTAATATGTGAGCCAGTAATTTGAGTATTGCTTTGATTTACAGTAATTTTGATGATGTTCATTTTGCTATTACACTCAGTTATTACTGATATTAAAGTCTTCATAACAACTTTATTGGAATATACTACCATTTTTAATGAATAGCCATACTTTGCAAGATGTACATTAGAGCATGATTTTGTAATGTTGCAAATTTATGCTTACCATTTTAAACAACTAGAGACAAAATTTGAAGACATGATATAACAATTTTGTGTAGCATTGAAAGATTAAAAGACACTTTTAGCAGACAGAAAAACGTGAAGTTATGTCATGGTAAGCAATTTTCTTGACTTTTAAAAAGATTGAGTGCTTTAACATACTTAGTTCTTACAATTATTTTGTTTTATTTGCTTTCTGGACTTTTCCTTAGTGATGGGAGATTTTGTTCACTGGTAGTTTAGAGTCAAGGCATTAGTTCAGTACAATTTCATGCTGATAGGGGGAAAACCTTGTTGAATTATTCATTAATATTAATAAAGGCATTTGTAGTTACCATGCCTTGTTACTGACACACACCAGCATTTGTGTACTGATTTTAATCACTTTTATATGTAGTGATTTGATTTGGCTAGTAGAATTTGAAAAGCTTTGCTGAAAAGTATTCGGCTCATTGTAATTTGAGAACATAGGCATTGCAGATGTATATTAATTTTTATTATGTAAAATGTATACAGTTACCTATCTTAAAATAGAAACTAATATTTACATTAATAATATTAAAACTATGTTTGAATGTTAATATCTGCAAAAAATTGTGGTCTTCTAAAAATATTGTTTTATGGTATAATTCATCAGCTTGCAAATGTTTTCTCTGAGCAGAACTCAAAAGTTTTCATCAAGATAGGTTTTATTTGTGAGCAGTACATCTGTTGATATTAAGTATATTAATGTAAGAAACATTTGCTTTTCTAAAAGTGAAACATTCTACTATCCAGATAATTTTGTTTTGTACTCATAAGGTTAATAGAGCCTATTTGACTTGAGTTGTATTTCGTTTTGTGAAAGTATTTTTCTGCTTTTTTATTAATACTGAATATGCTTTGTTTTAAATATAATTATAGGATTGACTGAGCCATCATCAGTCTATGATCAAAATTTTCCTAGTGAACAGTAGTTTGAAATGTTGAGATAGTTGAAGACTAAAGGCATTGTCCTGGCAATGGAGCCACGGGTGTAAACGAAACAGCAATCCCTGCTATAGGAAAAGATTAAAGCCACAGAAGGGACGCCATTCTAAATACCTAGTGAGCTTTTACCAACCTTGTGAGTGACTTTTGCAATTGGAGCAAAGTGACGTTATATTTTAATCATTTAAAGAATAATTCCCAGTTATTCTAGCCTTTTTTTTTTTTTTTTTTTTTGAGACGGAGTCTCGCTCTGTCGCCCAGGCTGGAGTGCAGTGGCGCAATCTCGGCTCACTGCAAGCTCCGCCTCCCGGGTTCACGCCATTCCCCTGCCTCAGCCTCTCCGAGTAGCTGGGACTACAGGCGCCCGCCACCACGCCTGGCTAATTTTTTTGTATTTTTAGTAGAGACGGGGTTTCACCTGGTCTCGATCTCCTGACCTCGTGATCCACCCGCCTCGGCCTCCCAAAGTGCTGGGATTACAAGCGTGAGCCACCGTGCCCGGCCTATTCTAGCCTTTTAAAAGAAGAGTGAAACAAAGAATTGGAAACTACTGTTTTGGAGATGCCTATAGCAGGTATTATGAAGTGTTGTCTCTGCCAACTGATAACAGTTTGCTTTGTGCAATGTTTTGTAAAGAGTAAAAATAAGAAATGACTGTTTCCTTCATAACTTTTATACCCTAGTAATGGTATGATAAAGGACAAATTGCCAATAATCTATCATGAACAATGAAAGAAGGCCCCAAATATAACTGTCTGGAGATTCAGGAATACTTCTTGAGCAACAGGTTTTTGAAATAGTGAAGAATATAATTATAAAGGGTAGAAATCAAAGAGCATGTTATATAGGCTTTGGAGGTTCTCAAGTGGAAGAAATAATGTGACCAAAAATACAGCAGTGAGAAACAATTTATTAAATTCTTATTGTGTTTCAGATTATTGGAAATCCTGAGCTAAATAAGATTCAGTTTTTGCCTCAAAGATCTAAAATCCTGGCTTATAATTCATTTGCATAGAGGTGATAGTTTAAACAGTATAAGCATGTGAAATACTGAAGGAGAAAGCATAAGAGAAGGAAAGAGATAGCTGGACAAAATCTTTAGGAATGTTTTACATTTAGGGGGAAAAAAGCAAAAGAAAATCCAGTAAAGGAGATAGTATTACTGAAAGATGTACAGTTAAGAAGAGGATCAAGAGGGTTCCACGATCTAGATCTTAAGGATGATAATGGGTTTTGAAAAGAAAGGACCAGGCCAGGCACGGTGGCTCACGCCTGTAATCCCAGCACTTTGGGAGGCTGAGGCGGGCAGATCATGAGGTCAGGAGATCGAGACCATCCTGGCTAACATGGTGAAACGCTGTCTCTACTAAAAATACAAAAAATTAGCCGGGCATGGTGGTGGGTGCCTGTAGTCCCAGCTACTTGGGAGGCTGAGGCAGGAGAATGGCGTGAACCCGGGAGGCGGAGCTTGCAGTGAGCCGAGATCCCACCACTGCACTCCAGCCTGAGCAATAGAGCGAGACTCCGTCTCAAAAAAAAAAAAAGAAACAATAGAAAAGAAAGGACCAGGCACAGTGGCTCACACCTGTAATCCCAGCACTTTGGGAGACTGAGGCGGGCAGATCACGAGGTCAGGAGTTTGAGACCAGCCTGGCCAACGTGGTGAAACCCTGTCTCTACTGAAAATACAAAAAAATTACCTGGACGTAGTGGCACACAGCTGAAATCCCAGCTACTCAGGAGGCTGAGGCAGGAGAATCGTTTGAACCCGGGAGGCAGAGGTTGCAGTGAGCTGAGATTGTGCCACTGCACTCCAGCCTGGGTGACAGAGGGAGACTCCATGTCAAAAAAATAATAATATGAAAGAGGCAGTCAGGAATGCCAGACTTACATAAGAGGTTGAGAATGAAAACAAGAAAGATTAGAGGGATCTAGGAATTAGGAAAACTTTCATTTTACAGACCAAGTGGAAGGGAGGCTTGGGGCTTGGCACAAATGTTGAAAGATTCTGAGAAGTGAGGAGGAAGTAGACATAGCAGGTATAAGACGTTTCTTTTAAGATCAACACAGGAGAGATATTGACGGTATTGAGAGGGAAAGAGACAGACAGGGTCAAGGATTGGCCTTGGGAGGGGCTAGAGGTCATGCTGAGAAATAAGGGAATGGAAATGTGAAAATTGTGGTTCAAGGGTGAAACTTTAAGGGTTTAAGATCCTGGAGGTGGTAGGATTTTGTGCGATCAAATCCAACATGTGACCTAAATGGAATCAAGGAGGAATAAAGGGCCAGTGGTAATGTTAACAAATTAGGACCAGGGGTTGAGGAAATAAGGCAAAGGAATCTAGGAACCATAACTGCAAGTTTGCATAAAGACTCGAGACAGCTTTTTGTTCTGATTGAAAGCCTTTGGAATGAGTCCCATGGATAGGCCTCTTCTGCTTTAAATGAGTAGTGAATTAATTCATTAAAAAACATTTATTTTATGTCCGTTATGTACTAGACACTGTTTTAGGTGTTTGGGTTGTATTACTGAGTCCTGTATATGACAGTACCAATTTGTAATACTGAAATATTAACAAACTTGTTTTATACATTATGATATAAAAATAGTCTTGCACTGTTTATAAGTTAGGCTCAAAACATGACTTCCTTGAGGTCAGAGATTGTCTTACTCATCCTTGTAGGCCAGTTACTTAAGCATAGCACCTAATGTTTAATAGGTATGTTCATGCAATGTTTGAATTACTGAAACTGTTAAATAACAGAATAATTCTGTAAGATTTTTACGTGGAATTACTGTCTGTGTTTTGTAAAAGGTGGAAGAAAAACAGTATTAAAATTATATATATAGCATTACAGAACTTTTTAATGAGAAAGATTACTTTTTAAAAAATATCACTGAGTTCTAAATTCTTGCTATAAAGGTAAAATTGTGAAATGTATTCTTAAATTATTTCCCTTCTCTAGTATAACCTTTCCCACATGAAACAGACGAAGTCTTTCACGTGGGTATTTTTTTTTTTTTTTTTTGAGATGGAGTCTTGCTCTGTCGCCCAGGCTGGAGTGCAGTGGCTCAATCTCGGCTCACTGCAAGCTCCGCCTCCTGGGTTCACGCCATTCTCCTGCCTCAGCCTCTCCTAGTAGCTGGGACTACAGGCGCCCACCACCACGCCCGGCTAATTTTTTGTATTTTTAGTAGAGACGGGGTTTCACCGTGGTCTCGATCTCCTGACCTGGTGATCCGCCCACCTCGGCCTCCCAAAGTGCTGGGATTACAAGCGTGAGCCACTGCGCCCGGCCTCACGTGGGTATTTTTTTAATGCATGGTATTGCCACAATCATAAGTGATCTTAGTATACTTTACTAAATATAGACGTGAATCTTTTTCTCACCAGCAAGGAATGGACCTGTAAGACTCAGTCGTCACTAAGGATGCTTTTCATGCTTTAACTATTTTAACCAAGAATTTTAGAAGAAAGAATTAGGAAGTAGAATTGAATTAGCCTTGATCTGAACTCCCATCTCTGCATTCTTGCCAGGCATAGATGTCATTCTTGTGTACAGATCTATATATTTTTTCATTTGAATCTGTGATGTATACAGCTCATTTTACTGAAATTTCCTACTCAGTTGCTTCCATATGTCATTCCTTTTAGAGTTAAAAAAGAACTTTTTGTTGTCAAGTTATGTATCATTGGTTCTTAATTGTTGCTGCAAGAGTGATAACTTCATTTACTTATTGCTTATGTTTTCTGCTTGTGAGACTACAAAGTTTAGCTTGTTTGCTTCTTCCCAATAATGAAATTAATGCTGTAACTATGCATCTAAGAATCTGCTTACTACCAATTATGTATTACTTATTTATTACTACCAATTATTTATTACTTACTACCAATTATTACCAATTATTTATTACAACTAATTGTAATTACAATTAGTTATTACAGAAGTGTTTCTATCATTTTCTAATCCTTGATAATTTCAATTATTCTGGATTTTTATAATATTTAATATAGCTTTTGTAGTTTTGAGGTTACTTCCCTCACATTTCTTTGTATTAAATCACAACTACATACATGTAATTGATATAATTTAGGAATTGTTATTCGTAAAACATAAATTACAGATGACCCCAAATTCTCCAAAACTGCAATGTTCAGTTCAACTTGCTTACCACACAAATTGATGAAGAAAGAAAAGAACTGATCATAGTATGTTTATAAATAAAACATTTAACAACATTTGAGTCAGGAAGTTGAATTGATTGGTGAGAACCAGAGATTTTATATGTAATAACAAATGAAAGTAAAAACTGGTTTTTACAGTTACAAGCTCATTTTTTTTGAGAAACTAGCTGGGTTTCTGAGAATTTGCCAAAAAAAAAAAAAAAAAAAAAAACACCACAGTATTTCTGGTAGCCTATCACTGGTCTTAAAGATAGTGACATTGGGTAGCTTTTTTGGCAGTAGCATACTCTGTTTTATTTTGACTCATCTTCAGTGCTAATGCAGTCCACTCTGATAACACAGAAGAA
Organism: Symphalangus syndactylus; assembly: GCF_028878055.3. Taxonomy (NCBI): domain Eukaryota; kingdom Metazoa; phylum Chordata; class Mammalia; order Primates; family Hylobatidae; genus Symphalangus; species Symphalangus syndactylus. Next base: position 41,949,755 of record NC_072431.2, read on the forward strand.
CCAATTCAACAAAAACAATGATTAGCTGGTTTAGAAAAGACACCCAAGTTTATGCCCTTTCCTTGTCCTCTTACCTCACAGTTTCCTTGTGGGCCTTCCTTGTAAAGACACTTTGAGGATCTTCCCTGTGAGATCTAGTTACTGTTTTGTTGTAGTGGGAGCACTATCCTGAATCAGAACTTTTTCCTTATATAGCCTGATACAAAACATACTTAATGCAATTTATTTAAATCTTATTTTTAAAAGTCATTCAGATCTTCCTGTTTCAGTAAAGAATATAGCATTATTTTAATAAAGAATATAGGTTTTATATCAGACTTTAGAGAGTACACTGACTGTTTTTTAGGACTATCCCTTGGTTTTCAGGGAGCAAGAAAGCAAAGAGAAGAGATTTGGTTGATAACTAAGTAATAATAAGTATACTATTTTTAACTTACATTTGTAAATTTCAAACATACTATGTTAAAACTAATTAAATTGCAGTGCACAGTCAGGACTGATATAATATAAACAAGAGATAATAAGGGAGCTTTATTCTAATATTAACACAGAGCACAATACTGTTCACACAGTAAATTCTTAAGATAACCTAGAGTATTCTCTTTTCACAGTAGCAAGACAGGGTACCTTAATTATTTCCTGGAAGTAAAGGGAAGATTTCCAAGTATTAGAAAATTTTTCTGCCAAATTGCTACAAAGTATGAAAAATAAGTCATGTTTTTATCATATAACATTCCAACCTGGATTTAGAACACTTATCTTTAAAAATAGAATTAAAATGTCAGACTCATTTGAATTGAACATTGTCTTACTCAGAGAAAGTTAAAAATGATTTTTATATTGGTAACCACTTGTGAATGCATTTAGAAATATCTTCATAAGTTTATTAAGTACTTATGTTGTCTTGTGTATTGTTTTATTAGACTAGAATATATTTCCTTTTTGGTATCAAGATACTCTTCTCACCTAAGAAGTACAGTCATACACTACATAATGACATTTTGGTCAATGCCTGACCACATATATGACGGTAGCCCCCTAAGATTATAATGCCATATTTTTACTGTACCTTTCTTAGGTTGAGATATGTATAAATATACAAATATTTACTATTGTGTTACAACTGCCTAAAGTATTCAGTTCAGTAACATCCTGAACAGGTTTGTAGCCTAGGAGCAATAGGCTGTATCCTACAGCCTAGGTGTGTAGTAGACTGTACCACCTAGGTTGTGTAAGCACACTGTACAATGTTTGCACGATGACAGAATCACCTAACAATGCAGTTCTTAGAATGCATCCCTCTCATTAAACAACTCATACAACTCATGACTGTATTAGAGAACAGAGCTTCAACTCTGGCATGTTGAAACTGGGATTGCCTTGCTTAGAGTGTATAATAATTTGAGTATTGACCTGGTGACAGATCCTGGACTTATTTCAGTGGCTTTCAACCTTAGATTAATAGGATGTTTTTTATTTCCCTTCTTATGAGTAAAATATATTGATAATATATTAATGTATATATATTAACAGAAAATTGGCCTCACTTCCTCAGGTCAATTTTAATTAGTGAAAATTATTTACTTAAAACATTGGTTCTCATATCTCAAATTCAAAGTAAGTTAAGTTATGCCATTCATTTTAATGATTTTTAGCATGCCTTCATGTTTCTAGAAACATTTTATAGGGTTTGAAGAGTAGAAAATGCAGCAGGAAAAGAGTAAAATAAAAATGCAATAGGTAAATTATTATAAATTTTAACTGTAAACACTAAAATCAGATAAATCTCATCTGTTTTTTATAGTACAACTTTAAGTGTGTTTTTTTCCCTCCCAGGACATTTATTCAGAACAGCTGGGGATCAACCGTTTAACCTGTCCACAGTGTCGAGTGCCTTCCCAATGGTCAGCCACCCAGTCTTTGGTCTACATTCAGCCAGCTCAGGGCATTCAGAATTTGGTGGTTTGGGGACACTTGGTACACCCACAGCCTTAGCCGCACATCCCCAACTAGCATCTTTTCCAGGTAAACATCTGTTACAAACAGTGTTCAAGGAAAGGAGGAAAGCTTGAGAATGTTCAAGCAGTAATTTGTCTATTGAACAAAAGGAATAGTCTAATGCCTGGTATGTTTAAAACTTTGGTGCAAGAATTGGCTCAATCCTATTTATCATGTGCAAAAAATTAAACACCCTAAGTGTGTTAGGTGACAGAGCAGTTAATTAGATTTCCAGGTATTTAACTAGAGAAATAGGTGTCTGTCACAGGAGAGAGTAATTCAGGCAAGTTTTTCTCTTGTTTTTTGTTGAAGTATAATATACAGAAAAGTATACATATTGTAAATGTAGAGTTGAATGAATTTTTCTCAGCCTTATTTGATTTTTTAAAAAATTACTTAGTGTGAAACTAAGGTTCAGTTTTTGTGAGTATTTTTACACTCCTATTTCAAGGTCTTACTTTTCTTCACTGTAAGGAAAATGAGCTAGACTCTTAAATTTCTTTATTTTTCTGTTTTTTGTTTGTCTGTTTTGTTTTGTTTTGTTTTGTTTCTGAAACAGAGTCTTGCTCTGTTGCCCAGGCTAGAGTGCAGTGGTGCAATCTCAGCTCACTGCAACCTCCGCCTTCTAGGTTCAAGCAATTCTCCTGTCTCAGCCTCCCGAGTAGCTGGGATTACAGTCACGCACCATCATGTCTGGCTAATTTTTGTATTTTTAGTAGAGACGGGGTTTCGCCATGTTGGCCAGGCTAGTCTTGAACTCCTGACCTCAAGTGATCCACCCGCCTCGGCCTACCAGAGTGCTGGAATTACAGGTGTGAGCCACTATGCCCAGCCTATTTTTCTGTATTTGATCAAAACAACTAGAGAGTTGTACCACTTACATGGAAGAAGACCAGTATTATCCAAAATTCTATAGATAATGAGGATTTAGTAGTTCACTAAGACATCAGTTAATTAAAACTTTAGAGAAACATGCTTTAATTTGTTATATTATCTTGAAAGCCTAAATTTGTATGTATTTTCTATAGATTAATTTGGCTTTAATAAATTTTAGTAAGGTCTGCATGTATTAGTGTATGTAAAATAATTTAAAACATTATAACATAATTCTAGGGACAAACAGGCCTGAATTTAAATCTGGCTTTGTTAGTTCATAGCTGTGTGACCTTGAACAGATTCTCTGACCTCTTAGCCTCAGTTTTCTCATCTGAAAAATGAGGATCATAATAATAGTATCTGACTTACAGGGTTCTTGTGAGGATTAAAGGAGTTAAGTCGTATGTAGTGCCAAGTACAGTATCTGGTGCACATAATCAGTCCATAATTGGTAACTATCATTATTATTTTATTTTGCCCACTTTAATGGTTAATAATTTATCAAATGCTTCCTTAAAAGGAAAGAAGTGTTTTTAAAACTACATATAGAAAGGATAGATGGTTAAATGTGTATTTCAAGTACTGTTTCTTGAGTCATGTTACTTCTTTAATTCAGTTGTCTGGGAAGCAGGGATGCTGAGGAGGAGTAATGTGAGTGGACAATTAAAGAAGTCTTAAACCAAGTTTTAACATTTGCTTCAAAAATATTAATAGGAATTTATTCAGTTTCTAGCATGGTTGTTTAGCAAGATAAGCATTCCACAGATATTTACTGAAATACAAGATTGCTGAATAAATATCAAAATAGATAAAAACAATATAGATAGTGATATCTTAAATATTTTTATTGTTTTATCATGCTTTATTACACTGTTGCTTTTGAACATTTCTAAACCACAATGTAAATACTATATTATTAAAATCAAATGTCTTTTGTACTAGAATAATGGTTAATACATTTAAAAAATTACTCATCTGGAATTCAGTAATGTTGATACTTCTACTATATAGAAAAAAATTTGATAGCTTCCCCAGCCAAAATATTCACTTATTCATTTAATGTACAAAATTCTTTGGGCATCTACTATGCTCTGCACACAAGGCCAGAAACAGAAGAATAAACATAGTATATTATATGTTGCTTACAGTTTTTAGGAGATAGATGAACAGACAATTACAAGACAGAGTCTTTAGTGATAAAAGTATGCCTAGATGAGCATACTTTTTGCCAAATGGGCAGAGACTATGCCTAGCTTTCAAAGATTCATTTTGTTTAATTTGCAGATTTCGTACAGTAACTTAACTATAAATTTTCTATAACTGGCTTTATTCAGAAGGGTAACCAAATTGCCAGACTTTTAAATTGCCCAGTAAATAAATGAGGATACAACAGGAAGATATTACTAGGAATTTTTAATGAGGAATAATTTATTTTTACATTTTATGCACTTTCTAAAGTATGCATTTCAGATTAAATCAATAATTGTAAAATTATTTAATGATATTAGCATAATAAAATTATTTCCATTTTATATTGAAATACTATTTCATGATAATTTAAAAAATATTTGTACTTTTTTGTAATTAATTTTTGTATTAAATTACCATGAATTTTTGCAAAGCATTTTTGGCTCTATCAAGTATGAACGATTTTAAATTCTGTTAAATCTTCTAGGTTCAAATTGAGATCTATTATGTCCTCTGAAATAATATTAATAGAATCTTTGAGTTAAATATGTCAAATATTGGCTGGCCGTGGTGCCTCATGCCTGTAATCCCATCATTTTGGGAGGCCAAGGCAGGCGGATCACTTGAGGCCTCACCAACATGGCCAAACCTCATCTCTACCAAAACTACGAAAATTAGCCAGGCATGGTGGTGCATGCCTGTAATCCCAGCTACCCCGGAGGCTGAGGCAAGAGAATCACTTGAATCCGGGAGATGGAGGTTGCAATGAGCCCATATCAGGCCACTGCACTCCAGCCTGGGACACACACACACACACACAAAAAGAGTTAAATGTTGCTACTATGCTGTTCTTTCTTTTGAATATACTTAGAAATTTACCATATGCTGATTTATGTAATCCTTATTTTGTATTTTTCATTTTATCAGCAAGCTGGTTTGTGACTAAATTTTGTTTATTTTCCTAAATTTGGAAGACAAGCTTGTCACTTAACAAAAATTATTTCCTATGAAATAATATCAGACATTTGTAAAGTTTATAGTCAGAAGCTCTACCGTTCACATCTTTTTATTTAACTGATCTTATTGTTTTGTATTTTCTTCTGTGGTGTCAGGTTATTTATAACACACATTTTCCCATTGTTTTCTCTAATCTCTACTGTGTGCTTCTTTACTTTTTTGTTTTTCTTTGAGAGAGTTTCACTCCGTCACCCAGGCTGTAGAATGCAGTGGCGCAATCTCAGCTCATGCAACCTCCATTTCCCAGGCTCAAGTGATTCTTGTGCCTCAGCCTCCCGAGTAGTGAGGATTACAGAAGTACACCACCACACCAGCTATGTGCTTATTTACCATTGACATTCTCCAGTACTTTTTAAAATGTTTTTCTCTGAGTTTGATTATGTCTAAAATATTTGAATCTTATTACACACTTTGATTACCTTACCAATTTTTTGGTTGTTTACAAAGTCTTATGAATTCCACTTTAATTACAGACTCTGTATTAAATTATATAAATATCTTTGGAAAACCTCAGTCCCTCCCTGCTTTTTAAAATTTTTTATAGCAACAGGGTCTCTCTCTGTTGCCCAAGGCTGATCTCAAATTCCTGGCCTCAAGTGAACCTCTCACCTCAGCCTCCCAAAGCTCTGGGATTACGAGTGTGAACCACTGTGCCTGGTCCTCCGTACAGTAAGTTTTTATCAGCTAGGTAGAACCTAGCTTTCAAACCTATAAATAACAAGATTGTGTGATACAAGCCCAAAACACATACTTTTTTCTTCCTATCTAAATGTACATCTTTCATCTAAACAGTGGATAAATGATCAATGCTTTTGTATAGTTATTCTTGGTTCAGTTCCCATTGTTCAGGCATGGCTGGATATACATTGATGTCATTTTACTAGTAATGCCTTCCTGCAGTGCAGAAGAATAGCTTTTGCAGTTTTCTGCTTATACTGTTTTTTAGACCTTTGAGACTGGCAGCTACCATGAAAATTTCATTTTTCTTTTAAACCAGATTTTGCCGTTAGATAATGAAGGTGCATACCATTTTACATTCTATTTTTAATGAAGGATATTCCTAGAAAAAATTTTAATATTATATAATACAATAGACTGACAATTTTGAGTTTTTCCCGTACTGTATTGTTGTGGGGTTTTTTCCTCTAATGTTCTTATGGTTGCCACAGTCAATGAAAAATACCCCATATCTTTTGGAAGATTGGTCTGAAAGATAATAACTGATTTGGTAATCTAGCAGACTGGCCAGTTGGAGAAGATTGTTTTTGAGATTTTAAATGGGGCAATACAAGATTACTTCATCCTTCCTTGAAAAATGTATAAAATTTGTTTTATTTCCTTTTCTAAAACTTTAAGAGGCACTATTTAAGTATTTACCTTTTATTGAATGATTTTCTACCACTGGTCATTTTATATCAATAAAACAATCATTGTTATCTGTAATTAATGAGTGGAAGTAAAAACAAAATTCAGGCTTTCATCATTAACTTTAAGGAGAGAGGCTTTATAAATCTTTCAAATTTTAATGTGAAATTACTTGTTTTTGAAATCTCCTTTGAGAACTTATTTTTTAGAACATAAAAAGGCCTACTGATTTTGCTATATTTATGGTTATCTTTAAGTATCGAAGTTTTCTTCCATAAATGTACTTGAGGTGTAGTGGATTACAGTAGTCTTATATTATTATTTAGACTAACTGATTTATCAGAGCCAGATTTATATTGTATGTAATTTGAGGAAAATCTTAACATAAGTTGTAGATGTAAACTTAAATTCTAAGGGTTTAAAACAGATGAGAAAAGTTATGGGATAAGTCATCAAAGAGTGAAATACTTCTTTTATATTCCAAGTTTTCACTTTCATTTTTTAAACTATGGACTACCTTTGTCCTTTACAAGCTTGAACTCTACAAAGCTGCCAAGTGAAGATCCTTAGATACTGGCCTAATGAGAAGAGTGATAAGTGTACAAGTTCTACTGTTTAGAATTAGGAAAACGATCAGAAGTATGAGTAATTCAGCAGTTTTGTTCCAAGATGAAACTTGAATTTTTTTTAAATAAAACATAGAAAGCCATTGTGACATTATCTGGAAAGTTAATTTATATATTTTTGTTTGGTTGGTTTGTTTGGTTTTGAGGTGCAGAATGGTGGCGAACAACTGATACTCATACTCGTACAGGAGCAACCTTCTTTCCACCATTACTGGGAATTCCACCACTATTTGCTCCCCCAGCCCAGAATCATGATTCTCCTTCATTCCATTCAAGGACTTCAGGAAAAAGTAATCGAAATGGTCCCGAAAAAGGTAACCACATTAACATAAGTGAAGTACTATAAATCTTCCATTCTAATATTATTTTCATAATGTTCAGGTTTAATACCTTTTTGTTTTTTGTTTGTTTGTTTGTTTGTTTGTTTGTTTTAATAGAGACAAGTTCTCACTCTTTTGCCCAGGCTGGAGTACAGTTGTGTGATCATAGCGTACTGTAGCCTCATCCTCCTGGGCTCAAGCAATCCTCCTGCCTCAGCCTCCCAAGGACTACAGTCATGTACCACTATGCACAGCTACATGTTTAAATTTTATTTTTATTTTTTGTAGCAACAGGGTCTCTGTGTTTCCAGTGGTCTCAGACTTCTGGCCTCAAGCAATACTCACACCTCAGCCTCCCCAAGCACTGGGATTACAAGCGTAGGCCACCACACCCAGCCTTAATAACAGTTTTATAGTGTTATGCTAGACCTTTTCACATTTTCTTGCTTAATTCTTACAATAATTCTTTGAGATTAGAAGTATTTTAATTTTACAGCCAAGGTCAAATAAGTTGTTCAAGAAAATACTACTTACATATGGATGTGGCCTAGTCAGGATTTTGGCCCAATTCTACTGTTTTTTCCTCTGTATTTCATTAGCTCCCTATATGTAACCCAATATAGTGTGTTACTTCTTCTGTAATTAAGTATTAGCTTCATTAAAACTAATAACCTAGTACTTTTTTTAAATGATCACTAATATTTCTGCAATTAATAACTTGTTAGAATATAATTTGAAAATTATAACAACATTTTAGATGGTTTATTATCTTTGTTTTCACTGAAGTGTTTTACAAAGTTTGTTCTAAAAGGAGAACATTTGCATTTCATTATCTTTCTAAACATTTTGTTTAATTGAGGTGAAATTCACTTAACATAATATTAGCCATCTTAAAGTGAATAATTTAGTGGTATTTAATGCATTTGCAATGTTGTACAACCACCACCTCTATCTTGTTCTGAAACATTTTTATCACTGCAAAAGGAAACTTTGTACCCATTAAGCAGTTGCTTCCCATTCCCCTCTCCCTCAGCCCCTGGAAACCATCAGTTTTCACTTTGTCCCTATAGGTTTACCTGTTCTGAATATTTCATATAGATGGAATCATACAATATGACCTTTTCTGTCTTCTTTCACTTATCATGTTTTCAAGTTCATCCAACTGTACATATATCTGTACTTCATTTTTAAATGATGTAATAATATTCCATTGTATAAACATGTTTATTTTTATTTTCAAGGTGTAAATGGGTCAATAAATGGAAGTAATACATCATCTGTAATTGGTATCAACACATCTGTACTATCCACTACTGCTTCAAGTTCCATGGGACAAACTAAAAGTACAAGCTCAGGTGGAGGAAATCGAAAATGTAATCAGGAACAAAGCAAAAACCAGCCTTTGGATGCTAGAGTTGACAAAATCAAAGATAAGGTAAGTTGTTCTTGGAAGGACTAATATATAACAGATCTATATATAAGATGAGCATTCTGAAGGTCAAATCAACAGAATCTATGGTTTAATTTCTTATGAATTACCAACTTTTATTTTTATAGATACGTGCTTTATGGTGTCAGTACCAGTATCAATAATACAAATAGTAATAATAGATAAAATGTATTGAGAATTTACTGCGTATCAGCTCTGCTCTAATTGCTTTCCATATAACTTTTAACTCCTCCCTATATCTGAAATGAAGTAGCTACTGTTATTACAAATGGAGAAGCAAAGCACCAAAATAATTAGCCACTAAGTGACTGAGCCAGGATTTGAGAGTAAGTGGGTTAACTCCTGTGCATTAGAAAAGACTGAATAAGAAAACCTTTTATTATGGAAACTTTCAAATATACAAAGTAGACAGAATAATCATTTGTACCTATTATTCAGCTTCAACAGTTGTCACATCATGGCCAGTTTTATTTCATGTATATCCCCAACTTTGCAAGTTATCAATTTGTTGCCTCTCAGCTCTAAATCACTCTTTTCTTCTTTGCCACTTCTTGCAATCTTAGTCCTTGTTAGTAGAAGGTCCTGGAAGAACACTGGAAGATGGTACTTCTTTTTCTTCTTCTTCTTTCTTCTTTTTTCTTTCTTCTTTTCTTCTTTCTTCTTCTCCTTTGACAGGGTCTGGCTCTGTTGCACTGGCTGGAGTATAGTGGCAGAATCTCAGCCCAGTGCAACTTCCACCTCCTAGGCTTAAGTTATCCTCCCACCTTAGCTTCCCTAGTAGCTGGGACTACAGGTGCATGCTACCACACCCAGATAATTTTTATATTTTTTGCAGAGATGGGATCTCACTATGTTGCCAAGGCTGGTCTTGAATACCGGAGCTCAAGGGGTCCACCGCCTCAGCCTCCCAAAGTGCTGGGATTGCAGGCATGAACCACCACATGTGGCTGGGACTTCTTTTTCTGGTTCTAGTGTTTTCTTCTTTTTCTTATGCTGTGGCTGCCAATGGGTGGCTTGCCTGCTGACAGCTTCTCTACTGGTGGTGTCCAGGAGATCCAGTGGTGGTCGGGAGACCCAGTAGTATACACTATCTAGTGAGTTTCATTGGCATCTCAGCAGGCAGTTCACTATCAAGTTTTGGAAAGTAGGTGGCTTTCAAGCCAATTTTACTGCCACTGTAGCTGACAGGTTCCCAGCCATGTTTTTCTGGTATCTTAGCAAGCAGTGTTTTGTGTGTGTCAGCCTTGACTGTGATGCCTCATTGAGTTTCTCTGCCATCCAGTGGGCAATAGCCACATCCTCTCCCACAAAGTCTGAAACTTAGCCTTGGGTGAATGGAGGGGTTGGAGGAAAAAGTCCCTTTTCAAAGGTTATCTTTACTTCATTACTCTACCTTAGCCCTACAAAAAGTACATATTCCCTACATCTCCTTTTCCTGTATTATTTAGAGGTCACTTTATCCCTCTTAGTAGTTAATCTTCTGTTATTAATCAATAATTCTTTATGTTAACTTTTTCCTGTTCAGATTGTTAATGCGATTTCTTCCTCCTGAGTCAATCTTGTTGGCTCTATCATTGGTTCCAGAAGTAGGGTGGGTATGCAGCTTGCAGGTGGTAAATTCACTTCTACATTCTGATCACTCTACACTTTTGGATTCCCTCTTCCACATTATGCCAGAAGCTGTGACATCTCAATTTTATAAAATGTAGGTCATCTTTGAGTCCAGGTTTCATTTATCTAACCAAGTAAGCTGAGAAGCCTCTAACTATATGATCTAGCATATTATGTATTAGAACACTCTTATCAGTGGATTTGATCTGCCCCAATTTTTAATTTCTTCTTGAATGAGAGATCCCAGTTAAAGCCTTGTCATCAACTGCAAACATTTGGGAAACAAAGATAAGAGTTGTGTCTTCTCTTCTATGTTTTATAAAAACTGCTTTCAGGGCCTGGTTTTCCAGTGGAAGAGAATCAAAAGTTTGTGATCCTACACACATGATGTTCTTCACCATCTCAGCTGTAATATTGTGACAGGAAGCTTCTGATACATCACAACAAGAATAGCAAGATATGGGTAGTCACTGATGGCACATAATGTTGATCCGAACATTAAATCTGAACTACATGTCTCTTATACACCAATTTTTAATCCTAAGAACTACTTTATCAAACTTTTCTTTATCCTTTTTCAAGACAGCATCAAGCTCCATATATTTTCCAGAACAAATGAAAAAAACTGAACAAATACATTTATTTTCTTTTGCTGAGCATATTTCATAGATATATTTCCTCTAAATCTTTAAATTTCCTTCTCAATAGAAAACATTTTCCAGAGTACGGCATGGTTATATGAAGACTTGGGGGAAGGCCATCTGGTAATGCTAAGAAGCTTGACGGTACCCATCACAAAAATGCAAAAGTACCGTACATAGGCCCCAAGACAACCATTTTCTTTCCCTTTCAACCCACACCACTGAGCACTCAAGCAAACATGATAAAAGATTCTTAATTGTTTCCTCCCAGGGACACAGGTATCAGTGTCATACTCTCCACCTGTCCTTCTGTACCTGCTCTTGGCTCTTCTCCCATAGGATTTGTTTCAATGGCAGTCTCATTAGTGTAAGCACTGTCTCTGAGCTACTGCCGGTTTCTCTGATGCCAGACACTGACTGAAACCATCCATTTCTGATTCCCATTCTATTTTGAACCAAATCCCAGACATCATATCATTGGATGTATTTTTATATGTGCTTCTAAAAGTTAAATGCCCATGCTTTTAACCCTTATGCTATCCTACCTCTTAAGAAGTAGTGCTAAAATCAAGTAAAATCTCTGGTGCCTCTACAATGTGTAAGGCATTGTACAAGACCTTGGAGGCATGGGTATAACACAGTTCCTGTACTTAGTTCTAATGAGGAATCTACATTGACATTCCTAAACAGAATCAGTGCTGTCATACTAAAAACTGTTACTAGGAGAACATACTGAAAACTCAGAGGCAGCTCTTTCTACCCAGTTTTAGAGACGGATTCTGAGGTACCATAGTAGTGTCTAAGGCAACTAAGCGGAAATAACATTATAGAGAGATTGTCTGTTCAAGTGAGGCATACTAGAACTTACGATTTCAAAAGAACAGCACTTTCAGATGATACGTGGTTCAGCATGAGTTTGTGGGAGTGGGTTGTTCAAGTAAAATGGAGATAAAGGGCATTGGAACTAAAGAAGAAAATCCTATACTTTTTCACCCAGTATTTTTTCAGTTTTCAAAACTTTTTTTAAAAAGTTGCTTCATTCATTCTTTTCACGTGTAGTTTGAAAAAAAAGTTCTTCAGCTAATTTTGATGCCTCCCATGGGAGGTGGGGTACTTAGCCATTCTCATTGAAAGTCATTGATTAAGTCCAATCCCCTCATATAGTCTGCATATACATTTAGAATAAATATTGATATTTTAATTAAATAATTAAACTAAGACTAAAATATACAGCCTGTTAAGAAAAGAATAAAACAATTCAAGGTTGAACGAGTTTTATCCCTACTGTCGTACAAGTTCTTCTTACCACAGCAACCAAAATAGCCTTTAAAAACATCTCTGGTTTTTTATGGTTTGAAAGTATTACATGTTAGGGAATAGTAAGTGGTACTGCCACTGTGGAAAACAGTATGGCAGCTCCTCAAAAAATGAAAAATTGAATTACCATGTGATTCTGCAATTCTACTTCTGGGTATATACCACCCAAAATTGAAAGCAGGGTCTCAAAGAGGTATCTGTATACCCATACCCATAGCAGCATTGTTCACAATAGCTGAAATGTAGACACAACCAAAGTGTCTATCAACAGATAACTGGATAAGCAAAATATGTGGGGAGGCACATGTGTATACATACATACATACATGTTAATATTATCCAGCTTTAAAAAGGAAGGAAATTCTAACATTTGCTACCACATGGATGAACCTTGAGGACATTATTATACAAAGTGAAGTAAACCAGATGCAAAAGGACAAATGCTGTACTGTATGATTCCACTTATTTGAGGTACTTAGACTCATCAGAATTACAGACCGAAGTAGAATGATTGTTGCCAGTGGCTAGCATGGAAGGAGGGATGGGAAGTTAGTGTTTAATAGGTATAGAATTTCAGTTTTATAGGATGGATGGCACTGATGTTTGCACAACATTATGAATGTATTTAATATCACTGAACCATACACCTTAAAATGGTTAAGATAGTAAATTTTATGTTACGTGTATTTTACCACAATAAGAAAATGAGGGGGAAGTATACATCAAATGGTATCACTCCCTCCACTAGTGTTCTATCCCCCTGGGAATAAAGTCCTTGCCATGGCTTATAAGAGCTGTGTGATCTGACCTCCACCAGTTCATCCATGCTTATTTCCTACCACTGTCTCCCTGGTTCACTGTGCTGTAACTGGTCTGCTGACCTTTTCATTTTTGAACACACTCAACCCACTTCTAGCTGGTGGCTTTTTCCTTTGCTATTTCCCATCTTGAAAGGCTCTTCTCTTATGTCCTCGGGTGATTGGCTCTTGCTCTCCCTTAGGTCTCAGTTCAGAGATGTCTTACCTGATGACTACATGTAAAGCAAAACCCCAGCACACATTGTCTATCCAGTTATTCTGTTTTACTTATGGTATTAGTCACTCAAAACGTTTATTTAAATTGTTTGTTGATTCTCTTATTCTAGTTCTCACTAGGCAGAGGTGGTGTCTGTTTCTCACACCCTTGTATCCCCAGAGACTTGAGCAACTATGCCTGGTACATCATAGCCTTGAATGTGTATTTGTTTTGTTATTAAAAGAAATAAGTATACAGTGAAATGAAGGTTCAAGGATAAGGTTCTGAAAAGTTTTCCCAGATTGGATGGGGGAAAATTAATAAGCTGTTCTTCGATCACTTTTTGATAAACCTAAGAAGACTAACTTTTAAAATGTTTTAGCTTATAGTCCCAACTAGTTGAAGGCTGAGGCAGGAGAATCGCTTGAGCCCAGGAGTTCAAGGCTACAGTGAGCTATGAAAGCACCATTGCACTCCAGCGTAGGTGACAAAGTGAAACCCTGACTCATTTAAAAAAAAATGTTTTAAATTAAAAATTTTTGTAGTAGTAAAACATTTTAAATGAGAGAAAAGAGACTTACTAGCTAATTATTTGTGGAAATGACACATATATACTCTAATGAAACTGGTGATACAAACCCACCTTTTCCCTATTTCTGTGATACTCACACTTGTCTTCTCATTTCTATTTGTTTTAATGAGTACTAAATGTGTTACCTTATAAAAATAGAACTCTTTACACATGGCCAAAGTATGCTCAGCAGAGACTCCCTGCATCAGAATCACATTAAGTGCCCTGTTTAGAAGTGGGACTCAGGAATGTTATGCACCCTAAAGCTTCAGAACCAGTACCTCTGGATGACTGTTCCTGGGGAGTATAGTCCCCATTTCTCATGCCATCTTTAAATAAAAAGCTATACACTTTATTCCTTGGGCGTTTAAATAGGAGTTAATTTTTCTCTGCTAAATCACTGTAGCTCTCTTATTTCTTTTCTTTCTTATCCCTTACTAAAACAAAAATGTTAATTCCAGTTTAGGTACCTTATGATTTTCATGGTCTTGCTATACATGCTTAGAAAACTACAACAGATTTTGGTTGCAAAGAAGTAGCTGTTTCTTTGACAAATAAATGGTAGTCTTAATATTAATATATTATTATTTCCCTTTAATCTCTACCTTGTGATCTTTCTCATCTTGTGGTACCCATACAATTCCAATTCAGTTTCTCATTCCTGTCTGCCCTACTTTGAGGGAAGAAAACTCGAGAAATGATGGGAACTATTAGTCTGCTTATTGAAGTGTGTATCTTTGAAAGAGGCCTTCGGGTAGCTAGTTTGGAGCAGTTAAAACAGATTCATTGCAAGGCCAGACGTGGTGGCTCACACCTGTAATCCCAGCACTTTGGGAGGCCGAGGCGGGTGCATCATGAGGTTAGGAGTTCAAGACCAGCCTGGCCAAGATGGGGAAATCCCGTCTCTACTAAAAATACAAAAATTAGCGTGGTGACAGGCGCCTGTAATCCCAGCTACTCAGGAGACTGAGGCAGACAATTGCTTGAAGCTGGGAGGCAGAGGTTGCAGTGAGCTGAGGTCGTGCCACTGTACTCCAGCCTGGGCGACAGAGCAAGACTGTCTCCAAAAACAAAAAAAAAAAACAGAGTCATTGCGAACGGAATATAATGGCGGGAGTGACTCTCCTCACTCATATGAATGTTACCTGAATCAGTGTTCAAAAGACACAATAAAAAGACTATAGATTTGCAATCTGTAACCATGGCTTCAATTTGGCTTTCTGTTGTGGAGATATATTACTGTATTTCATTCCCCAATCCCGAGTAGTCATGAAAGGATGTATTTCTGTTAAGATCATAGCTTTTGTAATTTATTGTTATTCTTTCTATATTTTGTTCTTTATCAGCAAATGCCATTAAAATGTTCCTAGATTGTACTTAATCTTGTTGCTCCATCATTTCAGTGTTTCTCCTTTTCAGTCTTTCTATTGGTGAAATTTTAACTTTCCCATTGTTAAATAATTATAAATATTTTCAATAATCTACATGACAGAGCTTGTACTTTTTATTGAGGAGTTCTTTTATAAGTTAATTGATTGGTTTGTTAATTTGTTATAATTCATCTCATGATTTTTCCTCTTTTTATCCACTACTATTATGTGTTCTTGAACACAAAACTTCACTTTTATGTGACCTAATACCACTTTCTACCAGCTTTGGATTTTATTTTTCTTGCAGAGTCTTCAATGTTCCAAAAATAAATCTCTCTCTTCATATTTATCTACCTCATCTTCTACCTTTTTTTAAATCTTTTCTGAAATGAAACATAAACAGTTAAATTCCTTGACCCTAACTAAAGCAGCCCCATAAGTCTTTTGCTACCCTACTTTATCTTCTCTACAGCACTTATTATTATATGGAATAATTTGCTTTTATACTAAGCATCGGTCTACACTCCCCTATCACCAGCACTAGTAAGTTTCTTGAAGGCAAGGACTCAGTCTTGGACATACCTAGAAACGTGTATGCGGCATGTTATAGGGAAATGTTTGGCTACTGACTCACTGTCTGCAAAAAGAAAGAAGACTAAAGCTAAATGTGTACCTTTTGATGTATGTATCATAGTTGGAATTATTTTGTGAATTGATCTTTTTAATCTGTCATACATTTTGAAGAATAACAGCCATATGAGTACATCTACACATATGCTATATTGATATTTTCAATATTCTACATGACAGAGCTTGCACTTTTCATTAAGGAGTTCTGTCATGTAAGTTAAGTTGATCAGTTTGTTAAATAATTATCCTTACAATATGTGACTTTTCCCTACAATGACATTTTGAGATTGAAAATATCATTTGAAAATTAAAAAGAGTACACCTTTATTGAAACTTGAATGTTTTCCAAAAATAAAGTCTTGCCAACTACCTTGTCATTATCCAGAAACCAAGGAAGAAAGCAATGGAAAGTTCTAGCAACAGTGATAGTGATTCAGGCACATCATCAGACACCTCAAGTGAAGGCATTAGTAGTAGTGATTCAGATGATCTAGAAGAAGATGAAGAAGAAGAGCAAAGTATTGAAGAAAGTGAAGATGATGATTCTGATTCAGAGAGTGAAGCACAACACAAAAGTAACAACCAGGTATAATTTTTTTCATGGACAGTATCCAAACATTATTCATATTTAGGAATTAACTGGTTTATCTTGACTCTCAAAGTCTGTAGTTTTAAAGTGAATCATTACTTTGAGTTCATACTTTTGCCCAAGAAAGAAGATGAAGAAATATTTTTAAAGGGACATACAATACTTCTTTTACGAATTTTTAGATTTTTAGATATTATCATAAAGCATTAAGAACACTTTTAAAGTACCCGTTTTTATCTCCAGGTTTTACTGCTTGATAGTCTTTGTCTTAATAGATGTTAGGAACTTACCTTTTCATTTTTACTTCTAGGTGCTATTACATGGTATTTCAGACCCAAAAGCAGATGGACAGAAAGCAACTGAAAAAGCCCAGGAAAAAAGAATACACCAGCCATTACCTCTTGCGTCTGAATCCCAGACTCACTCATTCCAATCCCAGCAGAAGCAGCCTCAGGTTTTGTCACAGCAGCTTCCATTTATTTTCCAAAGCTCTCAGGCAAAGGAGGAATCTGTGAACAAACACACCAGTGTAATACAGTCTACGGGATTGGTGTCCAATGTGAAACCTTTATCTTTGGTAAATCAAGCCAAAAAGGAAACTTACATGAAACTCATAGTTCCTTCTCCTGATGTTCTTAAAGCAGGGAATAAAAATACCTCTGAAGAATCTAGTTCATTGACCAGTGAATTGAAATCCAAACGGGTGAGTTATAAATTATTTATACAAGAATTTTACTATTAGAAAAAGATAGAGCTTCTATATTGTCTTACAATACACAAGTTTAATTCTACCCTCATTTTTATACTTTCTTAGTCTCCAGGAATAGAATACGTATATCAGAAAACTAAATTTCTCTGATTTTATATTCATATATGTATCTGTTTGATGTATTTTTGGCAATGCAATCATGTCATTCCAGCTCCCCTGCAACCCCTTCCCTAAGGTAAGTCCCCACACCCAAGATCTAAGGATTTAGAAATAAGGGGATAAATATGTTTGAATAAGACAAAGCTTCACAATTACTTGGGTTTAAAATTAATGTCCTTTTTTTCCCAATACCAATTTTTTTTTTTTTTGAGACAGGGTCTCAATTTGTTGCTCAGGCTGGAGTGTGGTGGCTCAATCTCAGCCCACTGCAACCTCCACCTCCCAGATCCAAGTGATCCTGCTGCCTCAGCCTTCCTAGTAGCTGGGACTACTGGCATGTGTCATGACACCAGGCTAATTTTTGTATATTTGGGTAAATATACCCAAATATTTACCCAAGTAAAGATGGGGTTTCACCATGTTGGCCAGGCTGGTCTCAAATTCCTGACCTCAAGTGATCTGCCCGCCTCAGCCTCCCAAAATGCTGGGATTACAGTCATGAGCCACTACATCCGGCCAAATATATTCTTTTTCAAAGAAGTGAACTCAAGTAATTTACCTCTATAGTCCTAGAATGTATACATTTTAAGTGTAAAAACCCTTCATAAAGAATCACTTTTCTGGCCAAACATGGTGGTTCACACCTGTAATCCTAGCACTTTGGGAGCCAAGGCAGGAGGACTGTTTGAGCCCAGGAGTTTGAGACCAACCTCTGCAACATAGTGAGACCCTGTCTCTACCAAAAAAAAAAAAAAAAAAAATTTTCCTTTGCCATTCTTAATGGATTATATGAAATATAGCTTCTACTTACACAAACACTGGAAACACTCCAGAGAATTTTCTCATCTTTGTTTTTCTTGCTGTTGATTTTACTACATAGATTAAATTTATATGTCCAGCAAAAAATTCTATTAATTAAATGATTATTGCTTTTTATTCTAGAATCAGCCTAGAGTAGGAAACCATTATGTCTGAACACAATATTACAAATATTATCATTAGGCAACTTAATTAGATATCACTTGGAGGGCATCTACTATTTGCCAGCCATTGTTTCAATTGCTGAACATACATTAACTTATTGGTAATAACATCTATGAGTGCTACTAATATTATCCTCATTTACAGATGATAAAATTGGACATTCACATTAGACTCAACTCTAAAAGATATTACCTTCTCTTTGTCAGTACCTATTATTGAGGTAGAGGTACCTACCTGCATCTCTCATTAGTTCGTTATTTTCTTAAAGGTTATTTAATCATTGAATCCTTCAGTACCCTTACACTGAAGAAAATGTAACTTAAATCCATATAGATTGATTGAATACATAGACCAGCAGTAAAATTTTGTAGATCTTATGTCAGCTTTCTTTTATCAACCTTTTTTTCCTTTTTTTTTTTTTTTTGAGACAGAGTCTCGCTCTGTTGCCGAGGCTGGGGTGCAGTGGCAAGATCTCGGCTCACTGCAAGCTCCACCTCCTGGGTTCACACCATTCTCCTGCCTCAGCCTCCCAAGTCGCTGGGACTACAGGCGCCCGCCACCACGCCCGGCTAATTTTTTTGTATTTTTAGTAGGGATGTGGTTTCACCATGTTGGCCAGGCTAGACACAAACTCCTGACCTCAAGTGATCTGCCTGCCTCGGCCTCCCAAAGTGCTGGGATTATAGGCATGAGCCACCACACCTGGCCCCAAATGGATATCTTAAAGCAACAAGAGATTTGCTGCTATACAGGTCTCAATTTTCTTTCCATCTCCTTTTTACACATCACCCCTGATTTTTAAAATGATAATATGTGTACTATAAAAGAGTAATTGGGATAAAATATAGAAATCTTTGGCTATTCTTAAAAACTTATTGGTGTCAATATATGGGAAGTGATTCTTCAGAATTACAGTGAGGAACAGTTGCAGAAAATTAAAATACAAAACTAAAGGGACTTTTGTTTTCATGGCCCTTTAGACCTATATATTTAGAAGGAAGACTTACTACCTATAAAAAAAGATTACAAAATCATTACATGACATAATTATGTTTTAACAGATGAAAACACACTAATTTTTCTGCTGAAAATTTAAATCTTATATATTATTTTATGTGAGAATTTTGCATAAAATTACATTGAAATGGTACATCTAACTAGCATAATTTTCCATAATTTACTGAATGATTACTAATTAAGCACTTTGTAAGGTATTGCCTTAGGTACAAATATTTTGTGACAGTTTTTATTTACAAAGAATTATCTTAATAACTTAATTTTCTAAACTAATGCAGTATAGATGTTAAATAAGATAAAAAGTTTACATTACTTACTGCTTGTTAGTACTGCTGCTTTTAAATATTTAATAAGTATTTCAGGCTGAGTGCGGTGGCTCACGCCTATAATCCCAGTACTTTGGGAGGCCAAGGGCAGATGAATCACCTGAGGTCAGGAGTTCGAGGCCAGCCTGGCCAACATGGTGAAACCCCTTGTCTACTAAAAATACAAAAAAAGGCTGGGTGCAGTGGCTCACGCCTGTAATCCCAGCACTTTGGGAGGCCAAGGCAGGCAGATCACAAGGTCAAGAGATCGAGACCATCCTGGCCAGCGTAGTGAAACCCCATCTTTACTAAAAATACAAATATTAGCTGGGCATGGTGGGGTGCTCCTGTAGTCCCAGCTACTTGGGAGGCTGAGGCAGGAGAATCGTTTGAGCCCAGGAGGCGGAGGTTGCAGTGAGCCAAGATCGCGCCACTGCACTCCAGCCTGGCAACAGAGTGAGGCTCTGTCTCAAAAAAAAGTTAACAAAAACGTTAGCCAGGTATGGTGGCTCGTGCCCATAGTCTCAGCTACTCGGGAATCTGAGGCAGGCTTGAACCCGGGAGGTGGGGGTTGCTGCGAGCCAAGATCGTGCCACTGCACTCCAGCCTGGCTGGCAGAGTGAGACTGTCTCAAAAAAATGATAATAATAAAATATTTATAAGTATTTTATATAACATTCCATCAGCATTTACACTTGTGAAATCTCCATCACAAATCTTTGCTGATTTTAGTGTTAGGAGCCCAGTTCTGATGCTGACAACACTGCTGATTTTAATTTCAAGGCAATCATTTTCAATGCAGAATTTTACCTTAGATTAAGAAATTCAACTCCTTCTGTTAAGTCAAAAGATTTTAATAATTCTGCTGCTGTTAATTTTTATGTAATATTTTGATTATAGTAGCTTAATAAAATTCATGATTGTATTGTTTTCAAGGAGATTCTAATAGTTAAATAAGTTTTTGTTTATAGATATAAATTTTATGGCTTAATGGTTTATAATCTTTTCCAAGAAAATTGTATTTTTCTAAATTGGTTACTCTGGAATGTTACTGCGCAAAGGCACACTATAGTAGATCCCACAGAATGTTGAATGTCCATCTCCACCAGCTTAGTGTCTTAAATCTTTGCTTCAAAGAAGTTCTTGCTCAGGAAGTTATTCATTCAGCAACCTAAAATTGTTTTTTGAGTACATATCAAGCACAGGGTTCTGAGCAATGTCTTAGGAAGACCATGAAGGTGAATAAATGAGTGTTTCTACCCTGAGGAATTTATCAAAGACTTTAAGTTATCTCCTTAGAGGTTTAAGGCATATAGGCATATGCTATGTATACTAAAGGTGGTATGGCATAAGAGTACATATAGTCACCAACTTAGAATTGTTTGACTTGGCCGGGTGCAGTGGGTCACGCCTGTAATCCCAGCACTTTGGGAGGCCAAGGCAGGCGGATCATGAGGTCAAGAGATCGAGACCATCCTGGCCAACATGGTGCAGCCCCATCTCTACTAAAAATACAAAAATTAGCTGGGCATGGTGGTGCGTGCCTGTAGTCCCAGCTACTTGGGAGGCTGAGGCAGGAGAATCGCTTGAAACCGGGAGGCAGAGGTTGCAGTGAGCTGAGATCGTGCCACTGCACTCCAGCCTGGTGACAGAGCAAGACTCCATCTCAAAAAAAAAAAAAAAAGAATTCTTTGACTTATGATCTTTCAACTTTACAATGGCACGAATGCTATACACATTCAGTAGAAATTGGTACAATAGTCCCTTGATGCTGGGCAGCAGCAGTGAGCCACAGCTCCTGGTCGGCCACATGATAACAAGGGCAGACAACCGATACTCTACAGTGTACTGTGTTGGTAGGTTATTTTGCTCAACTTTAGGCTAATGTAAGTGTTTTCAGTACATTTAAGGTAGTCTAGACTAAGCTGTGATGTTTGGTAGGTTAGGTGTATTGTATCTATTTTTGACTTCATGATATTTTCAACTTTCCATGAGTTTATGGGGAAGTCACCCCATGGCAAGCTGAGGAGCATCTATATAAAGAGGTAAAGGAGTTCAAAGGAAAGACGCAAAGAATGCTTCTGGCTGGAAAATGTGGAAAGCTTCTTGGTTTGGATCTTGAAGAATAAACAGTATTTTGTCAGCTTGAAATTTCTAAGAGGAGGCTATTTTATGCAAAGAAAATGGTTTTAGGTTTGGATTATTGTGAAAATGGAAGCAACAGTAAAGAGAGGAGGATAGTCAAAAGGCATATAATTTTTAATGGGGAAAAACTAATTAAATTTTAATAAATTACCGCCAAAATGTAGCAACCAGCTAGTCATAGCTGTTGCTACTTTTACAGCATTTGTATGTCATGATTTAAATTTGTATATGATATGATAGCTATAATTTGTTTTCAGATATTGAAAGCAAATAAAAGCAATCTTTGTTATGTGGTACATTTTGTTGTGTTTTTTAACTTATGTTTCAACAGGAACAATATAAACAGGCATTCCCATCACAGTTAAAGAAACAAGAGTCATCTAAGAGCCTGAAGAAGGTTATTGCAGCTTTGTCAAATCCAAAAGCAACCTCTAGTTCACCAGCACATCCAAAACAAACATTAGAAAACAACCACCCAAATCCATTCTTGACAAATGCACTTTTAGGTAATCACCAACCAAATGGAGTTATTCAAAGTGTCATTCAAGAAGCTCCTCTAGCACTTACTACCAAAACTAAAATGCAGAGCAAGATTAATGAAAACATTGCTGCTGCAAGTAGCACCCCTTTTTCCTCACCTGTAAATTTGTGTACAAGTGGGAGAAGAACCCCTGGCAATCAGACACCTGTAATGCCCTCTGCCTCTCCCATCCTGCATAGTCAAGGGAAGGAAAAAGCAGTTAGCAATAATGTAAACCCAGTAAAAACACAGCATCACTCCCATCCTGCAAAATCTTTAGTGGAACAATTCAGAGGAACAGATTCAGACATTCCCAGTAGTAAAGATTCTGAAGATTCAAATGAGGATGAAGAGGAAGATGATGAGGAAGAAGATGAGGAAGATGATGAAGATGATGAATCTGATGACAGCCAATCAGGTTATTTTCATTTTAAAATTTAAAGTATTTCTCTAAATGCTATGTGAACCAAACATTTTAAAGGATTTCTTAATTCATACTTAAAATCAATGTCATTTACTATGTTTCACACAACTTTGTGCATTTCTATAATGAGCTTGTAAAATATAGGAGTAATTGATACTGGAAATCCTAAGTCAGATTCTCAGCTTGTTATTCATTTGACATTAAACAAATAATCACTTTAGGGAGAATACAAATGATGCATAAATTAAGACATAATTTCATCAACTTCCTTAATTTTTATTTCATTCAGGACCACTCTTTTTTCATTTCTTCTGCTACTTGTTAAAATGTATCACCAGCTGTTTTGAACAAAGATAAAATTATAGTCATTCAGAAAGTACCAAAAACCTAAATCTCTATGAATGTTCATCAATAACAGAAAATTTGTTAAATAACATATAGAGGACTCTCTGATTTAATTTTGAGTCACTTTTTTTTTTCTTTTTGCTGGGTCTGGGGTTAACTTCTTTGCATTTTTATTTTCCTTCCCTCTCCTCATTCCACAGAAGATTGAAAATATAAAATACAAGAGAGCTTAAATTGTGAATACAAAAATGAAATACATATTATAAACGTCTGTGGATTTGTTACTGGTCAACTACAGATTCAACTAATTTTTTTTAGCAGCTAATATGAATAGGAAAATATACTCAGCTGTACAATTTAAAGTGTCTATAAGTTAAAAACAAACTTCGTGCTCAGGGTAAGAACCACTCTTCCTGGGGTTTCCATAAAACAACTTTGTATGTTAGATCATAAATATCAATATTCATAGCTTTTAAAACTAACTTTTATAATGAATTTCAATATAGGCAAATGGTATAACACAAACCAGAATTCCACAGAAGCTATTGTACTGTGAACTATGAGGAAACAGTCTAAGTGTCACTCCTATGTTTATCAAGTTTAATCTAGTAATAGATTTTACATATGTAGAGGAACGGATGCATCATACATAGAACTACGTAGCTAGAACAAACTTAAACTATTGAATTATCCTACTATAATTATTTCTGTAAGCCTGGTTTTTTGAGAGGCCTGAAAAGCCTGATGAAGTCTTGTATGTAAATAGAAAAACTGCAGCCAAAAGACCAAGAATCTCCTGTTTAAAATTGTTTTCTTTTACTCCAAAGCCAAAATGGAAGTATGATGGTAGTTCCAGATTTCTCTTTCTCATATTTGACTTACTGTACTTCATAAACCACTGGAATCTGTTAATTTGAACAGTCAATTTAATCCCCTCTTTTACTTTAGTTTCTCTGTTAAATAAAAAATTATTTTGATGCCATTAAGCAGAACTCATCATGTGAATAGTGTCACATGAGAACTGTTTTATGATTAAAGTGTTGAGTAAAACTTACACTTAAAAAAATTTTTTTGAAGATTGATAGCCTACATACACTGTTCTCAAATAGCTTATAACATTTACTCTGTAGGAAAATTGCTCATTTGAGTTCTCATTCACAGGTGCTGGTTCCTGAGCTAGTCCATTTAGACACAAACTGCAAATTATTGGTGATTATCTAGTTATAATATACAAATGCTTCTTTTACTTCCCAGAATCAGATAGTAATTCAGAATCAGATACAGAAGGATCAGAAGAAGAAGATGATGATGATAAAGACCAAGATGAATCAGATAGTGATACTGAAGGAGAGAAAACTTCAATGAAACTGAATAAAACAACTTCCTCTGTCAAAAGCCCTTCCATGAGTCTCACAGCTCACTCAACACCTCGTAACCTCCACATAGCAAAAGCCCCAGGCTCTGCTCCTGCTGCCTTATGTTCTGAATCCCAGTCACCTGCTTTTCTTGGTACATCTTCTTCCACACTTACTTCAAGCCCACACTCTGGTACCTACACTTTATTTTTATTATTCTAAAGTAGAAGTCAAACCATAGCAAGAATATTTATTGATAGAGTGTTCTGGAGATGATCTCACTCAATCAAGATTAAAGTTAGATTTTAGGTTGGCTAAGGAAGGTGAGCATGTATTTTCAAAGGATATGACTCATTACCTAGTCTTTCCCCCGCCGAGTTTCCAGTTTAAGGATCTGATTGATGACAGTTCCTTTGGTTTTGAACCTTTCTGCTTTTGTGTTCAGTTTGTGCTTCTAGAATATAGAATTTAATTGACAGTTGGACTTTTTTGTACAGTTGACCCTTGAACAACGCAGGATTTAGGGGCACTGGCCCCACACACAATCGAAAATCTACATCTAACTTTTGGCTCCTCAGAAACTTAACTGTTAGCCTACTATTGACCAGAAGCCTTACTGATAACATGAGTAGTCAATTAACATATGTTGTATGTGTTATATACTGTATTCTTAAAATGAAGAGAAAAGAAAAATGTTAGTAAGAAAATCATAAGCAAGAGGAAATATATTGACTCTTCATTACGTGGAAGTGGATCATTATAAAGATCTTCATTCTCATCTTCATGTTGAACAGGCTAAGGAGGAGAAGGATTGGTCTTGCTGTTTCGTGGGTGGCAGAGGCAGAGGAAAATCTGAATATAAGTGGACTCACGCAGTTCAAACCCATATTGTTCAAGGGCCAACTGTACTTTATAAAAAAGCTCACTTGGTTACTTAAGATGCTATCTGCCCAACATATAGCCAGTGTCATTTCTATTAGAGAGTAGCATTCTTATTCCATTAACATGCCATGTCCTTTTTTTTCCTATTTGACTTTTTATAAATTCCTAGAGGTCTTCATTAAAGATTTCTACATTCAATATTCCACAACTACTCTCAGTTCTCATTCAGTGTCTAAGAAAATGTAGATGTATATAGTAAAATATTTTGTTGTTTTACTTATTTCACTCTCGTCAATTTCTAGCTTTATTTTCATTTACCACATACCAATATGACAGCCTACTAATTTTAGATGAACTTATTTGTGTTTGTGAAACTTGATCTCGGTCTTAGAAAATTTTTACATAAAATCATAATCCTGTTCCTTGGTGGTTTAGGTTAATTAAAAGACCTGGTAGTGTTTTTGACTATGGATTTATATGGACATAGAAATTAAATCGTCTTTAAATATATGAGCCAGCTGTTGAAATTTTTCAGCATCCGAAAACTCCTGTTTTCAAAGTCAACAATTTAAATAGATTTTCTGAAACCTCTATTTCTCTCCTGCTTCTCTAGCCATTTCTTTAATAATACAATGACAGGAAAGGTATATTTTTACCTTGGATTGTATTTTCTTTAGAGAGAAAAACTAGTTATTCTGTCACTCAGACCCAAAGGAAGAAAAAAGCCCCCTGCCTTATACAGTGTTTTATTGAAAACCATCTAAAAATAATGTATAAATTACAGAAATACACTAAATCCAAGTTATTAACATATACTTTTTTAAAGAAAAGTTTCTAAACTATCAAGATTATTATCTATATTAATGAATGTTTTATATTAACCAATTGAATTTTTTTAAAGGCACTTCCAAAAGAAGAAGAGTAACAGATGAACGTGAACTGCGTATTCCATTGGAATATGGGTATGCGAAATAAGGTTTTCCTTTTTCTTTTTCCCCCATATATTTATGCATGTTTGGTGTATACTTGATTTCTCATTCTCTACAATTAATAGAAGAAGTACATAGCTGCATAGTATTTATTAGAGCAGAAGAGCCAGAGCAAAGGGCAAGGAATTCAGTATATCAGAAAACTGAAATTAATCCTGTTTCCTGGAGGTATGGCAGAGCTGGGGTGGGATGATACAGCCAAGTAGGAACGTGACTGAAAAAGAACCAAGAGCAAATCAGATGGCAAAGGGCAGGAGTACATGAGACTGTGAGAAATTTTTGTGAAGATAGAATTAAAGGACGGTAAAAGCCACTTCGGTCAAAATTGAGGGACTCAACCAGAGTTTGGCTAAAATGGTTTCAGCTTTTAGACTGAATGTACATGAACCCCAAGCAGCAGAGAGCCAGATTTACTTTACTCGTCCCTTAAAGCTTTTCAGATGTAAAAAGTCAGCACACATTGACATGTTACTCAAATGTCAGAGTACCCAAAGTAATCAAGTATGATTTCTAAAAATTTTGATGGAGTTTAATATATAAATTGAATAATTAATTTTTTAGTTGAATTAGCTAAAAATCTACATAATTTTGATAGTTAATATATTTGGGTTGTTTGAGGAGTTTATTTTTGTTTTCATTTTTTGTTTTCTAGAGAACATGTATACTTTAACTTATTTTTAATTTTTAAAAGCTTAAGTATGTCATAACCTTCATTTCTGTTATGTGTAGCTGGCAGAGAGAGACAAGAATAAGAAACTTTGGAGGGCGCCTTCAAGGAGAAGTAGCATATTATGCTCCATGTGGAAAGAAACTTAGGCAGTACCCTGAAGTAATAAAGGTACATACTTTTCACCAAATAATGTACATTTGGTGCCTATTAAGCATGATCATGGACAAAAAAAAAGTGTACTCCTTTCTCAGATAAAGTTCCTTGATACTAAATATTCTCTTGTATGGGACTATTGTACTTAACCTAAATTGATCTCCTATAAATTTAGAGCCCCTTGATAGAATATGCAAAACATTAGTGTCCTGAAGCTAGCTATACATCAAAGCTGGGTTGTAATTATTAAAACCTGAAGTGGAAAAATATGTGATTTTTTCAGTATCTCAGCAGAAATGGAATAATGGATATCTCAAGGGACAATTTCAGCTTCAGTGCAAAAATAAGAGTGGGTGACTTCTATGAAGCCAGAGATGGACCGCAGGTATCCACTTTTTAAAAAGTATAGTCTTTGAACCAAATAGTACCATAACCTAAATGAAGTAAATTTCACTACACTCTGGAGCATTGCCTTTCTTTAATTAGTTCATATGGCTATACATATAACTTTGTGGTAAGCACTTATTAAGGCCTCAATTAACTATGTTTCAGTAACAAGGAGCTTTGACATAATAGGTATCTTTTTCATATTTAAGTAAACTTTTTCTGTTTATTAATTCAACCAATAACTTTACAGTTTATATAGGTATAAAAGCATCTGCATGTTCATATGAAATATAGGAAAACATTAGTTTCCTGAAAAGTACAGCTAGTTTTAAAAACTAATTTGAATATGAAGACCCTATTATTATAAGTCAGTCCAAAAGAGGATATATATGCCCTAGTGTTTTGGAAGAATCTTGCCCATTTGATTATGCCACACTATATGATGCATTTTCACAAGTTTGACAAGTTTTTCTTTTTGTCGTTTCTTAAAATTAGGTGAATGAAATTTCTGCTTTTTGCAGAAATTCAGTTTTTACATTAAGTGGTACACATTTCTGAACGTATCACCACAGCTCCCTTTGAGCTTACGGTGTTAAGTACACATCCTCACCAGTCAGCAAAAAGAACCCACCAAGGAGATCTCATTTCCTGTATGTTTTCTTTAATGCTTTCCCTTTATTCCTTAGTTGTGTTCAGCTGCATGTGCTTATTATTCCCTTTAGCTGCATTGAAAGGGGTCCCAGTTAAGGAGTGATGAAACCTAGATTCTTGTTAATCCGTGAAATACTCTTGTAATTCTGAACAATAACAAAATAATGCCCCCTTTTGCCTCCACTTTATCTGCCAAATAGAAACGATTATAATTACACTTCTTGTCTCATAGGATTATGGCAAGATTAAAATGAGATCATATGCATAAAAATGTTTCAAAAGGCTAAAATGCTCAGCCAGCTGAAGTTGATATTTTCTTTCTTCGTTGAACCTCTCTCTCTTCTGTCCCATTATAATGCATAGAAAATTTTTTTGGCAATTAATATTTTCTTTGTGAATAGGGAGCTTTTCTATCCTATCTTACCCTTTAATTTTATAATTTTGAAATGGAAAAGGTCTCCCTCATTCTGCAAGAGGTTTATTTTGAGTTTGGAAGCTTAAAGGAATTTTTTAAGGTCACACACAAGGCTGAGACATAACTAGAACTCAAGGTTTCTGAAAAAGTAATCTTTTGCATACATCATGTAACCTATTTTCTATTGTAGTCCATGACTTTTAAAGAAAGAAGTTATGTCCAGATCTACCTGTCTCTTTATTGGTAGTTCTAAAATGTCAAAATGGGTTTATCTGAGATTTATAGAAATATATGGAAATATATTCTAGGGTTTTCTATTTTTTTAAAACAAAATATTTTGACTTAGACTAAATCTGTCACCAGATTCTTAGAATTTTAGTGAACCACAGTGTTACACATTCTATATACACGATATCAATTTTAAAGTCATAAAACATATTAGAAACTTTAATCGTTTTAAAAATCTTTGTTTCATGTTGTCAGATTCTTACTTGTATTATTTATGCCAAAGATATCTTTGTGATTTTAAGTTCACTAGATTTTTGTTCGGAGAGGAAAGCTAATTGCTATTTAACATATAAAGGATTTTTAGTTTTATATCAGTGATAATTAGACCTAATCTATAAAGCCTCATTACACAGAGTAGAATGTTCCTTGACATGCATTCACTTTTTATTCAATATAATCAGTGTTTTCCAAATGCATACTGTCTTGTTGAGATCAATTCCAATCAAGGAAATAGGATGAATTACTAAAGCCAAATATGTTAAGCTGCCAACATTTCAGCAGAATGCTAGGGGAAAACATTCATAATTTTGAGAGCAGTTCTTTTAGCTAAAACCAAAATTAGTATGCAAGAATTCAGGATACTTTTAAAAAACAATTAAAGGTAAGTCATCCAAAAAAGTGTTCTAGTTAATTAATTAGAGATGCATATAGTTATAATACCATGTACATTTTTATATACTGGATTGTGTGATTAATAGGTTTAAGCATATGGTTAACTGGAAATGTATATCATTATATAAGAATGTTCTCTGGGCCGGGCGAGGTGGCTCACGCTTGTAATCCCAGCACTTTGGGAGGCCGAGGCGGGCGGATCACGAGGTCAGGAGATCGAGACCACGGTGAAACCCCGTCTCTACTAAAAATACAGAAAATTAGCCGGGCGTGGTGGCGGGCGCCTGTAGTCCCAGCTACTCGGAGAGGCTGAGGCAGGAGAATGGCGTGAACCCAGGAGGCGGAGCTTGCAGTGAGCCGAGATTGCGCCACTGCACTCCAGCCTGGGCGACAGAGCGAGACTCTGTCTCAAAAAAAAAAAAAAAAGAATATTCTCTGAAAACCAAGATTATATATTTTTGTTATAGTAATTATAATGTGAAATAATTTTGATCACCCTAAATTCTGTAGAAGATGTAAAATATAGTGTGGCACAAAGCTACTGTTACCATGCAGTGATGATAATATGTATTTACAATATATCTGCTTTTGTGCAAATTGTATAAGTGGTTTGATGATGAAACGTTTAAAAACTGTGCATATTAAAAGACTAGAAGGAAATGTGTCAAAACTAATAATGGATGTAATGGTGATAACAATGGATTTTTTTTGCTTTCTACATTTTTTGCATGTTGTGTCTTTTCTAAAATTTGCTTGTTTTATGTATATAATGTGAAAAACAGGCCGGGCGTTGTGGCTCACGCCTGTAACCCCAGCACTTTGGGAGGCTGAGGCGGGCGGATCACTTGAGCTCCGGAGTTCAAGACCAGCCTAGCCAATGTGGCAAAACCCCTTCTCTACTAAAAATACAAAAATTAGCTGGGCATGGTGGTGGGCACCTGTAGTCCCAGCTACTTGGGAGGCTGAGTAGGGAGAATTGCTTGAACCTGGGAGGTGGAGGTTGCAGTGAGCCGAGATGACGCCACTGCACTCCAGCCTGGGCGACAGAGTGAGACTCCATCTAAAAAAACAACAGAAAAACAATTTCCTGTCTTTTAAAAGTAAATACCCCTATTCTTTGTAATTCAATAAAACTGAGAATTCATAGTTTTCCAAATGCATGGAGATTGTACAAAATGATCTTAAATGTTGCCACTACAGTTTTCCAAGCTTCATGTATCTATTGGGATGTTTGATAGCAAATGAAATGCTGTATTTGTGGATTCATTAGTACAGTCAGCCCTCCATATCTGTGTTTTCTGCATTTGTGGATTCAAGCAATTGTGGGTTGAAAATTCTCAGGAAAAAAAAATGTATCTGTACTCAACATGTACAGACATTTTTCCTTGTCATTCTCTAAACAATATGATGTAACAACTATTTACATAACATTTACATTGTGTTTACTATTATAAGTAATCTGGAGATGATTTAAAGTATATAGGAGTATAGGTATAGGTTATATGCCAATACTGTGTTATTTTTATTCAGGGACTTGAATATCTGCAGATACTGGTATTCATAGAGGGAGGTCCTGGATACCAAGGGACAACTCTATTCTTAATCACTCTCCTATTAAAACATTTTCCTGGGAAGTATATTTTTTCATCATTTTTTAATCTTAAAACATATCCCAAAACCCCCAACATTAGTTCTATATGGTCTAATTTTACTTAACACATTACAAAAATTGCATCAGCAGAATTCCAATTCTCCATATATTATATATAAAATTTAGGAGATAATACTTTCTGCCAGAAGATAATATCTGCATTGCAGAATTCTGGGTTTTTCTCTAGTCTATCGAGAGAATGATTTATTCTTTCCAGGAGTATAATTTACATAAAAGGCCATTCATCTCAACATTAAATACTAAAGAAGTAAAAAAGTTAATTGAAAACAAAAACAAGTCCCCTTACTCTCAAAGTCTATACAGCAACCTGTGATAAATCTGAAAGAGAAGCAACAGCCCATCAATATTTTATTTCAGAAAAGATAAAATCATTAATTTTTCTTACGTTTAAGAATTTCTTTGTTGCTAATATTATTTTTAAAGAAAAAAGCCCATAATTGAAAAAAACTTTTTTCTTTAAAAAAATATTATTGTGGCATATTTACATGCAAGAAACTGAAATCGTTTTTAAGCATGTAGTTTGATGCTTTTCTTAGGGACACAGTGCTTTATTTATTTTTCTCTCAACTTTTATTGTAGGCTCAGGGGTATGTGTACAGGTTTGCTAAGCGGGCAAGCTGTGCATCACTGAGGTTCAGTGTACAAATGATCCTGGAGCACAGTACCTGATTGGTAGTTTTTCAACCCCCAGCCCCACCCCCCGCCACCACTCTCCCTGCTCAAGTAGTCTCCAGTGTCTACTGTTCACATCTTTGTGTTTGTGGATATTCAATGTTTAGCTCTCACTTGTGAAAACATGTGATGTTTTCTGTTCCTGCATTATCTCACTTAGGTGATGGCCTCCATATGCATCCATGTTGTTACAAAGGATAAGATATCATTCTTTCTGTGGCTGCATAGTATTCCTGGGTGTATATATACCATTTTCTTTATTCAGTCCACTGTTGATAGGCATATAGGTTGATTCCATGTCTTTGCTATTGTGAATAGTGCTGCAATGAACATGTGAGGGCATGTGTCTTTTTGGTAGAACAATTTATTTTCCTTTGGGTATATACCCAGTAGTGGGATTGCTGGGTCTAATGGTAGTTCTGTTTTAAGTTCTTTGAGGAATCTCCACATTGCTTTCCACAGTGGCTAAACTAATTGACATTCCTACTAGCAGTGTATAAAGTGTTCCCTTTTCTCTGCAACCTTGCCAACAACTATTGTTTTTTGAGGTTTTAATAATAGCCATTCTTTTTTTTTTTTTTTTTTTTTTTTGAGATGGAGTCTTGCTCTGTCACCCAGGCTGGAGTGCAGTGGTGCCATCTGGGCTCACTGCAAGCCCCGCCTCCCAGGTTCACACCATTCTCCTGCCTCAGCCTCCTGAGTAGCTGGGACTACAGACGCCCGCCACTGCGCCCAGCTAATTTTTTTGTATTTTTAGTAGAGACGGGGTTTCACGGTGTTAGCCAGGATGGTGTCAATCTCCTGACCTCATGATCCGCCTGCTTTGGCCTCCCAAAGTACTGAGATTACAGGTGTGAGCCACCGCACCTGGCCAACAATAGCCATTCTGACTAGTGTCAGAATGAGATAGTATTTCATTGTGGTTTGGATTTGCATTTCTTTAATGATTAAGGGTGTTGAGCATTTCTGTGTATATTTGTTGGCTCCATGTATCTTTTTTTCAGGAGTGTTTGTTCACGTCCATTTTTAATGGGGTTATTTTTTGTTTGTTGAATTAAGTTTCTTATAGAGTCTCGATATTGCACCTTTGTCAGATATACAGTTTGTGAATATTGCTCCCATTCTGTAGGTTGTCTGTGATAGTTTCTTTTGCTGTACAGAAGCTCTAGTTTAATTAGGTCTCACTTGTCAATTTTTATTTTTTTTGCAGTTGCTTTTAGGGACTTAGTAATAAATTCTTTGCCAAGGCTGATGTTCAGAATGGTATTTCCTAGGTTTCTTCCTAGGAATTTAAGTCTTTAATCCATGTAGAGTTAATTTTTGTATATGGTGAAAGGAAGGGGTCCAGTTTCAATATTCTGCATACGTCTAGCCAGTTATCCCAGCACTATTTATTGAATAGAGGATTTCTTTCTCCATTGCTTGTTATTGTTGACTTAGTCAAAATCAGGTGGTCATGGGTGTGCAGTCTTATTTCTGAGTTCTCTGTCCTGTTCCATTGCTCTGTGTGTCTGTTTTTGTACCAGTACCATGCTGTTTTGGTTACTGTAGCCTTGTAGTATACTTGGAAGTCAGGTAAGTGTGATGCCTCCAGCTTTGTTCTTTTAGCTTAGATTGCTTTGGCAATTTAGGCTCTTTAGGTTTCATATGAATTTTAGAATAGTTTTTTCTGATTCTGTGAAAAATTACGTTGATGGTTTGATAGGAATAAGCATTGAATCTGTAAATTACTTTGGGCAATATGGCCATTTTGACAATATTGATTCTTCCTATCCATGAGCATAGAACTTTTTTCCATTTGTTTGTGTCTTCTCTGATTGCTTTCAGCAGTGTTTTGTAATTTTTGTTGTAGCGATCTTTCACCTCCTTGGATAGCTATATTCCTAGGTATTTTATTCTTTTTGTGGCTATTATTATAAATGAGATTGCGTTCTTGATTTGGCTGTCAGCTTGGATGCTATTGGCGTATAGAAATGTTATTGATTTTTGTATATTGATTTTGTATCGTCAAACTTTACTGAACTCGTTTATCAGTCCTAGAAGCTTTTTGTAAAAGCCTTTAGGGTTTTCTAGGTATAGAATCGTATTGTCTCTTAAGACAGATAGTTTGATTTTCTGTCTTCCTATTTGGATGACTTTTATTTTTTCTTGTTGAATACCATGGATATTTTGCTTAATCATTTTTTGATTCAAGATATTTCTGGGCTTAAGATATGATTATATATGTATTTATTAATATTAACAGCAAGCAATTGTTGAAAATATTAACTAACTTTTGTATAGTACAATAAGATGAGAGGTGTGTGAGCTTATATTTATTAAAATTTAGGTAAACTAATCATTTACTGAAGGACAACAATGTAATTATTACCTTTAAAAAAGGAGATTCCCTTAATTCAAGAAAATAGGATTACAAATGAAACGGGGATAAAAGGCCCAGCACAGTGGCTCATACCTGTAATCCCAACACTTTGGGAGGCCAAGACAGGAGGATTACTTAAGTCTGGGAGTTCAAGACTAGCCTGAGCAATGTATCAAGACTCCAGCTCCACAAATAATAAAAATATTACCTGGGCATGGTGCTGCATGCCTGTAGTCCCAGCTCCCTGGGAGGCTGAGGTGGAAGGACTGCTTTAGCCCACGAGTTTGAGACTACAGAGAACTATGATCATGCCATTGTACTCCAGCCTAGGTGACAGATTGAGACCCTGTCTCTAATTTAAAAAAAAAAAAAAAAAAAAAAAGGAAAGAAAGAAATAGGGAATAAGATACACTTAATATATCCATTATCAGTTTTATTTGTTTTGGTCCACAGATGTAGTGAGGAATTTGTAGAATCGGCTACTTTTCAGCATACTGATAGTTTTCAAACACTTCTTACCAGCTTCTGTAAAAATCTTGATTTTAGAGGAGTGATAGACTTCATGGAACAAAACAATTGTAATACTCTATATAAGCCTATGCTGTACTGGCTGGCTACCTTTTAATGAATTTCTGTTAGCAGTTTTAGAAACACCTTTGAAAATGGGTAAGGTAAATAAATTTCCTACAGACTTCTGTTTCATCACATTATAAAAAAATTGTTGAATAAAATGTCATTGTTTTTATTTTACTTTGTGTTTGATTGTCAGAATAAAAGAAAGTAAGGTTGAGCTAGACAGATTTTGGTAATAAAATAGCATTATTTTTATTTACCTAAGTATAATACTAAGGTAAGAGGTATTTACATATTTCTTAGGAATAGAGGAAGGCATCAAAATAAATTAATAACGTATTATTTTGAAATATATGATGATCTACCTTGAAAAGCATTTTTTGTGAATTGTAGAAAGCTATACATCTAAGCATAAAGACCTTAACTTTATTTTTTTCAACCAGGAGGTTTAGAAGCATTAGAATATGGAATATCTACTGTTACCAGGCCAAAAAAAGCATAAAATTGAAAGATGCAAAGAAGAAGCAAGTTTAAAATGACTCCGAAAACGTTGCTTTTTTTCTTCGAGATGTTGCATTTAGAAAAAAGTACAGTGTTTCTTCTTTTTAATGCACAAGCCATAAAAAGTAAAATGTCTACAGTTCTTAATGAAAAGAGCCTTTTTTTCTGAGTCATTTAATCAGTAAATATTTGTGGCAAATACTTCATGTGCTGGGCATTTTTTTCCGTAAGTAGATGTCCCCTAAAGGCATTTTCCCATAGAGCAAATTGTGAATACACCTTTCAGTACAGAAATTAAGTTGAAAGCCTGAATTTGAAGAAAAACTAATGTTCATAGAGAAACTGGAGAATACGAAAAAATGATTGTTGGTTTAGAGAAGCTTATTCTCTGAGGAAGATAAAACAGTAGGCACAATGGTGCCCAGCTAAAAATTAGGGTTTTGTTAATAAGGAGTAAGAGGAGGCTTCACAGTAAGGTAGGCAACACACAGTTTCTGGCACAAGTATAATGATGGTAATTATTTCGAATTAAGTGAAGAACAAAAGATTGGAAGTCAACAACCAGAGTTCTAATTCAGCTCTGCTGTTAACTGTCACACCTAATGCAGCATAGCCGTGGGCACGAATGGACACTGAGAACATGAAAGATCAGTACCAGAAATCTAAAAGTCTGGAAATTTATGTCACTAATCTACCAGGTAGGATTTTTGTGGCTGGGCAAGGCCTATACTAGGAGGACAACTGTATGAATCCAAGGATATAGGAGGAGGAGATATTGAAAGTCATTGACTATTAGAGGAGGACATACTTTGAGTAAGTAGAAAGCATAGTCAGCATTGGTGGAAACAGTTGTATCAAACCACATCTTTCTCACTTGTTTTTAATAGATGACACCTTTTCTCACGGTTCTTACTCTTTCACATCTTTAAAGTGCTATGTAGTGTATGGTGTAATAAGCTATATGACTAGTGTGGCTTAAGAATATCTGTCATAAAGTTTATAATCTATCACCCTTTCACTACCTACCTCTGGCACTGTTAAGTAGCTAGAAATAGACATAATACTAAACTGAAAAGGCATAAGGAAATCCAACAAAATTTTGATTTTTTTCTCATGATGTTCATTTTTTTACGTGATTGTCAAATTTAGTCGCAAATATTTGATACCTTTTCTTTGCTCATTCCCCAAAGAATTTTTTTTAGTTCTAGCAGGGTAATTTCATATCTTACCTTACTTACACTGAAGCTAACTTAATTCTCTCATCTGTAATGTAAATGCATATAAGAGGTCTTAAAGATCAATTTGCTTTTAGGTGTGACGTTCTAAAAGTTTCATATAAACAAATTGGGAAGTAAAGGATTCTGAAAGTATAATTTCAAAAGGAAAGGTGGTAAAAAATTAACTTTGTTTACTTAAGCTACGGTTAAATTTACTGAAAATTATTTAACCAGAAATCAATTTGGTAAATGACCAATCCACTGAATGACTAATAGGCCTTAAATTGTCAGACCAATTGCCTTAATCCAGATTTAAAACATACCCCACAAATATTTTACTGCCAGAGGCAAGGACTGGAATAGACACAGGTCTCAATCCAGAAAAATATGAGAAGAGTAAAGTCCCTCCATCCACTTATATAACATTGAGCATTCAAGAAGGACAGTACTAGGCATCTCAAATGTTAACTTGGGAAGCTGGGCATCTAGTGGCACAGGATTGTAAATCCATGGTGAAATTGCTGCATCCCAGTCTTGGTGATACTAAAACTTTAAAAATAGTCATCAATAACTTGGCAAATAAATCATTCAGCTAATTTTCTTTTGGTGGACTGGTATACTGCATTTACATAATTATATACTGCTTCCCCCCCCCAAAAAAAAATCAGCTTACAAGTATTTAAAAAATGGGAGCAACAAAAGAAAAAGTCAAGCCAGGATGTGTAAAATTGAATCAGAAATAAAACTTGAGAACACATCCCGTTAAGACCTAAACATGTGGCTGCTAAACCACATATTTACTCTAGCTTTCAGTGAAACGTGGGAAACCCAGTTAATTAGGCAATTTACTGTCTATAAGATAAGGTGAAAACAAACCAGTCCCTCATGAAGGGTTCACCTATCCTTTGGAGTCATTTGTTTATGAAGACTATATAACAGAAATGTTGAAATAGGAAGGTCATACTGAAAATAAATTTCATGATCTCTTTTGAATTTCTGAATACAGAAAATATTTAAGAACTCACTAAAAAGAAATATTTTCTTTCTTTAAAAGTCTGTTTATAAGTCATAAAAAAGTTGAGCAATAAATTTGTTTTCCAGTTTTCTCAAATATTTCTCCATCCTTATTTGTTCAGTAAGAAAACCTCATTGCCACTTATTTCCCTTTTCCATGTTGTTTAGAGACTACTCCAAACCTTAACTGCCTTTCTGGTCTACATTCAGGCTTTCCTCCTTCACATCCGGGCAGTGTTCAATTTCAGCCAGTTCTCTCTCCCAAAAGACGAATGTACTACTCATCTCCCTTTCTAGCTCTAATTCCTGTGCTCTAATCCAGGCCATCATAATTTTTATATGGACAGTTGAGACAACTTTCTCTCCCAAGCTCTAAACTCTTTTTCTAACGCATTACTGAGGGTGTGGTCCTAGGGTCACCTGCCTTAGAATTGACTGAGCCTGAGGTCCTTGTTAAAAATGTGGACCTTTAAGGAAAAGGTCTCTCTCTAGCTGACTTTTAGATAATGTTATGCCTTGCTCAGAGTAAAGGTGCCTCAACAAATATTTAAGTAGTGAAAACTTCATTTTTATAATATATTACAGCTTTACAGTGTATTTTCACTTATTTCATTAGCTTATTTACCTGGATTATTCAGTCTTCCGAAATAAAACATAAACGCTTTTCTTTTTTTCCTTCTTTCTCTTTGTAGTATTTATAGAATCGAAGGTATTATTCACTAAGAATACAAATTAGCAACTCTCGAAAGCAGAATTAGAATAATATAATTAGCATAATCTTGTCCAGGCATGGTGGCTCACACATATAATCCAAGCACTTTGGGAGGCCAAGGCGGGTGGGGTGGATCACCTGAGGTCAGGAGTTCGAGATGAACCTGGCCAACATGGCGAAACCCTGTCTGTACTAAAAATAGAAAAATTAGCCGGATATGGTGGCAAGCGCCTGTAATCTCACCTACTTGGGAGGCTGAGGCAGGAGAATCACTTGAACTTAAGAGGCGGAGGTTGCAGTGAGCTGAGATTGCACCACTACACTCCAGCTTAGGCCACAGAGTGAGACTTCGTCTCAAAAAAAAAAAAAAAAAAACAACATAATCTTTTGCTGTCTCCATCTTGTTGATCATCTTTTCTTATCCATATTTTAAAAATCTTAGTCAACAAAAATTATTTTCAGCAAATATTTACTATCTTAAGTCTTAGAAATCAAGAAAAAAGAATTAAATTCTTTTGATATATAATTTCTGATAGATAAAAAGCCAATGGCATGTGAATCAAATGATATAAATTGTATTTGCTTTTCCTGAGGAAAAA
The DNA here is from genome assembly GCF_028878055.3 of Symphalangus syndactylus. NCBI lineage: Eukaryota > Metazoa > Chordata > Mammalia > Primates > Hylobatidae > Symphalangus > Symphalangus syndactylus. Next base: position 41,988,670 of record NC_072431.2, read on the forward strand.
TTTATTGAGAAAAATACTACTTGTTCTCACCCACAATTATTTTGGCTCTTCAGTGAATTAAAGCTGTTGTATAAGTTTCAGATTTTCCTAATGATTCTTTTCTCATTTTCTAAAATCTAGGATTCAGAAGACATTATAAGTAATCCAGTATATGCAATCCCTTTAGAAAGTATTTACTTTTTAAATGCCAAGGGCAAAAATGTGAATGATATGGTCACTATATTTGTCTGCTAAGTTCTAGGCACCAACATGTTTTGTTCCTCTTTTGACACAGGTGTATTTTCCTAGCTGAATAAAAATGTAACTATGTAAAAATTATATCTAGATAAGAAAAGTTGATAGAACTCTTACAATTTTGGCCAAAAATTGATTTTGTTACTAATAAGATACTTTAAAAACCGAATGCAGATTTGTTTACAGACTTTTATTAGTCACTCTTCTCTTCCAAGTATCATGAATGTTACTTTTATATTTTTCAAGTTATATGATACATGCTGCCTTGGTGCTTAAGAACATAATAAAAAAATGAAAACCTAAACTGATCAAAAGCTTCCCATGCTGGTGAACATAACCTGACATAAACTATGCTGATGCCTTCCTTTTTAGTGGCTTATGGCCTAAAAATACACTTTGTACAACTGTTGTTCCTACTGACTTCATTTGGAATCTCAGCAAAAAATTTTCATTTTCCTCAGAATTAATTTTTAAAATTGTTTTTAAGATAAGAATTACCGAAAGGAGTTAGTATAGATGTTATTTTTAGCATATATGTGTATGAACATATGCATTAATTTTTTTCTGATGGTCTTTTCTTGACATAATCTTGGCTGTGCTTTCATGGCTAAATGTTATGATCTGTCACTTATCAAGTATAAGAACATCTTTATAACATCAAGTACTCGTAGTGGTCAGGAGCACAGGTTTTAGAGTGAGACAGTCATGAGTTTGAATCACAGTCTGTTCTTTGCTGTCTATTCAACCTCACTCAGCCTGAATTTCCTCAATTGTAAAGAGGATAAAACCCACCATATGAGATGGAAATGTTGTGAAGATTAAAGTGTATAGTCTATTCAAAGTATCTGGAACAAAGCACAATACTTGGAATGTGGGATGTAGCTATTATCCATAATCACATACAATTTAGTACCCATTAACTGCGATATTCTAGACTCCTTGCCCCAGGTTAGGCAAATCGTGTTATAACGTAAAACACAAGAACTTTGGGTTATTTTTGGTTGCACAGTTTCTTCTAGTGACTTAACCAAAATTTCTACTTTGAGGATATTTTTAGAGAAAAACACGTTTTAAAAATTTCCTTTCCAGTTTCCAGTTTCCCAGTTAAACTGGAAAACATCATTCTCAGTAAACTATCGCAAGGACAAAAAACCAAACACCGCATGTTCTCACTCATAGGTGGGAATTGAACAATGAGAACTCATGGTCACAGGAAGGGGAACATCACACTGTGGGGACTGTTGTGGGGTGGGGGGAGGGGGGAGGGACAGCATTAGGAGATATACCTAATGCTAAATGACAAGTTAATGGGTACAGGAAATCAACATGGCACATGGATACATATGTAACAAACCTGCACATTGTGCACATGTACCCTAAAACCTAAATTATAATAAAAAAAATAAAAAAAAATTTCCTTAACCTTCATACTGAAGGAATTAACTCCTAAAAAGAAATAATAAGACAATTATTTTTAAAAGATGTGTCCTATATCTGAACATATTATTTTGGACTATAAGGTAATATAACAGTGTATTTGTTTTGATTGACCCATGCAGTATACATGTATTTATGTGCTAAGCAGTATTTTTTTTTTTTTTTTTTTTTTTTTTTTTGAGACGGAGTCTTGTTCTGTCGCCCAGGCTGGAGTGCAGTGGCGCGATCTTGGCTCACTGCAACCTCCATCCCCTGGGTTCAAGCAATTCTTCTGCCTCAGCCTCCCAAGTAGCTGGGACTACAGGCACATACCACCACGCCCGGCTAATCTTTGTATTTTTAGTAGAGACGGGGTTTCACTATATTGGCCAGGCTGGTCTTGAACTCCTGACCTTGTATCCGCCCGCCTTAGCCTCCCAAAGTGCTGGTATTATAGGCATGAGCCACTGAGCCCAGCTGCAGAATTATTCTTACAATACACTAGCATTGTGTTGGCAGTGCCTCCACTAGGAGGCTTATAATGAGAAATCTCAAATATATACAGAAATAGATGGACTGATAATATATACCTTGTACCCATCATAAGTTGTAGGAATTATCATTTTGACCAATACTGTTTTGCATATACCCTCATCTTCTTCTCCCTCCCAAAATTTGTTGAAGGAATGGTTCCATTTGTGTCTCTAAAAGATAAGGACTCATAACCACAGTACCATTATTATAATTTTAATATATAATTTCTTTTTAATTTTTTTCATTTTTGTGAGTACATAATAGGTATATATATATATGGGGTACATGAGATATTTTTTTTTTTTTTTTTTTTTTTGAGATGGAGTCTCGCTCTGTCACCCAGGCTGGAGTACAGTGGTTCCGTCTCGGCTCACTGCAACCTCCGCCTCCCAAGTTCAAGCCATTCTCCTGTCTCACCCTCCCAAATAGCTAGCACTACAGGCACCCGCCATCATGCCCAGCTAATTTTTGTATTTTTAGTAGAGACGGAGTTTCACCATGTTGGCCAAGCTGGTCTCAAACTCCTGACCTCAGGAGATCCACCCGCCTCAGCCTCCCAAAATGCTGAGATTATAGGCGTGGGCCACCGCGCCCAGCCACATGAGATATTTTGATACAGGCATACAGTGCAAAATAATAACATCAGAGTAAATGGGGTATTCATCACCTCAAGCATTTATCCGTTCTTTGTGTTACAAACAATCCAGTTGTACTCTTTTAGGTTGTTCTAAATGTATGATAGATTATTGTTGATTGTAGTCACCATGTTGTGCTATCAAATACTAGATCTTATTTATTTTACCCACATATTTTTTATAACCATTAACCACCTTCACTGCCTTGCCCCTCTCCTCTCACTATCCTTCCCCGCCTCTGGTAACTATCATTCTGCTCTCTATCTCCGTTGAGTTCAATTGTTTTAATTTTTAGCTTCCACAAATGAGTGAGAACATGCAAAACTTACCTTTCTAGGCCTGGCTTATTTCACTTAACATGATATTCTCTAGTTCCATCCATGATGTTGTTGCAAATGAAAGGATCTCATTTTTCTTTATGGCTGAATAAGTACTCCATTATGTAGTGTATATTTACCACATTTTCTTTATCCATCTGACATATGGGTTGCCTCCAAATCTTGGCTATTTGTGAACAGTGCTGCACAAACATGGGAGTGCAGATACCTCTTCAATATATTCATTTCCTTTCTTTTAGATATATACCTAGCAGTGGAATTGCTGAATTATATGGTAGCTCTATTTTTAGTTTTTTGAGGGACCTCCGAACTGTTCTCCATAGTGGTTGTACTTATTTATATTGATACGTTCTTGATATCATCAACTCTCAGTCATTGCTCAGATTTTCAGTTGTCTCTTTATTGTTCAAATTTTCTTAACAGTTTGTCTATTTATTTATTTATTTATTTAGAGATGAAGTCTCGCTCTTGTCCCACAGGCTGGAGTGCAATGGTGCGATCTCAGCTTATTGCAACCTCCACCTCCCTGGTTCAAACCATTCTCCTGCCTCATCCTCCCGAGTAGCTGGGATTACAGGTGCCTGTCACCACGCCCAGCTAATTTTTGTATTTTTAGTAGAGATGGGGTTTCACCATGTTGGCCAGGCTGGTCTCGAACTCCTGACCTCAGGTGATCCGCCTGCCTCGGCCTCCCAAAGTGCTGGGATTACAGGTCGTGAGCCACTGTGCCTGGCCAGTCCACGCCTGGCCAGTTTGTCTATTTAAATAAGTATCCAAGTAAGGTCCACAAATTGGGCTTGTTTGATACATATTTTAAGGTTCATTTAAACTTCCTACAGTTTTCTTACTTCTTGCAACATTTGTTGAAGAAACTAGGTCATTTATAGAATTTCCCACAGAATGGATTTTGCCGTATAGTTTAACTTATACTTCCGTGTTTCTTTTAAAGTTATTGTAATTAAATCTAGAGGCTTGATCAAATCCAGGTTTGATTTTTGTGTGTGTGTGAGGGGCAATACTATTTTATAGGTGATTGTATGAGCCTCCATCAGGAGGCTAATATCTGTCTAGTTGTGTCTCTTTTTGATGATAGGCAACCATTGAAGTTCAATTCTTCGATTCACTAATTTATTAGGTATTGCAGAATCCTGATATTCTAACTCTTTCTGTCTTAATTTATTAGCTGTAATATTTATAAAGAGAAACTTTCATGTATTATTTGGGTAGCTTAGTGTTTTGGTTTAGCTGATAACCCATAAGAACAATCTATAGTGGCATCATTTTACAACTAATATTTTTAAATATCTGCTAACTCGATGGTCATTATAGTTCAGAAATGGTGATTAAGATTTATATCTCTATGTTCATGGATACAGATACAAATCTATATATTTAATTAAAGCTTAAGTCGTTAAAGTAAGAATATTAAAGCTATGCCAAAGGCCATGAATAATTATACATCTAAGTTTAATTTAAAAATGAAATTCCTAAAGTTTATACCAATGTTATAAATTCCAAAATATATGTGATTTTTAGCCAGAATTTTCTGACATATTGGTCTCTTGTGTTTATTTTGTTTGTAATATATTATTTCTATAAAATGTTAATTAAAAGGGAATGCAGTGGTGTCTTTTGAAAGAAGAGGATGTCATTCCTCGTATCAGGGCAATGGAAGGTCGTAGAGGAAGACCACCAAATCCAGATAGACAACGAGCAAGAGAGGAATCCAGGATGAGACGTCGGAAAGGTCGACCTCCAAATGTTGGCAATGCTGAATTCCTAGATAATGCAGATGCAAAGTTGCTAAGAAAATTGCAAGCTCAAGGTAAGAAACATAATGTGTCTGACACTAATAATCATACTAAAAAGTATTCTAAAAGTATTTCTAATATTTTTGACTTAGGATTGACACTGCTCTCAATTTTTAAAAAGTAAATATTTGTGTTAGAATAAAATGAAAAATAAGGAGTCCCACTGGTAACTGGAGTTCTTTGATTAGGTAATCTTTCAAGAACCATTACTCATAAACACATCCTATCCTGTGTATTTAGAATTACAAAGGTGGGTGTTAAGCTTTTAAGGCTTGCACAGAAAGGGAATCAACCAGCACTTGGCACAAGCCTTAAGGTGGTGCCAACCTTCTGGAAATTCTCATTTTAACAGCTCCCGATTCCTTGAGGTGGTACATGGGAATAACTCCAAAATATGTGGATCTGTGGAGTAAATTTTCAGTCAGAGAACTCCAATTACTGGTAAGTAACCCCAGTCTTTTAGTTCGGGTTCTCCTGTAGTCCAGATATAGTATATATATTTTCAGAATAACAAATTAATACATTTAAATCAAAAAGTACTTTAAGATAACCAGAAGGTACCATTTATCAAGTTCAAAGTGCTCATAATAACCTAAACTGTATTAATGATTTGACATTATACATAAAATCTCAACATGAAAGTCCCATGCTATGTATGGCAAAGAGAAGGCTGAGTAAGATAGAACAGTTTGGCTTTGCAGTTTGAGTTACTAGTTATAAATATGAAGCCGCTTAAGACTGTCTGAATATATCAACATATGTGTAGATATCTTATATTTGCAAGGCATATATATAAAGATATGTAACAATGTAAAATAAAGGTTTAATAATGAAAATTGACTTAAAAATCTAACAGAATTTTACTTCTTCTCATGGGTTTTTTATTATCCCTATAAATAAGCAAAATGTGGAGGAAATGTATAAAAGACTTATTTCTATGCATTGTAAACACCATCATAATATTGACTTCTCTATTGCTGCTTTGTTTTTTATTATAAAACAAATATCCATGACAAAACTCATAGAATAGAATGCTTTAAAGACACATGTAATAATGCTTTGGGATGCCAAGGTGGGAGGATTGTTTGAGGCCAGGAATTTAAGACCAGCCTGGGCAATGAAGCAAGACCCCATCTCTACAAATAAAATTTTAAAATTAGCCAGGTGTGGTGGCACACTCCTCTAATCTTAGCTATTGTGGAGGCTGATGTGGGAAGATCCTCTGAGCCCAGGAATTCAAGGTTACAGTGAGCTATGATCATGCCACTGCACTCCAGCCTGGCTGACAGAGTGAGACCCTGTCTCTAAAAAAATAAATAAAAGATATTCTCATTCTTATCAGTGGAATAGTTAATCCTTCCAGAAATATGTACACACATACACACACATGCAACCACTCACATATACATATATATCCTTTTTGATTTTTAAAATAAATGGACTTGAGTCAGCCTCTTTTTGATGACTGTTTAAGCTACTTCCAGATCTTCACTATCATACAATTATAATAAATATATATTACACTTTTCTAAGCATATATTATACAAATCTAAACATACTACACAAATCATTTTCAAGTTTTTATGGATAGCAGGCAAATATTGTCTCCAGTTCATACTTTGACTAATAGCTTGTTAACTGCCTAGCAGTTGTCATATAAGTTTTTTATCTTAGTATGTGCATTAGTCTATTCTCATACTGCTATAAAGTTATGACCTGAGACTGGATAATTTCTAAAGGAAGAAGTTTAATTGACTCACAGTTTCGCATGGCTGGGGAGACCTCAGGGAACTTATAGTCATGGTGGAAGGGGAAGCAGCCACCTTCTTCACAAGGCACCCAGAAGAGAGAGAGAGCAAGGGAATCCACCACTTTGAAAACTATCAGATCTCATGAGAACTCACTTACTATCATGAGAACAGCATGGGGGGAAACCCCCTCATGATCCAATCCCCACCCACCAGGTCCCTCCTTTGACACATGGGGATTACAGTTTGAGATGAGATTTGGGTGCGAACACAGAGCCAAACCATATCAGTATGGTAGTCAGATTTTTTTATTTTATTTGGCTTCTGATAAGACTTTCATCCCAAAGAGTTACTGGTGAAGGTTAAAAAGTCAATAAATTAACAGACATAGATGGGTTTTAAAAATTGATATTGTCAATAAGCTATTGACCCTTCTGAATAATGTTTAATGCTGGGGAATGTGGACGTTGTTTGCATAAAATAAGAAAGTTTGAAATTAACTGATAATCAAAACATGGGATCTTCATGGATATTTGGCATATCTAAGTATCATTATAAGTTAGAATTAAAATAGCAAATTTAAATTTAGAAAATTAACTATATTTTTATTGTAACAAAGTAGAAGTTAATTATTCAACTTTTACCGAATGTTTATTCTCCCTCCAGATTTCAAATTGATTTGTATTCAATTACATAGTTTACCCTTGTTATAATACATTGGATTGCATTTTGCAAGTTCTGTTACCTTTGACCTTATTGTATATTACATGTGCTCTTTCTCAACATGTGTATAAATATTATTTAACAGTAAGTAAATAATCATTATTAATATTTACAAGTGTATGGAGTATCGTTTGCATTTTTTCCTGTGAAGAAAAGAAAGTAAAAATGAAGCACTTTATCACCTTTTTCATTTCTAAAAGCCTTCTTTGGTAACACTTTGGGGGGTTATCTGAGAGGATTCTAGAAGTTTTTCTTATATATTATTATCCTTCTATGACCAACTAGACTGAAAAACCAGACTTAATTTGAAGAAAGTTTCAGAATAGTGAGATAAATGTGAGTTTTGAATGTACATCTAAACGTTGTGAAATGAGAACTCTAATTTCTCAGAATATAGGTAAAAATCTGACAAAGTTTGAATATGATAAAGACTTTCATTCTATATAAATAAATCTGCTTGTTGATTGACTTATACTATTAATATCTCAAATTTTCCAAAATATCAAGTAGCCCCTATTCATTTCATATGTGATTGAAACTGAGATGCCTATAAGTAATCTATACCGTGCACCATTATTTTAAGATGTACACTAAGAAAGAAAAGAGCTGCCAGTTATCAGTTACATTCTGACCTTAGAGATATCAAAATGTTTAAAAATGCATCTTAAGATCAAAGAAATGAGTTATGTCCAAAATATCTCTAATTCTATCTGAAAATAAACTTCATCTTTAAAATTAAAGCAGACAATTTCTTAAGCCACAAAAGATACTTTCCAAATTAATATTTCAAAAGGTAATTATAATATATTCACCAACCAAAAAAACCAAATAAATGAGAAGATACTGGAAGTAATTTATTTCTACAGCTTGGGTGAACTTTTCTAGGTATCTAACTCATTCTCTTTCCTCTGTATTCTCTTTTTTTCTTCTTTTTTTTTTTTATTTTTATTTTGAGATAGAGTTTCACTCGTCACCCAGGCTGAAGTGCAATGGCACGATCTCAGCTCACTGCAACCTCTGCCTCCCGCGTTCAGTGATTCTCCTGCCTCAGCCTCCTGAGTAGCTGGGATTACAGGCACCTACCACGACACCCGGCTAATTTTTGGTATTTTTAGTAGAGATGGGTCTTCACCATGTTGGCCAGGGTGGCCTCGAACTCTTGACCTCAGGTGATCCATCTGCCTTGGCCTCCCAAAGTGCTGGGATTACAGATGTGAGCTGCTGTACCCGGCCTTTTTCTTTTTTTCACATCATCTTCTTTTCTAACTGCCCATAATGTAAAATTTAATCTATGTAAATTTTTAATGATTAATTAAAATTTTATATTTCTTGCTAAAGTAAAAAGATGTGAGTTGAACTTTTAAATTTTTTTGGCCTAAAGATTTTTTTAAATTACTGGCCAGACACAGTGGCTTATACCTGTGTAATCCTAGCACTTTGGGAGGCCAAGGTGAGAGGATTGCTTGAAGCCAGGAGTTCAATACCAGCCCGGGAAATAAAGCAAGACCACAAAAAGAAATTTTTAAAAAAATTAGCTGGGTAAAGTGGTGCACTCCTGTAGTCCTGGTTATTCAGGAGGCTGAGGGGAGAGGATCACTTGAGCCCAGGAGTTGGAGGCTACAGCAAGCTATGATCATGCCACTTCACCTGGGTCACAGAATAAGACCTTGTCTCAAACAAATAAACAAAAATTACTGTGTACTTGTGTAGGGCTTGAAATTGATTGATACACTCATACACAAACATGGTTCTATATATATTATAGAATTTTCTTATTAAAAGTTAAACTTATATTAGAGAATATCAGTTTAGCTTGCAGCAAAAGATCATACTTATGCCATATTTTCTAGGAAACATTTTTATCAGCACATCTTTACATCTCAAGACAGTCAGGCCTCTACTGTAGAATTCAAAACTTTCAATTCTTAATGTTAAAGAAATATTTATCGGGCATTATTATAGATGAGAATAATATTCTTCACCCATATTATTATCAGAGATTGCTGACCCTGAAGGTCAGTTTATAAGTTTTTATGTCCCAGAGTATTTAGTGAACAGGAGATCTTTTTTGTGTGACCCAGGAATTTTTGATGATGCCTGTAACCTCCTAATATTGAAAATGGTTGGGACATTGGAGATAATACTTTATCATCATCTTCCATTTTATTTTTCATTAACACTTGCAGTTTACTAGATGAAATTCAACTTTTTTCATCTCTTCTCCTTTTTAAAAGTCTCAGTGATAGAAAACTGGCCATAGTGACCAACTTCACTTCAGCTATTATGAGGACCTACAGTTACGTTCTTAGCTAAAATCTTAAGGCATTTAAACTTTGCTTAAAGATTTTTAGAGATAGTGGTGTATAGACTGTGGAGTCAGAAAGTCCTGGGGTTTCTTTGGGGGTTTTTTTGAGACAGAGTCTCACTGGAGTGCAGTGGTGCAATCTCAGCTCACTGCAACCTCTTCCTCCCAGGATCAAGCAGTTCTTCTGCTTCAGCCTCCCAAGTAACTGGGATGACAGGTGCCCACCACCACGCCTGGCTAATTTTTGTATTTTTAGTAAGGGTGGGGGCTTCATATGTTGGCCAGGCTGGTCTCGAAGTCCTGACCTCAAGTGATCCACCTACCTCAGCCTCCCAAAGTGCTGGGATTACCGACATGAGCCATTGTGCCCAGCCAGTCCTGGGTTTTTTTCTTGGCTATGCTATTTAACCTCTAGGAGCCTTAGTTATTTTATGTGTAAGCGGGGCAATCATGTTGATCTTATAAAGTAGCTGTGAACATTAAACAAGGTGGTGTAAATTTAATACAACAGGCTGGGTACACTGGCTCACGCCTGTAATCCCAGTACTTTGGGAGGCCGAGGCGGGCGAATCATGAGGTCAGGAGATCGAGACCATCCTGGATAACACAGTGAAACCTCATCTCTACTAAAAATACAAAAAATTAGCCGGGAGTGGTGGCGGGCGCCTGTAGTCCCAGCTGCTCGGGAGGCTGAGGCAGGAGAATGCCGTAAACCCGGGAGGTGGAGCTTGCAGTGAGCCAAGATCGCGCTACTGCACTCCAGCCTGGGCAACGGAGCAAGACTCCGTTTCAAAAAACAGAAAGAAAAAGAAAAATTTAACACAATAGTGCCTGCAATCAATAAATAGTGGAAATTTTTAGAGCTCAAGTGATTCATGTGTTAGCAATTATGTTCCTTGTCAATGAACATAATTTAGGTTTCTTTGTTCAGTGGCTACAAAATTTAAACAATGTATAATACAAAGTGATGCTTTCTAAAATGATTATATGAGTAATATTATACACCACTTTTAGAGTTAGAAGTATTCAGACCAAGTTTGCCAGCAGAAGAAAGCAAGGATATTACATGGTTTCTGTGTCCGTTATACCCTTTGACACAGTAATGCTTGGTAACAACCACCAAACCTTAGTAGCATACAACACTGTCTTAATCACTTGTGCACATGGAATCAGCTGGAAATTAGCTAAGCAGCTTTGCTTATCTTGGCTGGGCTTGTTCACATTTGTGGGGTCAACTGGCTCCCTGTGTCCCAATCTCCCGATAGCCTAGCCCCCAAATCATATCTTCAGTCTTGGGCAAAGCACAAGAACAAAAGCAGAAAGAATACAACTAAACTTTCAAGCTCTGTTTTCATCACAACTGCTAACATCCTCTTAACCATGGAAAATCACATGGTTGAGTTCAGAATCAAGGGACGGGAAAATATATTCCATCTCTTGATGGGAATTGCCCCAAAGTCACATTACAAATGTCATGGATAAAAGGAGGAATGAAGAATTGGGGCCATTAATTTTGTTCATCTACCCTAGTTTCATACATGTGTCCTTGAAGATTATAAGAACTAGGTTGTCTTTAAAAGTCATTGAAATTCTGCTTTCCTTTTATTTAGGAGATTTAGTCCCTCTCCTTCATAAATGAAAATACCACTGGATTCAGGAACTTAACCATTATAGCTAATTGAAATACTAAGTTTGGGTGGGAGGGGACTTTGTATTTGTTTTAACTGAGAGTCTTTCTTTTTTTTATATGTTAAGACTGAAGCTACATTACAAGTCTTAAAATATTAGCAGCTATTTTCCCACTAAGTGGGGTTTACTTGAAATGTGAAAAAAATGTACTTAAATAAGCCTCTCTGATAAAGATTAAAAGAAACCTCATTTTTATGTAGTCCGATATGGGATCATATTTGATGAAATAATTTGATTATTTCCGTTGGAATGAACATTCAGTTTCCGTTGGAATGAACATGACGTTGTCTACCACACCACTCTTCTACTTGGTATCTGTCTGACCTTAGGCAATTTTCTTAAATATTATATCCTCAGCTGGGAGTGGTGGCTCACACCTGTAATCCCAGCACTTTGGGAGGCCGAGGCGGGCAGATCACGAGGTCAGGAGATCGAGACCATCCTGGTCAACATGGTGAAACCCCATCTCTACTAAAAATACAAAAATTAGCTGGGTGTGGTGGTGCGCGCCTGTAATCCCAGCTACTTGGGAGGCTGAGGCAGGAGAATCGCTTTAACCTGGGAGGCAGAAATTGCAGTGAGCCGAGATGACACCACTGCTCTCCAGCCTGACAACAGAGCAAGGCTTCATCTCAAAAAAAAAAATAATAATTATATCCTTTATGATGATAACATTTTCACACAGTTATTGTTTTTGGTTAGTAGTTACACAAAGTTGTTAATATTCTTTGAAATTTTGTGTTTTTCAGAAATAGCCAGGCAAGCAGCACAAATAAAGCTTTTGAGAAAACTTCAAAAGCAGGAACAGGCTCGGGTTGCTAAAGAAGCCAAAAAACAACAAGGTGAGTGATTTAAATGTAACATAAACTCAAAGAGTTAGTACTGGGGAATTCATAAAAGGTTTCTTTTCTTCATTCCCTTTTTGATGATATCTATCCTTTGGTTTCTTGTTGTAGCAATAATGGCTGCTGAGGAGAAGCGGAAGCAAAAAGAACAGATAAAGATTATGAAACAGCAGGTATGTGTATGCACTGGAACTGACTTTTAAAATATGGGACTTATTTTGAGGATTTGTTAGTAATGCACATTATTTTTGATTTCTTAAATAACTATATTTCACATTAATGTTTGTGTCTTATTTAGAAAGTTGCTATCTTCTATTAATGAAAATTTTACCTTTTTAATAAAGTCTTCTACTTCCAAGTGTTTAAAGAAATGATTACCAAACAGTAAATTTGTGTAAGTACTTTAATATCCTGGTAGAATTTGTATAAGTTGATATCTTGAACAATTTTCAGAATTTTTAAATTAATGTATCAGTCAATGAAGTATGTTGCTTGAATGTTCAAATTTTAATATAAGCTTATTTTTCTTAAACATGTAAAATATTAGTAGAAAATTAAATTTAAGTTATACAAAGTAAGATTTGCCTTCATTGCTTCTAATACTTTCAGGGTTACTTAAAAGTTGCCACTGCAAAAAAAAAAAAAAATGATGAGAGCATTATTTTAGCAAATCCAGAGTTCTCTGTCTTGTATGTACAATATTTCTCCCCATGCGATTTTCAAAATTAAGTTTAGGTAAGCGAATTAATTTTTAAATTTTCTAGGTAAAAATTAAGTGAGAAGGTATTCAGCTTCATTTAAGATGAGAATGTGTAAACTACTCTCCCACCTCCTCATATTCATGGTAACATTAAAGCAGAAAGGAAATGGGGAGAAAGTACTATTCTTTTAAAAGTATTAGGAAGCATGTAATTATTTCTGAGAATGAAATGAAATCAGTTATGTTACTATATAAATACCTGCTAAATAAATAGCTTGGGTTGGATTTGATGTGGTTTTCTCTAAGGTTTCTTCCAGTATTAACTAAAGCAATCTGACTAAAGAAGTTGATACACAGTTGGGATTTAGGATTTAAGTTTGTAGTCAGTCAGCCTACAGTTAAATATGGGCTTTGCTACTTAATAATTTTGTGACCTTAGATGAATGGCTTAACCCTTAAGTCTTTATTTCTTCCATCATAAGTTAACTGCAATATCTGAATAAATGAGATAATGAACATAAAGTGCCTACTGCAGTGACTGGCAACAAAACACATGCTCAACTTTTTAAAGATAAATATAAAACATCCAACTACACAGTATACTCTTTTACCACCATAATTTAAAGTAGCAGTTGTAAACTTCAATTCCATCCTTCGTTTGTTAATTGTGACTGCTAGACATTGTAAGATTGACCTGAAATAGGCTAATGAATGTATTCGTTAAAATATATTTACTAAAGAGTATATATGAAAAAATAAGTTCATATTTCATTTTTAAGTGAAATACTGTTGTTTCTGTTATACTTTTATTTAAAAAGTTTTATAGCTTATTCTATTTACTAATGGCTGGAGACTCATTAGATCCCATCAGTACTTTAAATTCAGCTTTATGATCCTAAAGTCTTACAGTAGCTACAACCTTAATCCACATGGTCTTTGCTACTCATTGAAAAAGCATTGAGCTCCAAAGTTTCCAGCAATATTAATGCAAATGAACTGGTCTTAATATTTATCAAGATATTTATCTGAGGCCAATCTCAAAATACCATCTCATTTATCTGATTCAGCAAAGTGAATCAAAGTATAGAGTAATTCTACTCATACTCTCTGTTATATAGGGTCTATTTTAAAGTCAGCATTTGATCTAGAATAAAATAGTACATGTGTTTTCATCCTTTGGATTATTTTTTCCACCTAGTAGACCAAAAATGTCACCAGATAGTCTTTAAGACAGTTTTCTGGAAGATTTCAGAAACATTATTACAAAGCAGGAGGCACACAGGCATTGGGATCTGACGAGGACTCTATATTTACTAAGTATTGGACTTTAGACAAAATATTTACTTTCTGAGAACCTCAGTTTTCTCTTATGTAAAAAGAAGATAATTTAAGCTTCTATGATTTTTTAATGATTGACAAGATATTAAATGTAAAGTGACCGGCTCAGTGGCTGAGTACTCAACATTATAAAGTTAACCAGTATTATAATAATTTACCATGTTTATCTACATGCTAATGATAACACTACCAAATATATATGGATATATATAAAAGTCACTTGAATACTTAAGGTAAAGCTTTAGACTGTGTACGTAAGCCCCAAGATTCCCTGCCTATCTGTGCATAAGAGAACAATGAGTGACTTTTGCTGACTTGAAAACATAGCACCTTATAATGTTATAATTGACAAGAGCAGAAAAGTTAGATCAAGAGTATACTTTTCTCAGATATCAAGTTCTAATTCAAATAAATACTTCAAATATGGATCAATCTTTTCTAAGATTTGGAAATTACACAAAAGATACACTTTGGGGTTTTAGGTTTTGTTTTTTGTTTTTCTTTGTTTTGTTTTGTTTGTTTGTTTGTTTGTTTTTTAGACAGAGTCTTCCTCTGTTACCCGGGCTGGAATTCAGTGGCACAATCTCTGCTCACTGCAGCCTCCGCCTCCTGGGTTCCAGCAATTCTCCTGCCTCAGCCTCCCAGGTAGCTGGGATTATAGGCATGCATCACCATACCCAGCTAATTTTTTGCATTTTTAGTAGAGATGGGGTTTCACCACCTAGCACTGTTTGTTTCTCGAACTCCTGACCTCAGGTGATCTGCCTGCCTCGGCCTCCCAGAGTGCTAGGATTACAGGTGTGAGCCACAGTGCCTGGCCCACTTTGGGGTTTTTATTTTTGACAGCCTACAATTAATATTCAGTACCAAGATAGGATCACCAAAATCAAAGAATGTGATCAGTCTTGTAAAATCAAAACAGTAATTCCTAAAATTTCATCATCCTGCAGTAGAATCCTGCAGGGAATCAACAACATCAGTGTACATTAAAAAAATTAAAATGCATATTAATGTATAGCTTCAATAGGTACAGCTAGCATCTGGAGATGGGAGCAGGCATTGTGAAATACAGGTGTATAAAATGTGTTGGCCCTGGAAATTCTAGGATAAGTACAATTTTCAAGTAGGAAACTTTGAATTTTCCTTTTTAACTTGTATTTATTCTCATCAATGCCAATTTGGGACTTTTGAATGGATTAAGGAACATGAAATTGCTAAGAATGTGTTTATAGAATATGATATAACTTTTTAAGTTAAAATGTAAATTTTTGTCAAAATTTATATGATCACTAAGTTATAAAACATATCCAATAACCAGTTCATTAAATTTAGACAATGTGTACCCCAATTATGTCCTATAAATAATTCACTGGAATGTTAAATTATAATTAATTAATTTTAAAATAATGTTACAGGTTATTTCTGAAATGGGCTAATTGTGGTAATTAAAAGCAATGTTATATTATCATGCTATTCAACATGTGAAATAAATTTTAGAATGGAAATTATTGTTAATAATAATGTCACAGTTGTGTCACTATATACTTTTTAAAGCATTTTATTTAATTGTGACAAATGAGAAAGGGCAAACACCTCTCACTACTTTATAGAAGAATAGTTATTATTTGCTCAAGACCATTCAATAAATGACTGTAATCCAGAACTGGCTGTATGTTTTCTGACTGCTGATACATGATTTTTCTGCTATTCAGTCCTATATTATTTCAAGTTAAGTATTATTTGTAACTACAAATATCTATAAAGATCTTCAGGCTATATCGTTTAATCAGCTTGGTTCACTGAGTTTCTGTTTATTTAGTATTTGCATTTTACAAATTACTGTGAGAAACCTTATCAAATCATATTAATTTCAGACATGAAAATATATATGGTTTTATACTAAATAATGAAATTTTTATGTCCAGCCTTTGGTAATTTTGTACTTTTTTTTTTTTTTTTATTTTGAGACAGAGTCTCTCTCTGTCGCCCAGGCTGGAGTGCAGTGGCGCAATCTCGACTCACTGCAAGCTCCGCCCCCCGGGTTCACACCATTCTCCTGCCTCAGCCTCCCGAGTAGCTGGGACTACAGGCGCCCGCCACGAAGCCCGGCTAATTTTTTTTTATATTTTTAGTAGAGACGAGGTTTCACTGTGTTATCCAGGATGGTCTCGATCTCCTGACCTCGTGATCCGCCCGCCTCGGCCTCCCAAAGTGCTGGGATTACAGGCATGAACCTCCGCGCCTGGCCTGTACTTATATTTTTAATTATTTGATTCCACTCAAATACTCTTTACTCAGATAGTTTATTTTATTATCTCAAGTTATCATAACTTTTCCTACAGGAAAAAATTAAGAGAATACAGCAAATCAGAATGGAAAAAGAACTTCGAGCTCAGCAAATTCTAGAGGTAGAATTCTTAAATTTAATATAATTAAAGTAATATAGCCATATATTTTTAAGTCTGCAAAAATAAATATTTTGCGTGCATGTTTTCTCACACAAATTAATATGTTTGTCAGATATTCTCTTTAAACATTCTGCATAGAATAAAACTTTATCTGAGCCTTATTTAGCAAGCTAATCTAATCCCAACAGTAAAGATATACAAAATGAGACAAAAGAAACAGGAAAACTTCTGAGCAGTCAGTGGAGTTGTCATAAAGTTCATGCGCTAAAATGTTTTACTTGTATAAAAGTAAACAACAAAAGAAAAATCATTAGGGCTTATAGTTATAGTCTGATATTTACTTTTAGTTTAGAAACAAATGTTTACAGAAGTAACGTTTCAAAAGTAAAAGTAAATTGTAAATATACAAAGTTTTATCAGATTGTTTTTCTGGTTTCTAGCATATCCCTCTTCCCTGCAAGGCTAATTAGAATAGAGATAGAGAACATCTGTTGGCAACAGCAAAAGTAATAGGCAAAAGACAGCAAGGAAAAAATACAGGGAAACTTCAGCTAGCATATATAGGAACTGAAAAGCCTAGCAACAGCCTGTAATCTTTTATTTGAATAGCAAGCAATTTTCAAAACCTTAATAGCCCAAAGGCATTACTCTTTGGAGCTGTGCAGTATAACTGATATTGAAAATAATTGCCCTGAGTCATCAAGAAAACGCCAAATTACGTTTAGTGTACTGTGTCTAAGCAGACATGTCTCAAAATTATTTCCATCTAAAAGAGTGAAAATAAACTTTTCATGTTTAAATTTATTACAACTTCTCCACCATTCCGGAAACTGCTGCTTTATAGAACAATTTATTCCCTGAGGGCTCCAGATAGCTGAGGTTTTCTCTATTACAGTTTTATTCCTTCTAGAAACACACATATTTTTTCCTACCCATTTGAAATTAATTTTAAAAACCAGAAATTGAAAATGTTTTTATTTTAAAGTAAACTGACGGTAACTACTAGTTATGAAACTTCTACACAGTTAATGATTTTAAGATTATGAAGCTTATGTTTGATAAATAGCATGATCTTAATAGTCAGATTGTGCCTCATGAAAGATGAGATTACAAGTTTTCATTCTATGTGAACCAACACAGCACGTGGATACATATGTAACAAACCTGCACATTGTGCACATGTACCCTAAAACCTAAAGTATAATAATAATTAAAAAAAAAAAACACTTGAACTTAACCACACTATACAGAGATGGGGAAAATCAGACTTAATATGTTTCACTTAATAGACATAAACCAATAATGAATTTCTTTATCTCAAGTTTTCAAGTATTAAAAATAAATTTTAAATAAAGTTAACAGGTTCATTCTCAAATATTACTAATTCTTGAAATAATTTTTATTTATTAATTAAAATCTTCTGTTTTCTTAGTGTTTTACAGTGATTATGTTTTACTTTTAAAATCAGAAAAACAATAAGTGACAAAATCACTTTTCTGTGATTAAATTTTAAGGTAAAAGAACATAAACACTCAATTATTTCAGACTTTTAACAAAGCTTGAAGAAGAAAAGCTGTCATATTCTTATGAATCTAAGAAATTTTTGTGTATTCTAATGCTAATCTATAAATTAGAAACAAAATTATTATGTTAAACATAATGTTAACTGGGGGGAAATCTGTAATTGTCTACATATATGTTACATACTGTTTCGTACCTTGTGAGACATGTAGCTTCATTTCAAGTCTGACATTATTTGCAAGTTGTAGTGGTGCTGTTGCATGACTTTGAGACCTGTTTTGCATGCACAGGCTAAAAAGAAAAAGAAGGAAGAAGCGGCAAATGCCAAATTATTGGAGGCCGAGAAACGAATAAAGGTTAGTTTAGATGAGAATCAGAGTTTTTATTTTTGAAAAATAAAAACTATGTTATACTGACATCAGTTTTATGAAAAAATAGCTTTCTTCAAAATGACTATCTGAAAATATGTTTAGCAGATACAACATGTGTATAGTGTATGTTTTTATTTGTATGTACTTTGTATGCGTATTTTTATTTTATTATGCAGGGTTTTTTGTAATGCTTTGAGCTCTTTAGGAAACATCAAATCAGAAATGTAAATTGTTGCTTAATACCTGTATGTAGTTTTGCTAGATAAGAATGACCCCCCCAAACTGTCTTGTGTGTTATTTATGTTTATGTTTATGTTTAGGCATAGACTAGATATGGTATAGGTATGTTTATATTTGAGTCTCAATCTGATTCTCCCCTTTATAACTTTTTTTTGTTAATATTCAGCAACTGTTTTATGTATTAAAAATGAAAAGCCTACAGAAAAAAAAGCCAAACTTCATCAACTGTTATTTACCAATAATAAAATTAGCTGCTTTTAATTATTTTAACTTCAAGTATTTGGGGGTGTTTTGTTCTGATTTCCTGGCATGGGGTATAGGAGAGTTGTCCCCTTCCTCCCCTCCCCTACTTTGCCATCCATCAGTAACTGAATACTGAAAGGGGGTAGCTGGGTGAGCCTACTGGGACTGAAACAGCCACCACAATTATACTTTGTAAAGCCAGGGAACTGTTTATTTTTTCCACATAGACTCTCTTACTTTATTTTTTAAATTTCTACCTTTTCATGTCTGCCGTTAATATTAATTTCATCTATATTTTACCTTTATAAAAATACTGAGATTGGTGACATTCCTAGAATGGTTTGCCTTAAGCCCCATCCCCTTGGAATGGTGCCCTGAATTATAGGTGGACATGAAAATTTCACACTGATTGCCTAGCTTTTGTCACTTTAATTCATACGTAGTGTATAGAAATGAAAAAAATGATGTTAATTATAGAGTATATTTGAGAGTTTATATTCAGAATGGAGAGAGTTCTAATCAGCTAGATTTGAGGTGCACCGTAATGTATTAAACTGATTAAAAAACATATGTGTGGGTTATATCTGATAGGCTCTGACCATCTAGCTAGTTAGTTCAATGAATGTGCCATTGAAGTATGCAGTTAGATCAGTCATTCATTAAATTTTAAGTTGAAATGACTACTGAAGAAAGATCCTTGCTACCATATTTACCATATTATATGATTTCTATGTAAGTATTTGTTAGGTAGAAGTATACAAAATGAAATTGACATTTTATAAGTAAAAAATAATTGAATATTGGCCATTTCATATGGTTCAACCTAATGGAAGACTATAGAATCTCAGAAAAGGAACTTTTAATACTTTTAGCATGTTCTAAACTTCTCTAAAAATCATGTATTAAAAGTTTCTTATTTTTAAGGAAAAAGAAATGAGAAGACAACAAGCTGTTCTTCTGAAACATCAGGTCTGTATATGTATAGTTGTACAACTGTTGAATGTACATTTTATAATATTGCTTAAACCTATTTGGGGGAAAATCTTCAAAATATTTTCTTTAAAATTTCTGATATAATTTCTGCTTAAGTTTTTCCTTCAGCCTACAGTTTATTGCCTTGCTTTGGTATTGGTGTCTTTTTGGGGGGTTAAAAAATTGGTTTTATGACTCTGTGATTTCTGTTTCATAATGTTGTGCCAACTCTTTCTACCAGGAGTTGGAGAGGCATAGACTAGATATGGTATGGGTATGTTTATTTTTGTACATCTAACACCGCATTGTGATTTGGTTGTGATATGGTTGTCATAGCAATGCATAAAGTGTAGCACTGGCTGCTGTCATATTACATACTGCTGCATGGCTTTACAGCACAGTGCATTGCATACATCTGCTTGTCTGTCTATAAAGAAATATGATGCATCTCCAAGATTTTACATTGAATTGTACAAGCCTTAAATAAGGCTGCTCTCTAAAAATTTACATTACTGATGTCACAAAGAAAGTTGGATCACTATACAATTAGATATAATTATGACCCATATTCTCCCATCATTCTAGATGCAAAACTGCCATTGAATACAGTGGGAATTTTGAGTTTGCTTGATGAGAGAATATGAAATATATTCTGGTTTCATAGACAAATTTTAGAAATAATTTTAGAAATATCTGTTTGGAGAAACCAAATATGCTTAAACAAAAAAATCAATTAGATATTATAAATATGTGATTTTTTTATTTTAAAAGTAAAGTGAGAATGTCAAATTAAACTAGTGCTTACCTGATTTTCATACTGTGCCTTTAAGATTCCACCTGTTAGCCCATGGTGCAGCTTTTGTGGCTTTAAATAGTGTATCAGGTGGCAGACATCAGTAAATAGGAATATCCCATTTCATTGGTGTTTTATGTGAAACAAGACTAGTTTAACTAAATTGGTATAAAAGCCTTAAAAAAACTCTAATTTGTTGGTGGCTTATTGGATTTGCAAAATGATTTTGTACTGAAAATAACCAACTCTAAAATCATGAAGTTAAAGTGACTATAAATCAATTTCTTCTTGATCTAAAATTTTAAGAACAACACAACCTTTAGTTTAATTGGCCATAGTATTTGTGGTTTTTCTAATAGCAGATGTAAGGTAACTGACCTGTTCCAGCCAACCATTATGCTTTTTGTTCTGCCAGCTTTTGAAGGAGCATCACAACTGACCATAAGTAAATCTTGTATGCTTCTGTTTACACTGTCTCCATGTTCATTGCTTTACCTTTTTGCTTTTGATTGTTCTTGTATTTGCTTTCTAAACCTGAACTAAAACATGCACAGACTGGCCATTCTTGTCTTATATTTAGTATTTACTGTGACTTGTCTATAAATGCTAAACATGCTATACTGAGTTTTTGTTTTGTTTTTGTTTTTGTTTTTTATTGGAAAATCAAACTGTTAATTGTGGTTGAGTTATTTTCCGCATTTTATCTGGCCTAATAGGAACGAGAGCGAAGGCGACAACACATGATGCTTATGAAAGCTATGGAAGCTCGTAAAAAAGCAGAAGTAAGTGTATGTTTCTAGAAAAATATTACCTTATAAAGTAATACTTTTTCCTAAAGCATTGGTTCTTCTAAATATAAATTTTTCAGAGTATAGGTTTGTTGTGATTTACTGGTTTTCATATGCAAACCAAAAGTTTAGAGATAGCAACTGAGTGTTAGAACATAAAAGAATGTAGGAAGAGTTCAGTGTATGTGTTAGTTTTCCTGGCTAAGATCTTAATTGTCTTTTTTTAGTGTAGTAAATAACATTGGTTTAGATAAAGTAGCTATTTATTACACCAGAGTTTCACAAAACTAGTATTACAGCATGCCTAGACAAGTCCTGTATGTCCTAATTCAAACACAAATCATTCCAACCGTGGATTTCTGCCCTAAGAATTATTCTTTAGCATTCTCTATGTAAAATTAGGCCTAAGTACTTTTCTTAAAATAACTTTTAACAGATAATTCAGAATAAGAAAATTATTGCAGTACATCAGAATGAGCTTATTTGGAGTTTAATAGAAATCACTTAAAGGTTAAAATAGATATATGTTACAAAGGAATAACATTCTGTATTAAAACAGTTGAATAGAGTCATTATAACTGGGGCTTTGGAGGTTGAAAGACACAGATTCCCCTGCTGGTTCTGCCACCAATTTGCTTTACGTTTTCGAGCCATTTCTTTAAAATTGAGATGATACCTACCTCCTAGCTATGGGATTTTTGAGTGAGATAAGCATTTAATAAGTGAAAATTAATGAAAATGACACCATTTGATCTAGAAGCTGGGAGGCTCTATTTCAGTATTTTGGTCTCAACTCTAGCTTAAATTAGCAATATAGATTTTTGGTGTGTAGAGAAAATAGGTGTATTGTTTTGAAACCTGTGCAAAGTAGCCAGATTATCTGAATTTGAATTCTGGTTTCATTACTTTCCAGCTATATGACCTTGGGCATGTTATTTAACTTCTCTGTGATTCATTTCATCTATAAAATGAATACTGAATTCTGTTTTGTAGGGCTGAAGAGATGAGTAAATGGATATGTGTCTCTGTGTATGTAAAGTTCTTGGAACAGTGCCTGGCACCACATAGTACTTAACCATTGATACTACATATGTGTAGAATGGGCCTAGCAAGATGCATCCCAGGTTGCGAACTACTGACATAGATTACCTCTTAGCATAGACTTAACATAGCATGTAACATATATTACAGCAATCACTTTCTGTGACTTTTCCTAAAGGGTATGGAAGTTTTACTCCAACACTTTTCCTGCTGTCTTTTTTTCCCTAACCTTTTGATTACCCAGGCCTATTGACACCCTCTATACCTAATATAATAATTGAATCTATACATCTGTGCGTGGAATTATAACCATAATCTCTGAAAAATGACAGTCAGGGAAAGAGAGAGGTAACGTATTCCAGGAATTGGCATGGCTGCTCTCTATTCGCTTATGGGAACAGTACAGTGAAGGGAAGAGTAGGGAAGGGGACTAATTAAAAGCCTAAACACTGAACCTAATTCTCGCAATCTGGAGAGATGGAAATGCAGGGAGCAATTAGTAGCTCAGGAAAAAGACCTAGAAAATCCCTCAGGAGACAAGTTCTTCCCTACCAATTGTGGGTTTTTGTTTGTTTGTTTTTTAATCAGAAGGAATAAAAAGAACCAGGGCTTGCCATTCTGGTTTTTCTTGGCAGGGAGGAAAGCTAACCAAAATAACCCAGAACATTATCTTCAGGCATACTAGGCTTCATTAGAAGAGAAGATCCAGTAAAATAGTAAGAATGAGATCATCTGAGAGGGGGAATGCCCAGGTGAAAGAGGCACCCCAAAGGCCTCAGAGACATGAACCTTCCCCCTGGTTTTTCATATTTGCCCACTAGGGCCTGGGGAGAGTGGGGGAAGCTGCTGCAGAGAGGTGAAGGAAATCTGGGTTGAGTGGAGGGTGGTAGCCACAGGATAAATAAAGCTGATTAAAATTAGATATTCTAAGAATCCATCAAAGCCCAAGAGCACCTCTCAAGAGGAAAAGGATATACTCTTGACTAAATAGAGTGAGTCCGCTACAGTTCTTCCAATAAAAGTGAGAAAGAGATACCAGAAACCTGGTATAGCTCTCCCTCTCCTAGCTACCTTTGTCCTAAGCAAAAAGAAACAGAAGTAGAATACCGAATACTCACGGGCAAATCTGAAGTACTTATAAGTCTAAAAACAGGTAGCAGATAAAGGGAGAAGAGCTGAAGGAAAATTAACCCACCTATATTGGAGCAATACAAGTTATTAATGGGGCTGGATATATTAAGCATAAGTACTTTGAAAAAAAATGGCAAGGCAACTGTGTTAAAATATTAAACCAAAATAAAGCCAATAAGTGCATATGTATGTAAAGTGATGACTTAAATCCTAATAGCTGAAAGAGCAAGCCTGGTTTCTCTGTTCTCATTATTGATTTCCTCAGCACTCCCTATGCATTCTCTACAGAGCAGCCAAAGTGATCTTTTCAAAAAGTAAACCAGATCATATCCTGACACTATCCAGGGGCCTCTCATTGCAATTACAATAAAGTTCAAGCTCCTCACCATGGCATTTTCCCACTGACCTCTGCCTCTCACTCCAGTTTTACTTCATACAATTTGTCCCTTATGCACTATATTCTGGTCATTTTTGTCTTGTTATTATTCCTGAATGAACGGTCTGTACTATTGCTGTTTTTCCACCAAATATTCACATGGTTCCTATTTGTTGTTCAGTCATCAATCAAATGTTAACTTTTCAAAAAGGCCTTCCCAGCAGGAGAATCACTTGAACCTGAGAGGCAGAGATTGCAGTGAGCCGAGATTGCGCCATTGCACTTCAGCCTGGGCAACAAGAGCAAAACTCCATCTCCAAAAAAAAAAAAAAAAAAAAAAAAAGGCCTTCCCAGAACACCTAATTTTGCTTTTTCTTACACCCCACCCCATTCGCTCATCTTGTTGTTTATGGGCTACTTCCTCCCAGAATATAAGATCTATGAGGACAGGACTCTTGTCTGTCTGTGCCATTGTATTGCCAGTGCCTCAGTTAGAACCAAGTAAATAGGAGGTGCCTAGAAAATTGTAAATGGATGAATGGATAGGGTAAAAATTAAAGTTATTGTGGCAGAACTAAAAAATCAAATTAAGTGCAAAACAATGATTAAATTTTGAGTATATTATGATGTTTTCTATGCAATTCTCTTTGTATGATAGTAAAATCTTTCAATTTTATTTTACTCTAGATGGTGTTCTTTTGTTATAGTCAAATACTCAAGGAACTATTATTTAACAATGCAATAACATATGCCACAAATAATTCTCAATCAGAATGTTTCAGATAATCTCATAGGTAAAATTGAGTTCTTAAAATGTTATTGGCTGGGCATGGTGGCTCACCCCTGTAATCTCAGCACTTTGGGAGGCCGAGGCAGGAGGATCACCTGAGGTCAGGAGTTCAAGACCAGCCTGACAGGGTAGTGAAACCCCCTCTCTACTAAAAAATACACACAAAACAAATTAGCCGGGCCTGGTGACTCACACCTGTAATCCCAGCTACTCGGGAGGTTGAGGCGGGAGAATTGCTTGACCCTGGGAGGTGGAGGTTGCCATGAGCAGAGATCATACCACTGCACTCCAGCCTGGGTGACAGAGTGAGACTCCGTCTAAAAAAAAATGTTATCATCTGATAACCATAGACCCATGAACAGGACTTATGGACTGGGTAATTTTATCAGTCATTTTGATTTTGAATTATGTTCCTCTAATGCAGGGGTCCCCTGGGCCTCAGACCAGTACCTCCACCTGAGCCAGATGCCAGAGCCCTACCTCCTGCCAGATCAGGGGCAGGATCAGATTCTCATAGAAGCATGAACCCTATTATGAACTCTCTCATAGAAGCATGAACCCTCTCATAGAAGCATGAACCCTATTATGAACTGCACATGCGAGGGATCTAGGTTGTACACTCCTAATGAGAATCTAACGATGATGATCTGAGGTGGAACAGTTTCATCCTGAAACCATCTCCCCACCACCCCACCCCTGTGTCTGGGGAAAAATTGTCTTCCATGAAACTGGTCCCTGGTGCCAAAAAGGTTGGGGACCACTGCTCTAATGAATGGTGCCCATAGATCTGTGATCAACTGTTAATTTTTCAAACTACTAATGTGTGCCCAAGATTAAATTAGATACCGTGGGAAAAACAAAAAGAATATTCAAGATGCAGTAGTCATATCAGAGAGATAAAACTGAACAGTATAAGTGGTTAAGCAATAAAAGGCCTATGTTTAGTGATGATCAAAACTTTCGCCCAGTCTTTTACATAAACCTCAGTATTAACAAACCTCGGTATTAACAAAGCATTCCTATATGTACTTGCCCATTTCCTCATTATTACTTAACATGCACAAGATGTAACTCATGGAATGTCAATAATGGGCACCTTGTGGCTTCATATTCTGCCACCCATTACCTCCTGATAGCCCAAATCTGTAATAGTTTTCTGTTATTACCTATTTAAAGAACAAACTTTATTATAAAATGAAGGCCAAATGATACTTAGGCAAGAACAGTTCAAAATTCTGAATTGGCTTGTGCATAACCCTGATTATAAATGTTAATACCTTTAAATCTTTAATTATTCTATTGTAAAGAAAGAAAACTAGGATTAAAATGAAAATGTTATGAATAGTGTTTAATGAGTAATGAAATTTTTTTTTTTTTTTTTTTTTTTTTTTTTTTTGAGACGGAGTCTGGCTCTGTCGCCCAGGCAGGAGTGCAGTGGCGCAATCTCGGCTCACTGCAAGCTCCGCCTCCCGGGTTCACGCCATTCTCCTGCCTCAGCCTCTCCGAGTAGCTGGGACTACAGGCGCCCGCCACCACGCCCGGCTAATTTTTTTTTGTATTTTTAGTAGAGACGGGGTTTCACCGTGGTCTCGATCTCCTGACCTCGTGATCCGCCCTCCTCGGCCTCCCAAAGTGCTGGGATTACAAGCGTGAGCCACCGCGCCCGGCCATGAGTAATGAAATTTAAAAAACAAATTGCTTTCACCGTGTTGATTAAAAATCTCCTATATTACCTGAAATTATTCCAAGAAACTCCCCACACCTATCAAAGTAAGGAGGTAACAAAAACACCAGTTGTGTGATTCTTTGTGTACACTACACTGATCTTTTGGATTTAGTACTACTTCGATGTATTTTTCACTAAAAAACTGTCAACTTTCTATTGGTTTTCTAGTTGTGAAATCTAATTTTTATAGTTTTTCAGTTATATAAATTTATAATTAGTAAAATTCTCAGATTTATATAAATTATCTCATTATTATATTAATATTAAAGGGCCATTAGTATATCATCATAGTTCATAAATATTTTCATAATGTAAGAAATAATCTTTAGCCTCATGAATACAAAAAGCTTATTTTCTAATATAATTTAATATGAAATACATCTGCTTTCATTATTACTAATCCCTAGAAACAAGGTTGGTTTAAGCAACATGAGAAAGTAACATTTAACTCAAAATCTTTGGTTTCCATTATGAAAACTTTAGACTATACCAGTCACAAATTTATAATCAATTTACTCATATTAACTGAATTATCAACCATAGTAATTTTAACACAGTCTTCTGCATGTCTCCCCAAGGATCAGTAAACTGCAAAAGGTTGTTAAACGTGCATCTGTCACAGAATGACTGTGTCAGCACTTTAGGAGAGAAAGCCATGAAATGGAAGAAAGTTTCAGGTTTTGGAAGTCGTATAATAAACAATTAGAAAGCAGGAAAAAAATGCATAATATTCCTAATGATTCAAGTAATAAAGAATATTTCATAATTATATATTTACACCAGTCATTATTTAGTAAAAAAATAGGCAGAATTGTACATGTAGACAGTTTTTAAGCAAATACATTTTTAATTGACAAAATAGTAAATATACTTAATACTTATGCAAATGTAATTTGTTTCAATTTTAAAATTAAATTGCCTTTATAAACAAATGTTAAATTATTTTATATAAACAATTTAACATTTAGCACCATAGGAAAGATAAAAATTTTTTAAAAATTAAATTAAAAAAAATTCAGGGGCCAGGCATGGTGGTTCGCACCTGTAATCCCAGCACTTTGGGAGGCCTAAGTGGGCAGATTGCCTGAGCTCAGGAGTTCAAGACCAGCCTGGGCAACACGGTGAAACCGCGTCTCTACTAAAATACAAAAAATTAGCATGACAGCGTGCACCTGTAATCCCAGCTACTCGGGAGGCTGAGGCAGGAGAATTGCTTGAACCTGGGAGGTGAAGGTTGCAGTGAGCCAAGATTGCACCCCTGCACTCCAGCGTGGGTGACAGAGTAAGACTCTGTCTAAAAAAAAAAAAAAAAAATTCAGTGGAATGTTAAATGTTATGTAAAAAAGTAGACTTTGGAAAGCATTGTTTTTTATACTTATTAAAATCTCTAACTCAAGAATTATTAACAATGTCAATTTTAATTTAGGAGACATTTATGTAATAGTAGCTATCCTACATAATATTTAAAGACAGTTTATCTAAATAACTACAGAATAATCAGAGTATGCAAGGAGCTCAAACAACTCAATAGGAAAAAATCCGATCATCCAAGTTAAAAGTGGGCAAAAGATCTGAATAGACATCTCTCAACACATACAAATGGCAAGGAGGTATATGAAAAGGTGCTCAACATCATTGATCATCAAGAAATGCATATGAAAACTATAATGAGACATCATCTCACCCTAGTGAAAGTGGCTTTTATACAGAAGACAGGCAATGATGAATACTGGCAAGGATGTGGAGAAAAAGAGAACCTTCATATACTGTTGGTGGGACTGTAAATAAAAAGCACAGCCACTATGGAAAACATTATGGAGGTTCCTCAGAAAACTAAAAATGGAACAACCATATGATCCAGCAATCCCACTCATAGGTATATACCCAAAAGAAAGGAAATGAGTGTATCAAAAAGATAACCTGTACTCCCATGTTTATTGTAGCACTGTTCACAATAGCCAAGATTTGGAAGCAACCTGTGTCCGTCAACAGTTGAATGGATAAAGAAAATGTGGTACATATACACAATGGAGTAATATTCAGCCAAAAAAAAAAAAGAATGATATCCTGTCATTTTCAACAACATGGATGGAACTAGAGGTCATTGTGTTAAGTAGAAGAAGCCAGGCAGGGAAAAACAAAATTCACATATTCTCACTTATTTGTGGGAGCTAAAAATTAAAACAATGAATGTAGCTGGGCACGGTGGCTCATGCCTGTATTCCCAGCACTTTGGGAGGCCAAGGTGGGTGAATCATGAGGTCAGCAGTTCAAGACCAGCCTGGCCAAGATGGTGAAAACCCATCTCTACTAAAAAATACAAAAATTAGCCAGGCGCGGTGGCAGGCTCCTGTAGCCCCAGCTACTTGGGAGGCTGAGGCAGGAGAATCGCTTGAACCCAAGAGGAGGAGGTTACAGTGAGCCAAGATCACGCCACTGCACTCCAGCCTGGGCAACAGAGCAAGACTCCATCTCAAAAACAAACAAACAATGAAGGCAGGAATATAGAGAGTAGAATGATGGTTACCAGAGGCTGGGAAGGGTAGTGGAGTGTGCGGGGGAAGTGAGAATGGTTAATGGGTACAAGAATATATTAGATAGAATGAATAAGATCTAGCATTTGATAGCACAACAAGGTGATTACAGTCAATAGTGATTCATTCTATATTTTAAAATAACTAAAACAGTATAATTGGAATGTTTGTAACACAGAGAAATGATAAATGCTCAAGGTGATGGGAAAAAATACAAATAAGTACAGAATTTTTTATGTAATACTATTGTAAGAACGTGATAAGTAGAAAGTTTTATTCTTTTTAAGTATTTTATACCTATAAAGTATAAGAAGTGTCTTTAGGGTTTCTGGAATCATGTGCTTCATAATTTTTTCCTTTAAGTTAATTTTTATAGTATATAAATATAAAATTAAAATGTAAAAATAATAGGCCCTATTAAAAAAATTACCTGAAATACTCAGTCAATATTGGCCCATAAAGCAGTGTCATATTTGTTCTTTACATCTGTCATATATAAATGGCTTGTGTTATTAATCTTACTTATGCTTTTATCCTTCCTGTACCCTGAGGTAAACCTGTGTCTCTTAAATTATATTTTTGCCTTTTAAATTTGAGTACAGGTTGCTGTCAAATGAAATGTATTCTTCTAATTATGCCCAGAACAAACATCTGAGAGACCCGGTAGAATTGTCAAATGCAAAAACCATAAGTCTCTGTGCAACATGATCTCTTCAAAATGGCCTGTTTTACAATCTATAAGTTGTAAACTTCACACTAATGGGTCATTATACTACATTTATTGTTTGGATTTTTAACTTAAATAAGTCTAAAATAGAATAAATTTATTCGTACATTTGTTATTGTGCTATTGACTTGTGGAAATCCTTTGATTTATGTTTTAGAGTCCCTAAAATAATCTTTTCATGTAAGTAAAAAATTGATTTTTAAATTTTCACCCTATATGAAACCAAACTGTTTAGGATAATCTAAATTTAATGTATTTGCTATCAACAGATGTTTCAACTTTGAAATGAAATTTTAACTGACTTCTTAACTAAGATATTAGTAAGATTTTGATACAAAAAGATCCCATTATATAATATTTCTTCTAAGAATACATAATTAGGATGATAAAAAAGATATTTTGTTATAAATGACTTATAATCCAAGAGCCCGTATTTATTTCAAGAATTTCTGTATCTGGAAAACTGGGTGGGGATAGAGGGAAAGAGGAAAAAAAAAATTAGGATAATGTATGCTGCTTTGCTTGTAATTATTATTTTTTTTTATTTTTTTGAGACGGAGTCTCACTCTGTCACCCAGGCTGGAGTGCAGTGGCACAATCTCGGCTCACTGCAACCTCTGCCTCCCAGGTTCAAGCCATTCTCCTGTCTCAGCCTCCCAAGTAGCTGGGATTACAGGTGCCCGCAACCACGCCCAGCTAATTTTTGTATTTTTAGTAGAGACAGGATTTCACCATGTTGGCCAGGCTGGTCTCAAACTCCTGACCTCAGGTGATCCACCCACCTCAGTCTCCCAAAATGCTGGGATTACAGGTGTGAGCCACCGAACCCAGTGATTGTAATTATTTATAGTTAATCTAAAATCTAGAGCTACATTTTGTAGTCATTGGTAGACAGTCTAAGTTATTGTCCCGTGGTTTCACCAATATTAACATAAAATATGTTTTAACTTTCTTTTCATGTTAGGATAGGTTTAATATGTCTTATCTCTGGCAAATCAGAGGTCTGTTATGAACTGACCTTGGAAAATCACAAAATTCCATTGTAAAATCCTATTATTTGGCAGAGCAACAAAATATAATATTATAGAAATTAGATATAGGTTCATAATATGGCAGCTTACTTTGTCAAGAAAAGGCTAAGGTAAAAAGTAGGTAAATAGATTGCACTTCTGAGCATTATACTAAGTCTAGGAGCAAGGGTACTATACAAATTTACATGCCTTCGTTTTTGGCCTAAAGTAGCACTGCCACTTTAAACTTTAGCTTTTGGCAAAAATTATTGGATAATAAATCTGTTTAATTTTTATAGGAGGAGTATCTATTTGCAAGCATATCAAATCACAATACATGCTATATGGCTAAGAAATTAATAATGAAGTAGATGTTAGAAATATACTTTAGATAATTTTTAAATTTCTGAATGTAATCTAAATATTCTTAATAAATGTATTTAATTCCACTTTTGGATTAAAGGTTTGTAAATACTCTTAACTGAAAATGGAAGATAGCAATTATGTTTGCCCACAGAGTAAAATATTAAAAGTGAAGAAGAAATTGTCTATTGAATTCGTTTAATAACCAGTTCAAAATGTTACCTTAATTTTAGTTTGTGTCATTTGAAGAATTAATCATTCAGCAAATTTATAAATGCTCAATTAATTTTTATATGCCATGGCATACCAAATGTATCTATTACAGTCATATCACTACTGTAGTCAGAAGTAAGAACAATACTTAGACTATGGAGACCAGTGGGAGAGGAAAGTTGGACTGATACAGGCTCAAGAGTCAAAGAGAAAGATAAAATCATTGAAAACTTTCTCCAGGTGTCCAGGGTGGGAATTGAATAGGTCCATGAAGAAACAGGTGAATAAGTTAGTTCCTCTGCCCTCTAGAAGAGGCTTATACTTGAGTGAGAGAGATCAACTTTAAACAAATAATTGCTACACAGTGCAACAAATGCTATAATAAGTTATATGGAAGCTCAAAAACAAGAAGTACTACCATGTCTAAATTAGTTGTGGGAACGATTAAAAAAAAAACAGGCTTTCTACAGACTTCTTGTGAAGGAGGAGGAACTAGGCATTCTAGACAGTAGGTATGGCATATACAGAGGTACAGTACTGTGACTAAACAAGACCTGGGGGTGGGGTACAAAGAGAGTATTAGCCATTTTAACCTCGTGTACATGCCCGTCTTGGCTTTGTTGTTGCTTCATCATCATTAATCATCCAAGCAGTAACTTCAAAGGGGCTACGCTGTCTTCTCCACACGGGTGTGTCGTACAGTGTGGCTGGAACATGAGAAATCCACTGTGAATTGTGAGATGTGAGACTAGCACTTGTGTGGGGCTAGATTGTGACTGGCTTTATATGCCATTATAAATATTAGCTGGTGGTTATCAGCTTATCAGCTTAGCAACTTCAGCAAAGTCTCAGGATACAAAATCAATGTACAAAAATCACAAGCATTCTTATACACCAATAACAGACAAACAGAGAGCCAAATCATGAATGAACTACCATTCACAATTGCTTCAAAGAGAATAAAATACCTAGGAATCCAACTTACAAAGGACGTGAAGGACCTCTTCAAGGAGAACTACAAACCACTGCTCAATGAAATAAAAGAGTATACAAACAAATGGAAGAACATTCCATGCTTATGGGTTGGAAGAATCAATATCATGAAAATGGCCATACTGCCCAAGGTAATTTCTAGATTCAATGCCATCCCCATCAAGCTACCAATGACTTTCTTCACAGAATTGGAAAAAACTACTTTGAAGTTCATATGGAACCAAAAAAGAGCCCGCATCGCCAAGTCAATCCTAAGCCAAAAGAACAAAGCTGGAGGCATCACACTACCTGACTTCAAACTATACTACAAGGCTACAGTAACCAAAACAGCATGGTACTGGTACCAAAACAGAGATACAGATCAATGGAACAGAACAGAGCCCTCAGAAATAACGCCGCATATCTACAACTATCTGATCTTTGACAAACCTGACAAAAACAAGCAATGGGGAAAGGATTCCCTATTTAATAAATGGTGCTGGGAAAACTGGCTAGCCATATGTAGAAAGCTGAAACTGGATCCCTTCCTTACACCTTATACAAAAATTAATTCAAGATGGATTAAAGACTTACATGTTAGACCTAAAACCATAAAAACCCTAGAAGAAAACCTAGGCATTACCATTCAGGACATAGGCATGGGCAAGGACTTCATGACTAAAACACGAAAAGTAATGGCAACAAAAGCCAAAATTGATGAATGGGATCTAATTAAACTAAAGAGCTTCTGCACAGCAAAAGAAACTACCATCAGAGTGAACAGGCAACCTACAAAATGGGAGAAAATTTTCGCAACCTACTCATCTGACAAAGGGCTAATATCCAGAATCTACGATGAACTCAAACAAATTTACAAGAAAAAAACAAACAACCCCATCAAAAAGTGGGCAAAAGCCGGGCACGGTGGCTCACGCTTGTAATCCCAGCACTTTGGGAGGCTGAGGCGGGTGGATCACGAGGTCAGGAGATCGAGACCACGGTGAAACCCCGTCTCTACTAAAAATACAAAAAATTAGCCAGGCGTGGTGGCGGGCGCCTGTAGTCCCAGCCACGCAGAGAGGCTGAGGCAGGAGAATGGCGTGAACCCGGGAGGCAGAGCTTGCAGTGAGACGAGATTGCACCACAGCACTCCAGCCTGGGTGACAGAGCGAGACTCCGTCTCAAAAAAAAAGTGGGCAAAGGACATGAACAAACACTTCTCAAAAGAAGACATTTATGCAGCCAAAAAACACATGAAAAAATGCTCATCATCACTGGCCATCAGAGAAATGCAAATCAAAACCACAATGAGATACCATCTCACACCAGTTAGAATGGCGATCATTAAAAAGTCAGGAAACAACAGGTGCTGGAGAGAATGTGGAGAAATAGAAACACTTTTACACTGTTGGTGGGACTGTAAACTAGTTCAACCATTGTGGAAGTCAGTGTGGCGATTCCTCAGGGATCTAGAACTAGAAATACCATTTGACCCAGCCATCCCATTACTGGGTATATACGCAAAGGACTATAAATCATGCTGCTATAAAGACACATGCACACGTATGTTTATTGCGGCACTATTCACAATAGCAAAGACTTGGAACCAACCCAAATGTCCAACAACGATAGACTGGATTAAGAAAATGTGACACATATACACCATGGAGTACTATGCAGGCATAAAAAATGATGAGTTCATGTCCTTTGTAGGGACATGGATGAAACCGGAAATCATCATTCTCAGTAAACTATCGCAAGGACAAAAAACCAAACACCGCATGTTCTCACTCATAGGTGGGAATTGAACAATGAGAACACATGGACATAGGAAGGGGAACATCACACTCCGGGGACTGTTGTGGGGTGGGGGGAGGGGGGAGGGATAGCATTAGGAGATACACCTAATGCTAAATGACGAGTTAATGGGTGCAGCACACCAACATGGCACATGTATACATATGTAACAAACCTGCACATTGTGCACATGTACCCTAAAACTTAAAACACAATAAAAAAAATAATAAAAAAATAAAAAATAAATATTAGTTGGTGGTTGAGGGGACCTTGGAAGCTCTGGCTCTTTGAGAGTTACTTGTACCATAACCACAGAATTTATATTAGTTCTATACAAATCATGCTGAATTGAGAGACTCCACATTTCCATTAAAGTATGCCTAATAGTAGATAGTAATAAATGCTTGTCTTTAACTGATAAAGGTCACACCAATTTCTATAATTTTTTGGCAATCTCCATTTTATCATAAATATCGATGTGACTTTTACATTCTATTCCATATTTTACTTTTTCAAGTGGAAAAAAGTATTGCATTTCACCAGCTAAAATTGATACTCCCAAGAATATAATCCATATTTATCTTATGGCATTCAGTGCACTCTAGCTTGTTGCCCGTGTGTCTATTGAGTATGTATGTACCTCCAGGATTGCTACCAGTGGGAAGTTGGTACAGTGAAAAGAGCATCAGTGTCACATAGGTTTTCTCTCTTTTTAAAAAGTAATAGCAACCATTTTTAACAACTTTAGTAACTAATAGTCTCAATTATTATGTTTATAATTGCTTTTATGGACATCATTAAGAGATATGGGTTAGCTCTATGTAAAGCCATGTGTCACTTAATGATGACAATACATTCTGTGTCATTAATCAATTACATTGTTGTGCAGATATCATAGTGACGTGCCCAAACCTTAGATGGTATAGACTGCTGCACATCTGGGCTATATGGCATAGACACTGTAGTACATGCAATTGTTTATTGACAAACATCACGTGGCATATGAGTGCAGCAGAAAATTTTACAGTATCTACTTTCAAATCAGTAAGAGATATTTAATATGCTTTTTTCTATTAGCGATGCTAATTCATTACTCTGGTGAGGAACCAAAAACTTAAATCTTCTCTTCTTTGGAAAGTTCTTAGAGCAACAGTTCGTGTGTTTAAGAATCGAAATTTCAGTTCTAGGGGAAAAAAAGTTATTCTACCAGTGACTCTGCTGCCCTTTTGTAAGGGGTAGTAATAATAGTACTTCAGGCTATTAACTAATAATTTGATTTGAAAATCAAACCCTCAGAAACTGCTTTTTGGTTTATAATTGGTAAAATTAATTATAGAACTTTGCTGGTGTCAACAACCTCATAAGCTTCCTTATAGTTTGTCCTCCCAGAGTGTCTGCATGAATCAGTAACCCAGAAATTCAGAGGCAGTATAAAAATGAACAGTAACTTGTGCATGTCATATAAAAAGGCCCTTGGTATCTGGCCTCTGGCTATCATAATATTCAGCAACTATTCAACTTGCAGCCTACACTCCAGTCTTGAAACAGCTAGCAATTTTTCAAACATACTGTACTTTCTCTACTCTCTGGTCCCATGTTCTTCCCCACTCCGCTCTTTCTCCCTCCTGGCCATTCCCTCCAGCAGCAGTCAGGGTGCTTACTTACCAGTGATAATCGAAATGGAGATGATTAGAATATGGGCAAAAATAGTAATATAGTACAGAAAGCAATGACTGCTGTGTTAAAATCAGAGTTAAGAGCTATGAAACATAATAGAAATTGGTGGTGTTTAATTAGGATTTAAATATGCAAGATGGGAAAAATGAACGTCTTGATTGGAGTGAACCAGTATAAGCAGCTGAGGAAATAAATGTTCATCAGGAATAGAAAATTCTAAACCTATACAGAAAAATATATGAGAGGTAAGATTAGAAAAGACGAGTCTGGAATTCAAAAGTAAGAACTTAGACCTTATTTTGATAGAAAATCGAAACACTTTTAATCAAGGAAGATATATAATCAACCTTACAAAAGTAAACCAATTAGCAATGTGTGGCGCGTGTGCGGTAGTAGGTTAGAACTGACTGATGATTCTACTGTTATTTCTCCTCTAAATAAATGAGAGCTATATTTGAGATATGATGAAAAAGTAATGATAATAGTATTATAATAGAAAATCACTTGCTCCAACAAAAAGTCATTCCCTACAACAGAGAGACAAGTCAGTCATTTCCATGTTGTTGCCATTACCAAAACATTTTTAATGCTTTTGACATTGCCTTCAGAACTGATTTTACATTCTCTTAAGTGTTGTTTATGGTGGTGAATAATATTTTTCTTTCCTCACAGGTGCTGTCTTAAGACTAGCTAATTCACTTTGAAAGAACTACTTTTGCAAATTCAAACATGTTACTTCCGCTTTCCTGCTGTAAATCATTTGCTTGCTGGAACCACACTAAAATTTGTGCTCATAATTTTATTTAATAAGATATGTAGTTGCCCATGTGCATTTTATGTACCTGCTTTTATTAATAAGTATTCCTATAACTTGGCAAATGATTGAACAAATTTTGAATAACAAAATAGTCTAGGTCGAATCTAATATTGATATTAAATATATACAGTCATAAGATTATTTTGAAAATTAGAAAGTAAGATTAATGAAAAGCAAAATAATTCATTGTTGCTACATAATTCTAAGTTTATTCCAACATATATAATGATTAAGAAGAATATGTGTACATGATTTTCTTTTTAAGGAAAAGGAACGGTTGAAGCAAGAAAAACGTGATGAGAAAAGATTAAATAAAGAGCGTAAACTAGAGCAGCGAAGATTAGAATTAGAAATGGCAAAGGAACTAAAGAAGCCTAATGAAGACATGTGCTTAGCAGACCAAAAGGTAATTTATACGTCGTGTACACCATTTCATTCATAAGTTTAATTTTTCCAGTTTTCTTACCTGATTTCTTTGCCAGAGCTGCTATTGTGAAAGCCTTTCATTTTTAACTATAGCAGTGAATTTCCAACTCTAGGTCAATTTGCCTTTCCTAGATAGCTAGAAGTAAACCTCTCTGGAGCTCTTGTGCTGGTAATGGCAGTTTTTTTGTTTGGTTGGTTGGTTGGCTGGTTGGTTGGTTGGTTGGTTGGTTGTTTTCAGACAGGGTCTTACTCTGTCATTTAGGCTGGTGGGAGGGCAGTGGCAGAATTATAGCTCACTGAAGCCTCAACTTCTCGTTCCCAGGCTCAAGTGGTCCTGTCACTTCAGTCTTCTGAGTTGCTGGGACCACAGGCGCTTGCCACCATGCCTGGCTAGTTTTTTGGGTTTTTGTTATTTTAATATTTTGTAGCAACAGACTCTTATGTTGTCCAGGCTGGTCTTGAACTCCTGGGCTCAAGCGATACAACCACCTCAGCCTCCCAAAGTGTTGCAGGCACAGAAAAATCTTAACTCCTCCCCACATCCCTGTAGATATTTAAATAAATTAGTATATATAATCTATGACCTCCTTCAGTGCTTTAGGTGGCAAACCTTTATTGAACATGTTTACTACATGCTAGGACTGTGCTAAGCACTTATTTGAATTTTCTCATTTAATCTTCAATACAATCCTGTGTAGTTAGTATTTCTTCCCATTTACACATAAGAAAACTGAGACAAAAAGAGGTTAAGGAACTTGCCCAAGATTACACAACTAATAAATGGCAATTTGGATTCAAACTCCAGTTTGTTAAACTCCAGAGCCTATACTGTTTATCATCTTGCAAGCCAAGAAACTGTGTCCAACCAAAGCACCTCATATGTGTTTTGTCTTCCATAGTGCTTCACAGACATGTAATGTTGCTGAAATACGTAAAAGTATAAATTTAGAAAGATTGCTGTAATCTTGGCAACCAGCATAATTTCATGTACTTTTGTGTAAAAATCAATGATGTTTTGACTATAGTTAAGAAGATGGTACTTCTAAAAAAATATCAATAATGCTGTTCATCTCTATATTATACTTAATTAGTAGGATATATATTTACTTATATGCAATATTCAAATGATATGCAAATAATGATTATCTCTTCATTTATGTAAGCTCTTTTCTAAAGTGCTTAAAGAAAACTTTTAGTACTCTAGAATGGATTGAACTATATTAATATTCTGTTTATTTACTTAGCATAAATGCTTCTAAATAAAAACGAGAGTA
Source organism: Symphalangus syndactylus (assembly GCF_028878055.3). Taxonomy (NCBI): domain Eukaryota; kingdom Metazoa; phylum Chordata; class Mammalia; order Primates; family Hylobatidae; genus Symphalangus; species Symphalangus syndactylus. Next base: position 42,027,196 of record NC_072431.2, read on the forward strand.
TACTTACTAGTTTTAGTCATTTGGATGCTCAAATTTTCCTAAGCAGAGAATGGGTATATAAATTAGTTAACACATTTAATAAGCTCATAGTGATCAAGCTTTTTAAATCCTAAGTGAGCTTCGTTTTCTTGTATCTTTTATTTTCACTTAAATTCATATGTACTATATCAAATATGTAAGTCCATTTTAAGCCATATTTTTATTAGCTCAGCTTTGTTATATAAATTTTTAGAATTACATGGAAATGTATATGTTTCATGTGGTTCAAGAAAAAGGGAGAATGAGAATTAACTGGTTTTCAAGAAGAATATAAAATATTTGTATGAGATGAGCTATTATCTATAGTTTTGTGTTTCCACACAGTATTAACAGAAAAAGTCTTCAATTGGTTACCTCAATAAATGCAGGGTGGAGAAATATTTTTGAACAAGGACCAATTCAGATAAATAGAAATATTTATGTCACTTTTTTAAAATTTGAAGTACTTTTTTAGGCTCTCATTAACAGGCAAAATGTTTTTAATTTAGATTACCTATTTATTGAAATTTTAAAATGCTGATGACAACTGGTACTGCAATTAAGTCATTAAAATGTTAATATGTGAGCATATTTGAGAAATAGCAACAGAGATAGCTAATTTTAATACTGAAGCTAATACTTGCCTAAATACAGGGAAACCTAAAGACCTTTGGTTGCATTATAACTGGGTTTATGTACAGAGTCATGGATTCTAGTTATGTGGACCTAGTTATTTACCTGCATTCATTAGCCATAGATGGTACCACTTTCTCCAACCATAGAGCCCACAGATGCATGCTGTTCGTTTCTAATCTACAAAAAAAAGTATGATTTTTAAATGTCATCATCATTAGAAGAAATTGGTGCACATGCCCCTATAAGTATGTCCATGGTAAAGTACTTTTGAAATGTTTATATTTTATTTAATTTTTGCTCCAGTTATATAATCCATGTTTTGTTAATATGGATGTCAGTTGATTGAATATACAAGTTGATTAAAATTAATGTCTCTTTTGCAAAGATCTAAGTTCATAATTGAGTTCAACCAAAATTTATTAATGGTTGCTTACTTGTATGATGATGCTTCAAGACACTATGCCTAGTTCCATGGGGGTTACAGAAATGCCCCCAGAGAATTTAGCATCCCAAAGGAAGCTACTGGTACAATACAAGAGGGAAAAAATGGTAGCAGCTTATTTTACTTTAGAAGGTACGAAATCATGGCTTTTAAAAAATTAAGCTATTTTTATTTTATTTATATTTCATTTTATTTTCAGCCTTTGCCAGAGTTGCCTCGTATTCCAGGACTTGTTCTCTCTGGAAGTACATTTTCAGACTGTCTCATGGTGGTGCAGTTCTTACGAAACTTTGGTAAAGTTTTGGGCTTTGATGTGAATATTGATGTTCCAAACCTGAGTGTTCTTCAAGAGGGATTGCTAAATATAGGGGACAGCATGGGTGAAGTACAAGACTTGCTTGTGAGGCTCCTCTCAGCTGCTGTATGTGATCCAGGTCTAATAACAGGATACAAGGTAAAAAAAACAAAATATCAAATGTTTTAAATTTGTACTGTCAGTGCATTGGTAGATAGCTTTAGCATATTAGAAGATTATGTAGATGGATCTAATTTTTCCACATAATGTCTCACAAAGTTCACTGTAGATTTGTGTCAGGTTACACTTCATACAAAGAAAACCTGGTTATAAGGCTTAAGGAATGTAGACCATTCTCAAGTTATTCTTTTTTCCTCTAGCTGTAGGCAAAGACCAAGGTGATTTAAGGAAATCCTTAAGCAATATTCATCAACAACAGAATTCATAATTCATAAGGCAACTAGAACTTGTATGTGCCTTCTGATATTATACCTTGTTGTCTCTCAATCACTGTGAATAACTGAAGCTAATCAAGGCACCTACAGACCAGCACATTAAGACCCTGTACTGCTCAGTGGATCCTCAATAAGTTCACGTTTATCTTAATTCCAAATACAGTATACATTCCAGGGAGCTTTGCTCTAGATAATATTGTGGAGAGAGAACCTCCCAGATGCACCTGTTTTTCTTCTATCTCCCTCAGTGTTTCCCTGTTTATTTTCCCCAGCCAGTAAAACCTATGACACTTTAAAGGTAGAAAACACAATACTGTTTTTTAACCACTCTGTCATTCCTGATAAAATGTCCAGATAAAACTTGGGGAAAGGTTGGTGTCGCTTTTATAGTCATGGAAGGCTTCATAGGTAATTTAAAACTTCTGCTACCCATGAATTTGCATACTCTTCTCCCTGCCTGACTTGGAACCAAGGATTTGAAGTGGGGAAAGAAAGATACAAATACTTGAATACTTGTCTGTCTTCTATTGACTATTTTTGTGTCTCTTTCATTTAAAAAAAAGTGAATAAAGCTCTTGTCAGTAATATCTAAATCAAATAATGGGATTTTTAATCTTATTGTTTTTATGGTATAAATGGTTGTGAGTAATACTGATAAAAATGCCAAATTTTATAGGCCAAAACAGCTCTTGGAGAACATTTGCTGAACGTTGGTGTGAATCGAGACAATGTTTCCGAGATTTTACAGATATTTATGGAAGCCCACTGCGGACAAACTGAGCTTACTGAAAGTCTGAAGACCAAAGCTTTTCAGGCTCACACTCCAGCACAGAAAGCTTCAGTCCTGGCTTTCCTGATCAATGAACTGGCGTGCAGCAAGAGTGTGGTCAGGTGAGCATATGCCCAGGCTTTTCCATGATTTTTTTTCCATTTTGAATTTTTCTGATCACAAAATAATACAAATTGATTAAAGAAAATTGGAAAGTTACAGACTAGCACAAAGAAGAGAATTAAAATTGTACTTATCTCAATATTTAGAGATGGCCACTAATAATATCTTCATGTATTTCTTTGTAGTGTATTGAAAAAAAATTTGGATCATACTGTGTGTCTGTAATACATGGTCTTTGTCACCTGTTTTGTTTAATAATTTTGTTAATTTTTTATACATAACTTTTTTTATATTTTTAGTTGCTATGGTACCAGAATGTGGTACCACCACAAGAATACGGAATTTTTTTTTCCTTCACATCTTTTAAGGACAGATGACTACCTGATTTTGCTTAGTAGCCATTCATAGAATTACGTAGTCACTTTTTATTTTGTTGTACGCTAATAGAACCATAGAGCATTCGTTTATCAATGTATTAATTTATACTTTTTTAAAGCATTTGATCCTATTTAAAAGTCAGAGTTCTCACTCTAGTACTTGTTACTAGTAAAATACTAATACCAACATGTACTCTAGTATTCAGGATTTCTGAACAAATTCATGTTCATCTCCTTGTTATTCATTATTTTACAGATTTTTAACAACTTTTAGTTTTTTACCTTTCTAGAAAAAGGATCAATATTCAGAGTCATGCATTTCTACCAAATATGCAGAGTCATGCATTTCTACCAGTGTGGAAATTTTAAGTTTTCTTTACCTATCTTAGCTATGATATTGTATTAATGTAATTTTTTGTTTGTTTCTGCTATTCACTGACAGTCATCCTAAAAAATATAATAATATTCACATCTTACAATTTTATGAAAGAATAATTTCATTTAAGCATGAGCATGATAACAAATAGTAATGCTGAGTGGCACTTATTCAAAACACATACACCCAAATTCAGTGTAAATGGTACACTATGGTTTTTACCTTAGAAGGGAAAAAGCACCCCTATTTGACTTTACCAGATATCATAATATTCTTAGTTTCTGTTTGGTTGTTTATATATATACACTTAGTATATATGCATATGTATGTATGTGCACTTACGTAAATATCCATATGTGTTCTGGTATCCTGCTTTGATTTTGGAAATTATCACATCTTAAATACATGCAACAAAACTCGGAATGTTGTCTTTCTAAGGCAGTTGGTGCATAGTTTCTTTCTTGGTTTAAGATAGAAACCACAGTGAATTTTCTAATACTAATGTTGTATCCATTGGAGAAGTTATCACTTTTCAACGTACGTGTATACAAAACACATACATATATGAACGTGTATATGCATGAGGTCAGTTGTATCATTTTTACTTACTCAAAAATGCATTAATTTACGTATCAAATTTATTGGATATCAAATTAATGCATTGCATAAATTGATTAATTTATACTTTTTAATAAATTCTTGCATTGGCAGTGAAATCGACAAGAACATTGATTATATGTCAAACTTGAGGAGAGATAAATGGGTGGTAGAAGGTAAACTCCGCAAGTAAGTCCTGTTTCATTAAAGTTAATGTACTGTTTTCCTTTTATACAAATTCCCAGTAAAGCATATGAATTGCAAAGATAGAATTTAAACTTTTATTGTCTAAAGAAAAGATAATGCTCAATTTAGATGGGATATAAAATTAATAAAACTTGGGCAGAATTTGCAGTGGACAAAAGATACAATGAGATTCATTGAGCTTATATTCTTCATACTTAGAAGAAAGTCATTTTCTCTTTTTTCTTTTAAACAAGTCAAGCAATTACATTTTCTAAGATTGTGGTTGCTATTAAGTTGCTTTTATCACAAATAGAATGTTTGGAACTGTAACTTTTTTTCTTAATTGCTTTCTAATTAAAATTTGCTTTTACGGAATCTAGCTAAACTTATTCAACATTAAAACTTAATTATCTTCCTGCCAGAAAATATCAGGCAGAAATTACTCCTATGTTAAGAGGTTAGTTTCTTTGTAGTAATTTGAATTGAAATTTATTCGGTCAGTTAGTATGGGATCAGAAATTATTACTCAGCCGTTGTTAGAATTCTTCTTTTCAACTTTCATCGTTTTTTTTAATGAGTCTAATTCCAAAGAGATATCCAGAATAACTCTTGAAAGTGAATGCATCCTGTAATTTATGGAAACATTTCTTAAGTTTCCTAATTCTAATTTTTTTTAACATTGGCATATTGCTTAACACAAAAGAAATGCCATAAGGTATTTTTGCATACAACTCATGTTTTGCTCTTTTAAAAGTATATTGAGAAGTCTTTTGTTCCATGTCATCACTTTTCATAATATTTAAAGGCTCAGAATCATTCATGCTAAGAAAACAGGCAAAAGAGACACTTCAGGTGGCATTGATCTTGGAGAAGAGCAACATCCCTTGGGCACAGCCACTCCAGGACGCAAGCGAAGAAGGAAGGGAGGAGACAGTGATTATGACGATGATGATGACGATGACAGTGATGACCAAGGGGATGAAGATGATGAGGATGAAGAAGATAAAGAAGACAAAAAAGGAAAAAAGGCTGATATCTGTGAAGATGAGGTAATGAAATTTAGGTTGATTTTAAGGCAACTAGAACTGCATAACATATTTTTAAAAACAGAATTTGGAGTCAGGTGGATTTGGATTTGAATTCAGTTTTGACATTTACTTGCCTCAGTTTCCTCATCTGAAAACAAATATTACAATCTGTATCCCATAAAAATTTTTGTGATGGTTATTTAAATATCTCGTAGAATGTCTATACATAAAAGACACTAAGACTGAATAAAAGAATTTTTTTTAATATAATTACTTGAGAATTCTCCAAAGAGATATGCAGATTTTTAATTTCAGGTATTTTGTTTCATTCTATTAACATACTGTGTTACATTTGTACAGCGCTTCATGCCTTTAAAAGTGTTGTCAGGTTTAGTGAAAATAATGTATTCCTCAAACACCAATTACTATTTCTCTAGTTCTAGGTATTTTTAATCAAAGATGAATAAGGCACTGAAAGTCCCATCTCAGTTTACAGTCTCACTGAGAAGGATTTGCAAAAAGAAAACATAATGTGTTAACTGCTTTGAGAGGGGTATTGACAATGTGCTAGGCAGATACAACTTAAGAGCATTTAGACTTTCTGAGTAATAAACTCCCACAAAGAGTTTCTGGACCCATCAGCTCAGGCTATAAGCTGAGCTGAACGTTAACCTGGGTAAAGGTCTAGGGAAGAGTGTTCCAGGCAGAGAGAAATGCATGACCAAGGGCACAGAAGCAGGAAACCACAATGTGCTTTAAGGGGATTGCAAGTGCTTCAGTGTTACTGGAGTCTCATACGCAACAATGATGAACTAGGATCTTTTGCTTTTTTAGTGGCAGGAAGCCACTGAAGGGTTATAATCAGAGAATGGCATGGTCAGCATTAATTTTTAAGTTACTCACTCTGGCAGCTATGAGAAAGACACAAAAGGTGGGGCAAAATCAGAAGTGCAGAGATCAGTCAGGAGATACTGCAATGGTTTAGGTGAATTGGGGTAGAAACTAGAGCAGTGGTAGTTGGGATGAGGGAGGAGATGATTTAATAAATATTTAGGAGGAAGAATGGGCAGGACTTGAAGATGGAAGGTAGACCATGTAGGTTGATAGAGTGCTAGGATTGATTTCCAGCAATCTGGTTTGGAAGACTTCGTGCTATTGTTGCCATTAACTAAAATAGGGAAATCAGGAACAGAGTAAGTAGATAATTGAGGGCAGGGGGAGGTAAAGGAACAGATAATTGAAGACAGGAAATGATTATTTATTTTTGGACTTGCTGAGTTTGAGGTACCCATGTATAGGAGCTCAGCAGTCAGTTAGATTTAGGAATCTGAGGCCTGAAGAACAGTTTGCTCTTAGAAATATAGATCTGCGTGTTATTATCATATAGATGATAATTTAAAATCACGAGGTAATAAGATTGCAGAGGGGGATTGGTTTAGTGAATAGAGTAGTGGACTGAGGTTGGAGCCTCAGGGAACATCAGTATTTAATAGGAGCCCACAAGGCTCCTTGTTCAAGAAGCAAGAGCAGAGAAGTTAGAGATTTCTATGAGTTGGGGGTCCCCAAGACCACCTTCAGGTTCAGTGATTCACTAGGATGATTCACAGAACTCAGCATATACTTGTGCTTATAGCAATGAATTACTACAGTAAAAGGAAGCAAAGCAAAATCAGCAAAGAGTGTATGGGCAAAGTCCAGAGGAAACCAGATACAAGCTTCCAAGAGTCATCTCCCAGCAGAGTCACACACGACAGGCTTAATTCACTCAGCAACAAGTTACAACAACATACATGAAATGTTATCTACTAGGGAAGCTCATTAGAGACTCAGTGTCCAGGTTTTTTCTGGGGGCTGGTACCTGTAGGTACCGTCTGCATAGCATGTGCCAAAATATCAGATTCCCTGAAGAAAAGCAGGTATTCAGCATAATCCACACTGTTAGCGCAAATAGTTCATGTCCATATTAAGAACTCATCTTAACCCTCCCAAGATCCAAGTTCTCATATGCCAGGCCAAGGACCAACCTTGTAAGAAGGCTTCCAGAGGATACCAATCAGGCCTGCTATGTTAAGTCTTTTCTACACATGTAATAATGACAGTAATCAAGAAAATCAAACATTGCAAAAAGGAGAGTGATAAACAATGTTAAAGCAGTAGGAGGCTAGTGTGATATGGACCAAAAATGTTGATTGAATTTGGCAACATAGAGGTCACTGGTAACCAGTGTCAACACAGTTTTATTAGAGGGATGAGCGCACCTACCAGGCTATAATTGATTGATTACAATAGAAAGTGAGAAAATGAAGATGACTGTTTCAAGCATTGTGCCTCAGAAGACAGGGAGTTCCTAGAGCAGGAGAAGGGGCCAAGGATTTTACAGATGTTAAAGACGAGATGATTTCTGATGGAAAGGAAAGAGTCAATAAAATGAGAGAAGGGGATTTAAGATAAAAGAAATTTAAAAAAGCACTGTGGTATAAAGTTCTAAAGATTTTGGAGGGGC